>NC_000067.6:75434056-75746556 GCF_000001635.26 Mus musculus | reverse complement strand
GGGTTTCTCTGTGTAGCCCTGGCTGTCCTGGAACTCACTCTGTAGACCAGGCTGGCCTCGAACTCAGAGATCCGCCTGCCTCTGCCTCCCAAGAGCTGGGATTAAGGGCGTGGTGGCCCGGCTAAAAGAGTCTTAACAAATAAGAAAGAATGTGTTTCAAACCGGGCGTTGTGGCGAACGCCTTTAATCTCAGAAATCTAGAGGCTAAGGCAGAAGGATTTCATGCTTGAGGTCAGCCTAGGGGTACATATCTCTGAATCTGAGACTTACGCTTTTACCCACTGGTTTTTTTTTTGGGGGGGGGGGAGGAGATATAAAATCCTTCAAATTACAGACACACACATAGAGGCATGTGCGAGCACACTCGTGCACACACACGCACACACACACAAAACTTGATCATACCCTACTTCAGGTATGTCGCTTGCTTTCACTAAATCATAAAAATGAAATCACACAGGCTAAATGATTCCGAAACAATCAATGGCAGTTTCTTCACTGCTGCAGGATGGGAAGTGGTGATCCAAGGGCTGGCTTCACTCTTCTGCAGTGCCTATTTGGGTCTTCACTGTCTCCACAATCCTCCAAAACAAGCTGGATTTAACATAAGTAGGTGCTGTGGGTCACTCGGAAAGACATTTAATCTCCCTCCTTTGAAACATGAAATTGGACAAAAGCCATTCAGCTCTCAAATTCTAGAGTTCTGTTAAGGTTTGCAGTCTCTCTGGTCTGAATTCTTACCATCACCAACAGCCACCCCACGCCCACCCCAAGTGATTTCTTTTGAAAAAAATCATTCCCCGCTTTCAAAGGACAGAGTCAAGAATAAGATTCACACACCATGCACCCCTATATTCCCCATGGTCTAGGCCTCAAGAACCACTTGGAGGGACAGAGGAAAGGGGTAAGGCTACAGAGCAGCAGGAACCTACATTGCATGCTGTCCTAACCTCATCCCTGCCCTCTTCCCTTGGTTTGTTATTTTGTGGAATAGGATGGAGACAGCTGTGATTCACTGGCCTCTAGAGGACTTCTTGGAAACTGGCCTTCCAGAGCAACAGAAGGAAAGAAAAAGCAATGGAAAAGACTACATTTGATTTTTTCATAGAGTTGGCACTTCTTGATGTGTACAATAATAGGACCTCAGTCTGCAACTCCCATTTTCATCCATTGAGTGAGGAAGGAAGGAAGAACATAGAATCCTTGAACTCTCCAGTACACACACATGCATTCACCAAATTTTACACAGTGTAAAAATGTAGAAAGGACCCTAAATATTATTTGTCTCTACTTAACAATGGGGTGAAAGCACACTACAAGGGGAAACCTAAGCCAGTGTTCAACAAGGCTAAGAATCATATTTGTACTGTTTATAAAAACCATTACAAAGAGAGCATTAAAATATTTGACTTATTTTTTTCAGTGTGGTTTACATTTCTGTTCTCTACCCACAAAGCCAGATGGAGCATCCTTTGGGGGTTGGACACTACCCCACCAACATGGGGAGGGCATGACATGAACATATATGAAACCATAAAAAATCATCTCTACTGGGGAAATATTTTGGGGGATGTACAACAGACCTCTTCCTCAAAGTTGAAAAGACCAGGGTCAGGGGCGTGGCTCAGTGATGGAACACTCGCCTCGTGTGGACAAAGCCATGACCAAGCACCAGCACACAATTAAAATGCATGCAGAACAGTTGCTGAGGGAAGAAACAAAGGGTATCTTTTGCTGCTTAATCACTTGATCTCATGGTGGCCTCTGAAAAGAGGCCATGGTGGTTTTCTGCGATCTCGAGTCAAAAATCTCTTCTTTACATAGACCCTTGCCCAAGTTAAAATGGAGCATTACAGGGGAGATAGCCTAGTCTGTAGAGTGTCTGCAGCTTGAGTTGATCCCCAAGAATGTATAGAATCTAGGCATGGTGGCATCACTTATAATTTCAGCTCTGGGGACAGAGGCAAGAGGATCACTGGGACTTGCTGGCTGGTTCCTGTAGCCTAATTGGTGAGCTTCAGTCAATGGAAGCAAACAATGTTCTTGAAGGTTGCACCAAAGGTCGCTTTCCACATACACGTGCACACATGTACACTGGACACACTTATGTACTCACAGATGTGCACATGCATGGACACACACACACATACTTGACTCACTGCCCAGCTATAGCCTATTCATATTATGTTCTATCAGGAAGGTGGTGGTGGGGGGGCACAGAATCAGAAAAAGAGACCCGTGTTTTAAATACTTTCTTCTCATGATTATTCATTAAACAGAGACTCACTATGATGACAATGGACTAAATCTCTGAAACTGTAAGCAAGCCCACAATTAAATATTTTCCTTCATAAGAGTCCCCCCACCCTGCCCCACCCAGTGGTCATGATGTCTGTTCATAGCCAGAGAACACTTGACTAAAGCAGCCAGCCTTCTCCCAGACCCTAAGGCATCATGAACCTCTCCAGGCCATCTACTGCAGACTTTACATCATCTCTAGATTACTAACAGTAGATAATAACAGTATAAACTCTAAGTCAGTAGTTCAAGGACTAAAGACCAAAGATTTTTACACGTTCAGTAGAGTTGCAGTGTTTTTCCTGGATCGATCTGTAATTGATTGAATCAATGGCTTTAAAACCCACAGATCTGCAAGTTTTTCTTGATTCTTTTCTCCTACTTCGGATAGACAGACCCCTGAGAATGATCCCTGAGAATCTCTAACAGCTGGAGAAGCCTCGTTTCACTAACATGTTTGTTTCACGTAGTTCACTTTGATAATCAGGATAATGAAATGTTTCTCTTAGATTTCTGGTTTGGAATGCTTTCTGCTTAAAAGAACAACCAGTCTAGAAACCATCAATTTCTTTATCACTGGATTTCATATATATATATATGGGATCATATATATATGAATGACATCATCTTTTTCTCTTGTCACATACAATCTCTCTAAAATGACCTGTCATTTCTGTGCTTCAAGATACTCAGCCTTTCCCTTAAAAAAAATAAAGGCAAGACCTTTGCAAAGGGCAGCTCAAGTTTCAAAAACATGCCAGGCAGTCTTTCATGTCTGTACACTAGATCGAGGCTTTAATGAGTCAGCTTCTGTTTGCATCAGGAGACACTTGGACAAGGTCTTGGGGAACATAAGTCAGCTACCATCCTCCCAGGCATGGCCTCAACTCAGTTGATACCAATTACAAATGACTATGAATTATAATATTTCCCACTGGAAAAAAATGCCCTTAAGGGGGAAAAAGGTTCTTTATTCCTTTTCAACTCAAATAAGGTAAGGAATGCTAAAGAGGCCAAAGGCATCACTGAGCAATGCTAATTAAATTTGAACCAAATTAGTAATTAAGGATAAACCCAGGAAAACAAAACTTTACTCAGCCAAGCTGAAATCTATGTGTGAATTTCAAGTTGAATTCACAGCACTTAGCCTTTCAACTGTAAGTTGTAATGCAATTTCACTAAGCGTTTATGAGAACGGCCTCTCCCAGGATGCCATTCACCGCAGCCAAATCCCAGCATCCCCTTCAGGGGCAACATTTGAAACTAGAAGGATAACATTAAAATGGCCTCCATTTTCATAAATTTAACCTTGTCAGTACTTGTGAACAATGCATTTTGAAAGCCTCGTCATAAATAAAAATTTAGCAAGTTCTTTAAAAGTCAGCCATGCCAAAAAAAAAAAAAAAAGTCGTATCTCCGCATGCGCCAATCCCCAGAGCCAGGGCAGCCACGGTAAATCAGAGACAATAGTGTGATTCCAGAACCTGGAAGCCTTTCGTTTCATCCAGTTTGTAACTCGTGCAGTTTTGTACTTAAATGGAACTTCGGGGCCTGGGGAGGGTTCACTTCAACAGTGTGGGAACCTGAACTAGATTCTCAGAACCAATACAAGAAGAGGACAGCGGTGCGTCCAGTCGCAGTACTGGAGCGGTAGAGGCGGGAGGCTCTGTGGCTCACTGGTCAGGCTATCTAGCCGAATGGCTGAGTCCTAGGTCCCAGTGAGAAAACCTGTCTTTAAAAATAGATGTCTCCTGAGGAAAATCTGACCTCTGGTCTGCATACATGTGCACATGCATGAGCAAGCACACACACACACACATATAAATATGCTAATATCCACACACAATTTTTTTATTTAAAAAATGACACAGAAGCTGGCAACAACCAGTACTCATATGCAAAGTAGAAATGAGTGCAATAAGCATTCCCATACAATCCTACTGCTGAGATGCAACTCAGAAACCTTGTGTTCTTCCAGCTGCCCTCAGTGATGTACTGGTGACCTAGTGACTTGTGGGAGGGACTAGGGGTTCAAGAGCACCTGAGACTCATTGAAGAAACTGGAGTGTGGTTCTAGCTATCTGCTGTCGTTTTATCTTTTAATCCCTACATAATCAACTTATAAAGAAAAGGTTTGTTTTAAATAGGCTCGTGGTTTTGAAGTTGCAGCCTACAACCAGCTGGCCTCATTGCTTTTACACATGTGCCAAGGCAGCGCATCATAGAAGTGTTTGGTAGAGCAAACCAACGTATCTCACAACCAAGGAACAAAAATAAAAAGATGTAAGCTCCACAAACCTCTTTAAAGGCAACACACACACACACACACACACACACACACACACACCAAAGACCTCAAGACCTTCCACAGGGCCCCACCTTCAAAATGTCCTACCACCCCCATAGCGCCACCCTGTGGAGTAAGGCTTTACTACTGGGCCTTTGGGATCATCTAAGATCCAAACAACAGTGTACTCACTTGTTCTTTGAATACTGATTTGTCAAGGCTTCTCCGTGTCAGGCGATACTGCATACAGCCAAAGGACTGCCAAGCTCTTACAGCCATCCTTGGAAACTTCACAGAAGGAAGAGAACTTGTAGATAGAAGTCCCACACCTTTTGTCCCTTAAAGCACTCTCCTCTCCTTCCCACCTCTTCTCCTCTCTTCTCCCTCTCTCTCTCTTCAGACCCCTCAAACCAGGTCAAAGACCAGTGCTTAAAGTCAGTCACTCGCATTTGGAATTCACCACACCCATTCAACAACCTAGAGGAAGCAGCTTGGGTTACCAAAGCTGCAGTTGGCCTTCTGCCTCAGAATAGACCTGTCAGAGAAGCCAGCATAAGCTTGAGCAAACCTCTCCCAGTGACTACCACAGGCCCTCCACCTCAGTCAGGAAGACCCCAACTGTTTCGCAGGATGACCTTAGTCATGGCCGCCATTTTCTCTCATCAGTGCCCTCCCTGAATTCATCTCCCTGCCTTGCCATTCTTCCATCCCCTCAGCACAACAGGCTGGCTGCTGTTTGAGGCTCTCTGTGTTGACTATTCCCTCTGCATGTTCCTCCCAACACCAGACGGGTCAGACATCTCCTTTAAAGCTTTTCACAGATGTCACTCAATGTTAAATGTCCCTGCACGGCTTGCTCTTACCTACCTGAACTATTAGGAAAGTACTGAAGGGAAAAGAAAGGTGTTTTGTCCTTAGAAGTGGGGCCTAATATAATGAAGTTAGGTCATAGGGGACATGTTCATTCTCATTCATATTCACTTGTATTCTCTCTCTCTCTCTCTCTCTCTCTCTCTCTCTCTCTCTCCTCACCCCCACTTTCTTGGCCGCCATGAGGCCAGCAGACCTCTACCATGAACTCCCTGCCATGACACCTTGCCTCACCCCAACCCAAAGGCAATCGAACCAAGCCATCACGGAGAGAAAGCATGAGCCAAGAGAAACCTTTCTTGTATTAAATCCTTCATCTTGGGTATTTCATCACAGAGATGAAAAAAAAAAAAACCCTGCAGGACACCTATAGTGAGGCTCCCCCCTCCCAAGAACCCCATTCAAAACAGCAACTTCTAGCTTGTCCCATAAAAGCCACACACTCACAAGCATGTGTGCACACACACAAACACATACTCTGTCTTTTCTGCTTCCTTTGTTCTGCAGGAATCATTGCCATCTAAAACATGACTTGCTCGTGACTGGTGTATTTTCTCTGCATTACCCCCATTTATGTGTTCTGAAAAGAGAGGGGATTTGTCCACTTTAATTGTAATGGCTTCAGTTCTTGGAAAGGGACCTGTACATAGGAGGTTCTCAGTGAATCTCTGTTTAATGAATAATCATGAGAAGAAAGTATTTAAAACACGGGTCTCTTTTTCTGATTCTGTGCCCCCCCACCACCACCTTCCTGATAGAACATAATATGAATAGGCTATAGCTGGGCAGTGAGTCAAGTATGTGTGTGTGTGTCCATGCATGTGCACATCTGTGAGTACATAAGTGTGTCCAGTGTACATGTGTGCACATGTATGTGGAAAGCGACCTTAAGTGCAACCTTCAAGAACATTGTTTGCTTCCATTGACTGAAGCTCACCAATTAGGCTACAGGAACCAGCCAGCAAGTCCCAGTGATCCTCCTGACTCTGTCCCCAGAGCTGAAATTATAAGTGATGCCAGCATGCCTAGATTCTATACATTCTTGGGGATCAACTCAAGCTGCAGACACTCTACAGACTAGGCTATCTCCCCTGTAATGCTCCATTTTAACTTGGGCAAGGGTCTATGTAAAGAAGAGATTTTTGACTCGAGATCGCAGAAAACCACCATGGCCTCTTTTCAGAGGCCACCATGAGATCAAGTGATTAAGCAGCAAAAGATACCCTGCTCACCCCAACTCAAGCTTCATTTTCTATGACTCTTTGTAAGAGATCAAGCCGATTCCCAGACACAGTGGAGTCTCTACATGGTTCTTTTTCTTTGCATTGAGACATGGGATTGTCGCTTATCAACCCTGGAATATAACCTAGCCACCACCACTGTGAGCTACGTCTGCCCCAGACCCCAAATAATGCCACTGAAAACAAGGTGAACTCAAATATTAATATCTGAGTCACAGGGATAGCAAAGCAGGTCAGAATTCGCATTCAGTTCTTCTAGCTTTATGCCTGCTCTTTCCACAGAAGTATGCCTCAATAAATAAATACATAATAGTTTCACACAGAGAGATGTCATCTATCTCTCAGTACATGGTGCAGCAGTGCCCTGTGGAGTGGAGTGATGGGCACAGTCCCGCCCCTAACTCAGAAGCTATCAGCACTTGATGTCTGCTGAGACAGGGAGTTGGTTTTCTGGTAGTCTCAACACACTCCAGTGGCCGGCCACACACTCAAGAGTGTATGGGCAGCACAAACTGTATGTCATGGGTTAAGAACAAATAAAGGACACAAAGATAGATGAGTACGGAAAAGGAATGGATCTGGAGAGGTTGGGGAGAGAGTATATGTGAGCAAACATGTTGTAAAAAAATTTCCAAAAACTAATAGAAAAGAATTCCCAGTGCTGTGCTGATGGCCCTATCTGTGATTTTGTTTATTCTTAAAAAGGAGCCTGGTGCTGCTCAGAAGCTCTTGCTCACACACCTTTCTCTGAATAGGTAAAAATTCAAATCAGACAGGCAATCTTGGGCTCCAGCTGTTGCTTCTCCAGCTCACAAAAATCCCCATGAACCCCCAGAGTGCTAAATTACCACCCCAGTCCTCTTCATTTAACCTCAAACTGGGTCACCCTCTAATCAAGAAAAATTAATGACTGCCAACATATTTTTCCTTTCCTCTTAATTAGAGTAATTCCACCCTGGCAGTAAGTCTCAGGCTGAAACTATGCTAATGACAAAGTTTCAGCTCCGAGGAAAGGGACCAGCAATCAAGAGTAACTAGCCATCGTCCCATTACTGGTTAAGTGCTAGACATGAGTTTGGGCCAGTGGCCCATTTACCGTAGCCCTAATGAGGCTTCAACTTCAGAGCCCAGAGCCTGAGTTCACGTGGTCACAGGCTTTTGTAACTTTCAGACGTTCTAAGTGCAGTGGTTACATTTGTTTTCTTTCTGATCTATCCACCCTGCCCTACTTCCCTTCCAACTGAGTAGTAGCATAAAACTGCTGGCTTTTCTGGAATTCTGTATGGGAAAGTTTGGGATTTACAGAGCCTGGGGTAGAGAGATGTACACATGTGGCTTACAGTCACTTCTGCACATAGGAGCTCCCACTGGGTGTCATAATACAGAAATAGCTTTTCTGAGCACTCCTACTCCACACAGGCCTGCTCCCCAGTACCACAGGGAAAGGGCCAGGGCTCATACTGCATTAAGTGCCCCACATTGGTCAAAGAACTCAACTTCTTAGAGTCTCAATGTCTCTTCCTTAAGGAGGATAATAACAACACCTATTTCAAAGGTTGATACAGTTTATAAAGACAGAGCAATGTTATCAAGATTAATGTTGCTCATGTTGTATCAGATACAGTGTGGCTTACTTAACGAACATTGTCTCAGTAATTCCCGGGCATAGGGTAGTTAAAGCATTTATTGAAGATCGTACAGCAAATAGATGAAGGAGTAAAGAAATTTAGGCATCCTTTTAGCACACAGGCTCCATCTAGAAGCTAAGTATTACCATTAATGGCTAAGATCATAAGAAGCTGAGCCAAGTCAGGTACCTCTGAAGATTTGGAAAAAAAAAAAAAAAAAAAAGGTTGGACCAGAGTGTGTGGAACATAGGTCTAGGATGTGACTCAAGTTACAGGCTAAGTATCAGAAACCCCAAAGAAACACAGCAAAAACAAACCCCCATGTGCCAAAGCACAGTACAAGTGCCTGGCATTTCGTACCCTGAAATCATGGGAAGGGAATCACTTTATACTTATTAAAGCAGCAAAAATAGTTTATGAATAAAATAATATTCAATACTGGGAATCTCTCTCTAGAATGCTACACTTACTTATGCACATTGTATATATTGTTCCATTCTACTGCCACCAAATTGACAATATCTACCCAGAGCCATGAAGATGTCTATGCACTTTGACAGTTCCACCTCATTGTTGGAAATGTATCCTAAAGAAATCTTTGAAAGACCAAAAGTATCTATTCACATACAAAAAAAAAGATTATTGAGATGTTATTTGTGACACTGAAACTTTGGAAACCTCCAAAATGACCAAATTAGGGGGCTAACAGGTAAATAATGGCCCATCACTGAGATGGGTACTGCAGGGTAGTTAAAATTATCCATGGAGTCTATATGAGAAGGGGGACAAGAGTATCTTACCATGTGACAAAAGATTTAGTTACAATTATATTACTTTTACAACTAAGGACCTATAAGAAAAATGGCAGGAAACAAACCAGTTACCTTAAGAGGAGAGAGTTCGTGCTTCTAACACTTGTAGTATTTTTTGCTGTGGTGATAAGTGTTGGGAGAAAACAGAAATAAATAAAAGCCAGCATGATTTGGAGGAGCAATCAAATATACAGGACAGCAGAGTCTATCTAAGACCACAGGAAATCCCAGAGGATAGCTCCACTGAATTCTCAGCCACACTAGGACTCTGCTATCAACACTTCTGGACACAAGGGCATCTCAACTGTGTTGAGTCAGGGCTCCTTCATTGGAACCTTTGCTTGCAAACGTCAGTTTCCTTCATTGTACAGTGGCATTGGTCAACCCCACTGGTTATTTGGAATATCCATTCAGATAATGTCATTTTACTCCATGTGAGAGCACTTCTATATGAGCAGATTCAATGGTATAGCTTAGTCTCTCCATCAAAAGTTTTGGGTGGAGCAGGGTAACCTCTGTATCTCTAACTCTTGGAGTTCACATACAATGTCTGTCCTTCTCACATATGTGGTGTAGGAAATCAGCCCAAGTTAACCCACATACTGTGGGAGATGTCAGAAAACAAAATTGCAGGCATTTGAAGATCTCCATTGACATTTATTTTTTCCATTCTAAAGGCAGACAAGACTTCACTGAAGAAATGGGATATGTTTTCTAATAGGCCTGGAAGAATTTAGTTTTACAGACAGAAAGGGGCTGAAGAAAGTAAAAACAAAGATCAAACTGATCGCTTTTATGTTACATTCCCTATAACACAGGGAAAGGAAAGCAGGATCATTAAAAAAAAAAGACCCACTAGTTACCGCTGGTCATTTTGAGGTATCTTTCTATATAAGAATTAAAGCAGAAAGGATTTATCAGGCAATTGAATCTGATCTATTTGAGAAATTGAACTATAATCTCCCAAATTCTGATTTCTCGGATAAGACTAAAAGCTTGGCGATGAACCTGGGGAAACTGTAAGAAATTTAAGGTTGATTTTTAGCCTAAGTTGTAGGGGTCCACACAGGTGCTTAGTCTGAAGTTATGGCATCCCATAATGTTCATTTACCATAGTTACTGCCTCAGCCCTTCCTGTGCACACAGCCCACCCTTCCTCTTGCAGCCCCAGAGAGACAAACTCCTTAATTCTTCTCTTTGAACTTGGAAGGCATGGCATTCTCCTGCCCAGATACCCCTGACTCACACTCCAGTGAATGGAAAGTCCCTGAGCCAACCCTGCTGCACCAAGAGACAGTATCACTAGGCTGATGCCCCAGACCCAGAGCCTCTGATCTAACCCCTCTAGGGTTCCCAATGCTACTTGTGCAATGACACCTTTGAATAGTATAGGCTTCCTTATTTACCTCCTAGTGGACTCAAGTTACCTTTGGGCCAGCCAGACACCAGTCTACAGTACTGTTTCCCAATCTTGGTGTTTCGAAACAAATAGCCTTCCCCCCCTTTATGTTTGCCATACCAATTAAAGGTAAAAATAACCACTTTATTTAATGATAACTGATATAGCAGGGAAAAAGGCCTACACCATAATGCCTTTCAGAATTTTAACCACATGATATCACCCCAGGCCTCATGGGTACAGATCCATCATTTCTCCAGGGTAGCATCACCTTTGGGTACTATCCTCGGCCTTGCGTTTCAATTTTTGGTAAGTTCTCCCTTGGATTTAAGATCCTTGACTGAAGCGGACTGGTTTAAAAGTTTTCAGTTCACCTCATTATGGCCAGGAGAGCAGCCTGGATAGCTAAGGGCACTTTGTCGAACTCTTGAGGAAATTCATCCAATGTACCCTGAAGATAACTAAGATTCCTACCGACCCCTGTAATGGTGCTCACTAACATCTGGTCAAGTGGCTCAAAAGCATCTGCTGCCGAAAAAGCTCCAGATTAAAACCAACTTGAGCAAAGTTGTCTCCTGACACCCAGTTGGCAGCCTTCCTAGGCTTTTGATAACTAGGGATAGAATAAACAGATCTTTTATAGTTTGCAACTCTGTGCCATTGTAATGTACTTGGAAGAGGTCCTGAAGTTGGGCATTTGTGTTCTTGGAAGTGTGTTTTCCCAGCATCCAGCATTGATGGGACAGGTTTAGTCATGACCATATATATTCAAATTTGCTGGGTAATTGGGCAACATCAGAGACAAATCAGTTAGTCCTTCCAGTCATTTTCGGTGAGGAGTTCTTTGCAATAAAAGTTGGCTTTTCAACCTCAGCTAACCTAACACTTAGCATACCAAGTTCTCCTTGCTGCTATCTTACACTGCTGCCTCAAGTGAATGAAGCCAGTGGAGGACTGGGAGAGTCAGAAGTGGACCACATCGGAGTGGGTGACTCAGTCTGTGACTGCTGACCAACTCTGTATCATTATCTCTGTGATCATGGGACAAGAAGAGTGTGCTTTGAGGCTCACTTCCCAGGTTTCTCAGAGTACAGTGTCATCTCCAAGTAACCAGGGTTAAACCCTGCCTGTGAGGATATCCTTCACGATGAAGATGTCCTCCAAGATGAGGATATTCTCCACAGTGTCAATCCAGACCTTGATCCATGATCCCCAGGGAGGCAAGATCTTCCTCATCAGGAGAAGGGGATGGAGACATCGTGTGTCAAATAAAATGATTTCATTTGGAAATGAGACTCAGATCTAAAAACGTTTTAGTAATGCTCTTCTAGATTTTATATATATGTGAGGGTGTTCTGTGTGTAACGGGCTGTTTGCCAGCACCCAGGGCCTCTGAATGCCATCTTCAAATCCTGTCATGTGTCTTCTAAGAGCAAAACTGTCAATGTCCTCCCCACTTCCCTACCCCACAAAGGAGAATGGCGTTCCCTTCTGCTCTTCATCTCTGTAGATACAACGCACATATGTAATATGTGCATGTAATAAATACACACACACACTTATCGCTTGTAACTCTTGCCACATCATCCTATGATGTATGTCTTCTGTCTCTCTCCCAAAGCAGAGTTACATGCTTAGCACATCCTATGTGTGTGGCACACAGCAAGGGCTCTAAAAAAAACCCTATGCTATTTAATAATGACTGTTTTTGGATCCCAGGAACTTTCAAGGAAAATAGACATGGCCCCAGTCTCAGATTCTGATATTTGGTTCTCTCCAAAATTGAGGTAGGAGGAGAAATGGATGGTGTTTTACTTATTGGAGTCAGAGGAAGAAGGGAGGGAAGGAAACTAGATTTTATTCTTTTTTTTTTTTTTGTAACAGAGTTTTTTTTTTTAAGTCTCTGCTTGTGTTGGGGATTACTTTCAATAAATTTCTTGTCTGAGATCTCACTGAACCGTACCCACAGGGCTCTGTTGCATAATTCCAAGAAGGAAGACAAGTAGGAGTCCCTGAGGCTCGAGGCTCCGATTTACAATTGGTAAAAAGTTCCTAAATCTTCTCTGACATTTACAATAAGATGTCTTGTCAGTCCCTGGTGGTTAAACAACCAGTGAGAACGTGTTTAACCTTAGATGTAAAGGACTCATGTAGTTACTCAGAAGCCTGAGGCATGGCAGTCCAGAGCCACATTCCAAAAAGATGGAATGAGTTGTGTCTGATGCTTTTGAGAAGGGCGGGGGGGGGGGGGGGGGGGGACCTGAAACTGCAAAGTGGATTTGCTTTCTGTTGGATAAGCAGTGCCCTTCCCTGCAGCAAACTCTACGTAAATGACCTTGACACAAAACAACTCTGAGACAAAATTGACCTTCTAGTAGATAAATGAGAGCTTTGAAGAGTTCTTGTAAGATTTTAAATGAGCTTAGAGAGTTTGGAGAGAGTGTATCTGTTAGCATTCCTTCTAGGCGCCACCCCACAGTTTCCTGGCAACAGCCAGGTGTGCCTGACTCACTATAAAAGGGGCTGCTTGCCCCTCACCTCTCTCTTATCCTCTTATTCTCTTACCCTCTTTTACCCTCTTACCCTCTCTGTCCCTTCCCTCCTCATTCCCTGCCTCCTTCTCTCTCCACATGTTCATGGCCATCCTCTCCCCTCTCTCTTTTCCCTCTTCTCTCTCTCCTTTATCTCTTTCCTCTCTCTCTCCCTCCTCTCTCTCTCTCTCTCTCTCTCTCTCTCTCTCTCTTTCTCTGTCTCTACTCCCTCCTCAACTCTCTTCCCCATGCCCTATAAACTATATTGTATACTGTATCTGTCATATGGCTGGTACCTCAAGGGGAAGGGATGCCTCAGTATGGGCCCACAGAGGCACCCCCTTCTACCTCACCATACTGAGCCTCTACAAACATATCCTGGTTCTCTCTCTTTCTTTCTTTCTTTCTTTCTTTCTTTCTTTCTTTCTTTCTTTCCTTCTTTCTTTCTTTCTTTCTTTCTTTCTTTTTCCCCGAGTGCTGGGATTAAAGGCGTGCGCCACCACGCCCGCCCCCCCTTTTTTTTAATATATATATACATTGGGTTGCTCACTAGGTCTATCTACCCTAGCTATCTATCTAGCTTACCGGTGAATTGGTAAGCTCCCTCCCCACCCCACGACCCCCACATTGGTCAGTGTAAACATCTCCTGGTTCCAAGGAAAGGCTACTGAGCTCACAGACACCCTGTGGTGTCCTTGAAGATGGAGGCAGTCACAGATATGACTGGCCTTCTCACTGAAACTTTGTTCTAGGAACTCTGCCCCTGGGTGATCCCCTCCCTCTCACTCTCCAAGAAGCAGTTCCAGCTCCCCCCCTCCCAACCGCCGCAGCCTCTGCTGCTGCTGCTGCTGCTGCTGCTGCTGCTGCTGCTGCTGCTGCTGCTGCTGCTGCTGCTGCTGCAAAAATCCTAAGCTTAGGTAATCCATTCTCCTTCAGGAGAGCTGAGCCCCACAGCTGGCCCAGAGCTCAGTCCCCAATTCACCATGTGAAAATATAATGATCTGGCCTGGCTGCTGCCTTAGCTACCACATTTGTCCTCTGGACACAGGAACACACAAATGTCTAGCCCCTCTCCTACTCTCACCCAGAAAGGAATGTCTTCACCACCACGCCTCCCAGTTTAATTCACAGGCTAAATTTGGCCCCGTTATCTACAAACCAATAACTCCACATAGTCATTTAAAGGTGCTTTTATAACTTGCCAGCAATCCGGTGATCCATAGACCCTCCCCTCCCCTCACTCTCTTGACCCTTGCTTTCCACTCCCAGTCCCCTACCCCCTGATTCGCTGCCTGCCCCGACTGGATCAATAGCATGCACCATGGACACAGCCTGGGCACCTTCTCCTCAGTAGGTGACTGGGTCATCTTTCATTCATGTGTGGAACCCAAGGAAGATAGGTAGGTGCTTCCAACGGGACCAGGAGTCCTGCTTCCCCTTGCTGTTCACACACTTCATTATCAAGACCCTCTCGTCCTAGCCTAGAGTTCAAGTGTCTGAGACACCCCAGTTAACCCCAAAGTTTCTTATCTCCTTTCTCCAATAAAGTAGTAAAGTGTCGTCAAGTAGGAATTGGAGGAAAGCAGGTGGTGAGATCCTAGGTTCATCTAAGAACTCTCAGGAGAGTCCCCCAAAGGCAAGGCAAAGGCTCTCTGTCCCTTAATACATTCCTTTCTTTTCAAGCTGAACACTTGTTCTAAGATTTGGATATAGGTGGATTCGTCCAAAGGTTTAGGTATCAGAAGCTTCCTCCCTGGTGTGTTCATATTAGAGAGTGGGGACCCCTTAAAGTGGGGAGCACAGCCGAGAGGACACTGTCATCAGGAACCTGTCCTGGGCAAGCATTAAGCTAACTCTCATGAAACCACAGTGAGTTCCCGTGAAAGCAAGTCATTACAAACAAGTAATCCTGGCCCCTGTATCTCTCTATCTACCTATCTTGCTGTGTGATTGCTCTTTCAGGGGTCCCCAACATTGTGATGGCATCCATCAAGAGACCCACACACACCAAAGTGATGGTCTATTTGATCCTGGGCTTTTAGCCTACAAAAACAGAAAGAGAGCAAATAAATTCTTTCCTGTCTAAATTACCCAGCCTCTGGTGTGTTGCTACAGCAATGATGAGGCAAATCAAACACCTAACATCTCCCCATAAAAACTAAGACTCAGACAGTCAATACATCAATGAAATGATATTTACCCTAAAACTTGGTGATGGGCAAACTCTTCTTGGTTGAGATTCTCTCACCCCACCTGGAACTCTTACAGTAACCATCTGAGCAGGGGATAGGGGGAGCGTGTAGGGAGCTTGTAAGCCCTGCTTATGCCTTCATATGCAGGTCCTTTGTGAACTCCCTGTGATCTAAGTATTTATTGTTTGCAGGGTAGTTTGTGGCTAATGCAAGAATACTGCTCTGTTTGCATGGTATCTAGAGCCATGATAACACACCCCAGTTAACAAAGTTTGTTTGTGCTGTCAATACCAAATAACAAACATAATTGCAAGGAGACATAGATTAGAACCTGGTTTCAGGGGTTCTGCCAATCTGTGCAGACTCCACCTGGCTGGGCTGAAAACACACCACCACCTGAATGACTACTTCATATGAATCCCAACATGACAGCAGCTCATATCTTATGCCAATATCCCTGGCCCTCTAGGCCAAAAGACTATGGAATGTGATTTACATGAGATATATCTGTGCACATTTGTAAAGCCAGACATTTGAGAGAGATAGGGAAAGGAGAACAGAATGGGGGTGTGGTGGGAGGCACCAATAGACTGTTGTCAGACTTACAGTTAGATAAACTTGACTATATTTGCCTGTTGCCTGTTGTGTAAGATGGGAGCTGTACCATCACTGCACCCAAGAACTCAGGAACCAACACAAGATGGAAAACCTGTATTCATATCCTGCCCCTGCCCCTCGGCATCCTCAAGGACTATCCTCCATCCCTGACATGGATTCCCATGCAGGGGGAATTTGCCTTCTGAAACCTGGGAAACACAAAGAGGAGATTGAGGAGCAGAGCTCAATGAATCAGAGGTATCCCCTCAAGTTCAAATACTGGACCTTCAGGAGCCAGTGACCCTTCTCTCCTTCAGAGAACATGTAATATCAACCAGATATGACCTGTTTATCTAACCTAGCAGCCAGTTAGAGCAAGAAGAGGGCCGTCTCAAAGAAACCTTCAGGCATGCTAAATTTGGGTCTGTGGCGGTTTAGGACTCAATAGGCTTCACTCATTTTTGAAAGTGTACCATTTATACAAAACTGAGCATCCACAAATCCCACTCTGGGTTATCAGTCTTTCACAAATGAAGGAAGAAATTTATAAATTTCAACTTCAAATCCTGAACTTTTTTTTTCCTTTGGCTCACTGAAGACTTCTGAGGGGGTTCTCTTTCTTCTTCTTCCAAATCTCTGAGCTCCGAGGAGTGTTCTTGGATGATAAAGCCAAACATGGCATAAATTCCACATAGCACAACTCAGGAGGGTATTGGCTAAGACATTGTGCAAACAGTAACGTCAGACTCTAAGGGGAAATTAAGGATTTTTCTTTCTTTTCCTTTTCCTTATTTTTTTTTTTTTTTCATTTCACATGGCTTTGGTATACAACATTCCTTAAGAGGAGTTGCCTGCAAATGGTTTGAAGGCATTTTAAATCTTACTGAAAAAGCTTGCCCCTCCATCCCATAATACAAATAAGCAACAGCAACCCATTTAACCCATTAATGGGCTAGGGATGTAGTTCAGTTGGTAGAATGTTTGCTTAACGTACATGGAGCCCAGGTCAAGCTCCAGTAAGTTCATAAGCCAGATAGAGTAAAACACACACCCATGACCACAACACTTAGGAGGTGACAATGGGAAAATTAGAAGTTCCTTGACAATATAGTGAGTTTGCAGCTATACTGGGATATATGAGACCCTGTCTGAAAAGTATAAGTAAGTTTAACCCATTAATAGCTGAGCCTCTTTCCAGTTCCGCATATCTGTGAAGTAAATGCCAACAAAAGATACACAAGGAAAAAATGGATTCTCTCTACCCAAACTTCAATGCAAAATACTTTTAGCAAAGCAATATATATTAATGCCTGCAATTCTGCCCTCTGGGCCCCTCAGGCAAAGAGCTTTAGTAAGTTCTACATACCTTTCAGGAAAAGAAGAATAAAGCTGTTTCTCTCACCCCTGCAGAACCCCAAATCAATATTTAGATTTTAATTTGCTGATCCAAGACTATCTAGAGGCAACTATACGTACTTCAGTGTGTGGCTTAACACAGCCACTAAGCTCTTTAATGAATGGTTTTGTAGACTAGGAATTGGGAGCAAGATCAGCTTGAAAGCTCTCAGGCAATGCAGTCAGCCTGTAGCTAGGCTGTGTTCAACGAGAGTCTGGTGAAGCCAGACATCCCAGATGGGACTCCCACATGGCTGGAAACTAATGCTGGCTTTTTTGAGGAGTCCAGCTGGTCCACTGCCTTTGGAAGCACCAAAGTCTCCAAGGGCTTCTCACAGCATGGGAACCTGATGCTGAGAAGGTACATCTCCAACCAAAAGCAACATACCTCTTCTTACCCAACTGAAACCTAAGTTCCCTCTGTGCCAATGTTATAAGTGGCTCCCTGAGACCATGTTTATTCAAGGAACAAGGGAACTGACTCACTCTCAATCTGAAGAGCATCAAAACGTACCCAGTGTTGAAGGCACCTGACCCATCCTGTGTTTTCTTCAGACAATGCTGCCCTAACTTCAGGTACTATTATCTAACCACAACCAGAAATATTTGCCCCATACAGCCATGGCATAGTGGAGGAGGCAGAGTGGTTTCAAGTTTGGTATCCAAAGAGATTTGGTTCTAGAGCTCTAGAGAATCTTAATATCCATAGAGAAACAACAGTCGTCATACTTTGTCTTAATCAGAAATGATGTCCACAGTTGTCAACACAACATGACATGGGCTGATGTTAGAATAAATGAGAAGAATGAACAGTCAGCATCACATGATCCTCTAATTGCTCTTGAGCTCAAAGAAGTTGTTTTTTCTGCAACCTGTGGGTTCCTTGAGCTTAAAGACAACTCCTTAAACTTTTTTTTTCCTCCAGATTAATCTCAGGCCTATTTGTTACTATCTAGATGTCTTCATATAAGTTATTAAATTGTTCTTTAAAATTCCTTGCATCATCCATAAATAAATAAACAAAACAAATAGACTAACTGTGGGGCAGTAGCAGCAGACAAAAGAACCCATAAAGTAGTAGCAATTTTAGAACCCCAGTAAATCTCATAACTGAGGACAGCAAAAGTTCAAATTAGCTCCCAATCAGGTTCCTGTCCTGGAGTACGTGATCATGACCCCCTACTAAGAGGACCATGACAACCTGACATATAGCATAGAGTTCTCCATGCTAATGAGGTATCTAGATAGGGCCCGAATGTTTAGCCAATGAGCTTCTCTTCCTGGCCATTCCTTCCTGCAAAAGGTATTTAATCTCTGGTTCACCTTGAGTACATCATATGCATCTTTATCTGCCATGAATAAAGCAGTTTGGATAAGCAAAGACTGTCTCCTTTATAGACCACCTTGAGAGGAGGAGGCCTTTCTCATACAGAGCCTTGCCTAAATCTCTTGTAGAAGGTCTCTTCAAACTCCAGGCACTCACTTGGAGCTAGGCCAGATCCCCCCTCACCTGCCTTTCCCCACCCTGGGCTCATTGTAGGCCCATGGGCCCCATTCATTCTTTATTTATTTATTTATTTATTTATTTATTTCCGAGACAAGGTTTCTCTGTGCAGCCCTGGCTGTCCTGGAATTCACTCTGTAGACCAGGCTGACCTCGAACTCAGAAATCTGCCTGCCTCTGCCTCCCAAGTGCTGGGATTAAAGGTGTGTGCTGCCACTACCCTGCTATGGGCCGCATTCTTAACTCCTCACAGTTCCCAGCAGCATCACAGTGCCCAAGAGTTTGAGAACCACTGCCTCCATCCCAGCCCCCACCGTTTCTCTCCCAGAGAAACATAGGCTGGGACCCCTATCTTAGATTGCATTTTGCCTTCCTGAAATGTAGCCTAGGGCCCCTACTTTATGCCTCTCCTCTGAACAACACAGACCCACAACTAACAATGTCACTTTAATAGGATTCTTACATGGCTTACTTGAGATAATGCATATAAATGTTAATGGGATGATGCTAAAGGAATACAACAGCTAGGTATGAAAGTGTATGTTTTACCCCCACCCCCAAAGACAGATCAGTCATGTGGGTGTCGTTGACACTAAGTTTGTTCTACATTGTGAGTGAAGTTTCTTTGTCCTATTTTCTGTTACTATTTGAAAATAATCTGGGACTTTATTTTAAAAAAAAAGGATGTTTGTCTAGTTCATAGTTTAGAGGTAGTAGTAGCACTTCTTCAGCCTTTAGGCTTTGTGAGCTGGGTGACAGCATGGCACAGCAGTAGAAAGGGAACTATGTGCAGAAGAAGCCAACTACCCACTCTGGGTAACAAACTCACTATGTGATGTCAGCATTATGTGCCTAGTGACCCAGTTAACTCCCCAGTAGGTTCCGTCTCTAATGTTTCCACCTCAGAACTGCTACACTGAAGTCTAATCCTCCAACACATCAATCTATAGAAAATGCCCAGACTCCCTTCTTCCTAGACCTCTAGGACTATGATGTCATCATCTTCCAACCAACCAGCAAAGGAGGCTATGGTAAGTAAGTCAAAGGATGAACTGTCATTCATTTAAAGGGCCAAGAATCTATTTTCAACTTAAGGAAAAATGTAAGATAAATAAATAAGAAGAATGTCTCAAAGAAAAAATGACACACATCTCTTCCCCTCCTAATGCCATGAAGAAGACTTGATCAGCAATCACTGCAGAGAGTCCAGGATATGCAGGTGCAATGAGCCTGGTTGTAGCGGTATTGCTCTAGGGAAATCAAGAGCTAAATTTTGATACAGATAGCTTAAAGTCTCTGTTCTCATACTCAATAGTTACCATTCTGCTACTCATCTTTTCATTGGGCAAATAATAGGCATTTTCTAGTTGGTTAAACACACACACATACATACACAAGCTTTCAGCTTAGTATTTTTATGGGACTCCTGAGTATATTAATGAGTGGGTCTCTGATTCTTGTGCCTCCTCTTAGGGCTCTTTTCTTCCTGTTGGGTTGCTTTGTCCCGTCTCAATGTGAAGATTTATCTTACCATTTTTTATTTTGTCGTGTTTGGTTGTTATCTCTTAGAAGTTTGTTCTTGTGGGTGTGTTGGGAAGCAGGGAGAGGAGAAGGAGATAGAGGATTTTTGGAGAGAAAACTAGGAAAGGGGATAGCATTTGAAAATAAAGAAAATATTTAGAAGAAGAAGAAGAAGAAGAAGAAGAAGAAGAAGAAGAAGAAGAAGAAGAAGAAGAAGAAGAAGAAGAAGAAGAAGAAGAAAGTTTGTTCTTTTCTAATGAGATACAGAAAGGGAGTGAATCCAGAGGAAGGTGGAGAGAAACTGGGAAGAGTGGAGAGAGGGAGAATTGTAATCAGGCTATACCTGATGAGAAAAGAATATGTTCAACTTAAGGAAAAAAATGTAAAATAAGTAAATAAGGAGGCTGTCTCAAAGGAAAAAGAAACGGTGTGTTGTGCGTGTTGAAGGAGGGCCATGTATGCTGGAAGTGTGGCTCAGTGGTAGAGCATCTCCCCTTCGTGCCCAAGACCCTGGCTTCAGTTCCCTAACCCAGAGAACTTTCTAAAGGCTATGTATGTAAGCAGGGAGCATACGAAGTACAAAACTCAGAAGGAGGCTACCTACTGCCTTTCCAAGGATCTTCCACCAAGTCCCTGCACATGCACACAAGCTCAGGCTACAAAAGCCCTTCAACTCCATGCCAGTTTTGAGTATTCACCCTGAACTAATCTGAATTCACAGCTTTGCATGGGTTAAGGACCAGGAAAAAAAGAGTCTGCCAGACTCACTGCTTCTGAGGAGGGTGTGAACATTCACTGATGCTAATTAGCATCCAGCGCCTTTCCTTTGCCCATACAGTATTTTCTAACCAATTGCTCAGCATTAGTGATTCTGCTGGGATTGATTTAATAGTCTAATATGAAGTTTCAGGCCTTCTGTACAGGTTAATTACATGTGGTCTTACACATTCTAATTTAAAATACTGCCTTTGCAATTATCATCAGCACTAAAACAGAGCCCTAGTAATGAAGCTGGGCTTGGTTTTTTGTTTTTGTTTTTTTTTTCAGAAGTAATGAATTGAAAAAACGAAATGACTTTTAATTTCTTTGGCGCTTCATTTCAATCTCTCTTCCCTTCTGCAGAAAATATAAATCAGGGTCGCCTGCTTATTACAAACTGTTAGACAAACAGGCAAAATCGCCTTAAGGAAAGCAGGAGTAGTCAGTGTGAAACAAGATTTGACTGGGTCCTGACCACTACAGTGCTCTTTATTCTACCCTAACCTCCCAGGTATAGTATATTGAAATGTGAAGTTGTGTATTTGGCTAGCACTAGTCCAGTATTTACACTGTGTCAAGTATTGTCCTGAAGCTTATAAGTAACCATACAGGCACTAAAACAAATTAGCAGGTTTTATAAAAATTTACTCACAAATTTTAATAGCTTGGGGAAAAAAAACTTCAACTATTGCATAGTCTCTATATGTCAGAACTATGGGAGGAGTTTTAGGTAGTAGTTCGGCTTAGGGTCCCTTACCAGGATGTAGTCAGGAACAGGCCTGCAGCCTTCCAGGGAGAGGAAATCAACTTCCAAGTTCACTCATGGTTTGTACGGGTCTAGAGTTCTCACAGATAACCTCAATGTCCTCACTATAGAGCTATACCCAGAGCAAGTGACCCAAGAGAGCCAAGAGACACAAAGAGAGGGAAGAAAATGTGACTGTAACCATGGTATCTTTTAATATTAGGAGTGACATGCTACCATTCTTCCACATTCCATTAGCCACAGAGAACCCCCTGGCATGCTATTAGAGGAAGATATAGGTGTATGTAAGTCCCAGCTGGTTAGGCTCACTGCAGACTGGACTGCCGAAGTCGCTACAAGCATCACTCTTACTAAGTCACATGTGTAGCAACTGAGTCAAACACAAGTGAAGCTGCGGGCCCAAGGTCATTATTAATAAATGGCACAGTTGAGATCGATGTCTGCTCTTCATTCCAACTCCAGAATCTACGCTTGTGATCACTATTTAGACACATAACTGTTTCTGCTCTTAACACATGGTTCAAAATCAAGATAGCCACTTCTGTTTGTTCAAATGAGGACTTGATATAAAACCTTTGCCGAGGTAAAGCTCTAAGCTGCTCATTACAAAAACAAATAAGTAAACCACTCCTTGGTGTCCCCTGGTCCTGTCACACTACATCAAACACTCCTGTTGCCTAGCGCTGCCTCACTGACCCACCAAATCCACTTCCCAGCCATCATTATCATTGGATTCTTTTCTCAGTACTGGACCTCACATATCTGTATCACTCACCTAATTCTTCCTGTTCAAACCCCCCAAGAAGACAAGCCCCTTCTATAATCATTGTTTATTCTATGCAATGACATGACTTACATCAAAATTATATTCTATGTGGTGGGCACATATGTGTACACATGCATGCTGGTATGAGTGTGTGTGTGTGTGTGTGTGTGTGTGTGTGTGTGTGTGTGTGTGTGTGATTTTCATCTATTGCACTCCACTGTACTTTTTTAGACAGGGCCCCTCACTGAACCTAGAGCTCGTTTGGATAGTTGGCTGGGAAATAAGACCCCAGGATCCTGACTCCACCACTCAGTACTGGGGTTACAAGTGTGTGGTGTTGTGCACAGCTTTCACATGGGGGCTGGGGATCTGAAGGTCCTCATGTTTGCACAGCAAGCACTCTTAGCACTGAGCCATTTCTGCAGCCCTCAAATCCCATTCTTAATAACACGCAAAGGCCCTCCACGTGCCCCTGTTACAAATCTGGCTTTGGACACACATCTGCGTATCTGTCTGTATGTCTCCTCTGACGCCATGGGTCAGAGTGGACTGTGGATGTGAATCAGAGAAACAGCAAGAACCTTGGGATCTTTCAAGTCCATTGGAGGTATGTTTGTTTGTATTCTAGGCCCTTCCCACATTATTTCCTTTAATTCCTTTTTCCCACGAATACCATAATTGTACTCAGCCAAATTCATAGCAACTTTCAAAGGCCCAGGATGAATGACAAGCGTCTTGTATACATTGACTCATTTCATCCTCAGGGAAACACAAGAGGTGACGTCATTCATTTCATTTCTACGTTACAAATGAAGAGCCTCAAACTATGAAAGGTTAAATGGTGGGCGGAGTCACAGAGCTGGGACTGACCCTTGAACAGATTTGACTATGGAGGCCATCCCTTCCCACCTTAGCAAGAAGGTAGAGAGGTACCTTCCTCAGTTGTTAGACAGAGCAAAGTGCACTCTTCAAATAGAGGGGACCTATCCCTTCATATCCACATAGCCAATCAGAAGGTTTAAACGATACCCTGGAGTTAAGATGCCTTTTGTTAGCTCATAAATAGTTTTAAGCTAGGGTACAATATAACATATTTCATTATGATATGTTGTGAGGGTGGTGTGCAAGAATGCATGTGTATGTGCCCGGCTTGGTATCCCCATCCCTGGGACTGCAAATGTAGTTTTTCACATGGGTTCTAAGGATTGAACTCTGGTCCCTGTACTTTCGAGCCAAGCACTTTCCCAACTGAGCCACTCCCCCAGCCTCCCGTGATAATACTTATACACATATGTCATTGTATTTTGCTCATTTATTCTTTTCATCTATTTTCATTGAAAAAAAAATTTACTCTTCCCATTATCCTCCCTTGGCCCCACACCTCATCACTCATTTCCTGTCTGTCCCTCTTCTGGTTTCATAACATATTTGTGTGTGTTTCTATGCATGTATATATGCATTATTTATGAGATTATGTGTCCACTCATGAGAGAAAGCATGTGATATGTGTTTTCCTCCATGGTTGTTCCCTTACACATGGTCCTTTTTGTGGTTCTTTTTATTTTTTAAGATATCTTTTTAAAAACGTATCTACTAGCAAATAAAATAATATGTCAGGGGCTAATAGGCCTTCTTAGAAGACTGGATAGTAAGTATTTTCAGATTTATTTCTGGAAAACATGACCTCTGTTAGAACCATTCAATCTGCCATTGTAGCAAAAGCAACTATGGACAATGCCTAACTTAATGAGTATGGCTGTGTTCCAATAAAACTTTATTTATGGACACGAAAATTTGAATTTTATATAATTTTCTCCTACTGCAAAACACTCTTCTTTTGACTGTTTTTCCAATCACTTAAAAAATCTGAAATCCTTTCTTAGCCCATGAGCCACACAAAACCAATAGTTTGCTGATCCCTGCAATATGCAACAAAGGATGCCGGAAATTCTCCCTATGCGTTGAGTGGTGGATTTTATCAAATCAGCCAAAAGCCAGTATCTTGGGCAACATATTGTCTAGATTGAAAATGTAAGTGTGGAGAGAGAAAATAACAAGAAGGAAGGAATCCTTCACTTTGAAAGGCTGCTTGGGTGTGGTATGCACTCGCCAATCCTACCTTAGGAAAGGTGTCGTTACCAGCCTTGCACTGCAACAGGCTGAGCCCTGTTCATCTCAGTATCCCACACCTGCCGCGGGGCTCTTCCATAAACAGAAGGTTTTTGATAGGGGCTGAATAAAGTAATAAAAAGAGGTGAAAGGGGAAAGTGAAGATAGAAGGAAGGAGAGAAAGGATGGAGGAGAAAGAAAGAAGTAAAAGAGTCGGTAAGGAAGAAAGGGAAGGAATGGAGAAGGCAGAATTCAAACCATGAGTATCCAACCTTCCGACACTGCCATATGATGCTGCATTTATTGCCATCCTGGGACCATTTCCTATCAGATGTTTCACTAATGTAGTTCAATAATCTATTTAATTGGGAGCTGCTAGCTAATAAAGTCAAGTCAATGATTCATCCCCCATTGTCTTTGAATAATATACTATTTCCCAGAGATACCGTCTTCACTTTCTGTTCAACTACCTTTTATAATAAGGAAAATTCTATCTATGCATGAATCTAGAGAGACAGGTTTTAAGGCTTTGAGACTGCTGGGATTGTGTTCAATGTTTTCACACAATGCATTTAGCTCCCCTGAAGCGCAGGGTAAGATAACTAGGATCCTCACAATGCAGAGCACAAGTTCCTGCACACAATGAGACCAGCCCCATGACACAGAGGTCTTTGGAGGGTGGAGACTCTCTTATTCACTTTGGGCCCCTCCCTGAAGACCTGGCACTAGAAAGCATTTGATAAATGTTTGCAGAATGAATGCAAAGTAAATGAGGGAAAGGGTTCCCTGTCAGAGAATTTGAACCTCTTTTCTAACAAAGCAACAGCACTTGAACACGGCAGTGTTCCTGAACGATAAGAGACACCTGAGAGATGTGAACCTCCAGAAGCAAAGGTAACCAGGGTTGCCAAGTGTCTGCCATGGTAAAGCCAGAGGGGTATTACTGAGCTTACAGCAAACGCCCACACACACACACACACACACACACACACACTTACAGATGGCTTGACAGGAATCCAACCAAATCTACCTCTTTGTCTAAATGGAAAAATAAAACCTTAAATTGCCCTAGGTTTAAGAGGAACTGAGTTACAACCATTTTCACTATTAGGAGGCAAGCATAGGAATCAAAAGAGCCCTGTCATATCTGAGTTGAAGCTACTATTGAAATCCTATTTTCATTAATCCAAAAAAAAAAAAATTAAATGGGTCCTCATCATTGAAAAATCACAGCTATCTCCTCTTGTGTCTGTATCTAAGTGGATCATTTAGCCAATAACCAACTTACTGCAGCCATACTTCATTGATGGTTTTCTAACTTCCTAAATGTGCCTGAGGCTTCATCCTCACCAAATAAGGACAGGTCAGCAATGAAGAAGTCATTAGGTTCTCAGCATAGAGAATCCAGTTCAATTTTCCAACTAGGGCACCTGCAGGGCAGGGGAAGTGGCTTTGTTGTATAGAGGAGATACGGTCCCTGTGAGGTTTACCTGAGCCTCAGGATAGATTCCCACCTGGCTCAAGTCAGCCAAATGACTGTGGCAAGTTGGATGGGTACGGGGATCTAAGGATCGGCCACAATCACACTGGTGCAGGATCACCTCAGGAAACTGACTTTGGGCGACAGAGAAGAAATGGGTCTTATCTTCTTACATTTCACAATTCCACACACTTGTTTTTAACAGCACAAGTTAATTTTATAATATTCCCCGTATAAATATGTAAAGTAGCTGCCACTGTCTAGCTGTGTAATCAGAAACAAATCATTTTAATTTCTTCATGATAACTCTCCTATAGCATAGTCAGAAACAAGATTGAATCTAGCTGCCCCATCTCTAAATCCATTTCCTCTTTATCTTGGGCACATAGACTTTTCATTTCTATAATAAAATACTTGCAATAATCACCTTATAAAAAAAGAATCATTTATTTTGTCTCACAGTTTGGGGGTTTTTCCACTCATAGTTGGTTTTACTTGTTGCTTTTGGATCTGAGGCAAGACAAGAACCTGCAAAAGAACAAAGCAGCTTACCTCAAGTCCAAGAATGAGTGAGGTGGGAAACAGAGGCCCGGAATACCATCATATCCTTTAAAACAACTCCCCCAAGGTCCCCACATCTTAAAGTTTTCACTATTATTTCCTGATAGCACCACTCTGGGGAACAAGCCCTCACTCAATATATAGGTCTTTAGGGAACCAAAAGCCAAGTCTATAGCATCCTAAAGCAAAGGATGCTGGGAAGATCCATGTGATACATTCTAGCCAATAGAACATGAGGGAAGTGCTGTGTACCATCTCCACAAGTGGCCCATTCACTTGTGATCCTCTGTGTTCCTCCTTATCCATAGTCTTCCTGCATACCATTCCAGTCATCTTGGGAGCTATGTGTTGACAATGATCAGACATTATAGGAAAGGGCTGGTTTTCTGGTGACTCTCTGGACAACAGTTACCTAGCTGAGCACTAACTGAGATGCTGTGGTTTGCTAGAGTTGCCATAGTAAAATACACAAACTAAGTGGTTTAAACAGAAGAAATGCCTTTTTTAACGGTTCTGGAAACTTGAACTCCAGTGGAATGTATTAGCAAGATAGGTTCCTTCTAAGGACCATAAGAACAGATGTATCCCTGCCTTTCCTCTAGCCTCTCCTGGGTTTCTAGAAGTCTCCAGCATTCCTTAGCTTATAGGAGTATCACTCCATTGCTTCCTCCTGACTGTATCTCTGTGTCCAAATTTCCCCTTTTTATAAAAAGAACCCCAGTTATGTTGGGCAGAAAATACGCCCCCTCCCCCCCAAAAAAAAAAAAAAAACCTCATCTTAACTAGTTCCATCTTCAATAACACTCTTTCCAAAACAAGTCACATTTTGAGGTACTAGAGGCAGAATGTCAACATATGGATTGCAGAAAATTCAGTCTTCAACAGATGTCATATACTAAGTCTCTCATATTTTTGTGTTTTATCTATTACAGGAGTCAATATTGTACTAACTAAAACAAATCAATAATTACCAAGTATAAAACAAAATTCTATTTTAAAAAAAAAAAGTGTGCTCAAACAGATGGCAGTGACTATTGGTACGTCCTCTGATAGTAGGGAATTTACTATGGCTCTCACTCCCACAAGCCTTGTAAAAACCTAATCCTTAACTTCTCGTTCATATTTTTGTATTCATTGACCTCCTCCCATAAAGGATTCTAGAGCTAAGGATCCAAGTTCATTTCCCAGAACATATACTTAAAAACAGCCATGGTGGCTCACGCTTGCAATCCAAACCCTGGGCATGGAAGACAGATGTCTGGGACTTGCCAGCCTTGCCTATTTGATATATTCAGGGCACTGAGACACACACACACACACACACACACACACACACACACACACACACACACACTAGGTAGAGAGATCCTTAGGAATAACCCCCAAGTTTGTCTTCTGCCTTCCCCATGTAAGCACACACACATTTGCATAGGTACCTATGTGTGCACATGAAGCTGCACACACATGAAGACCTCCAAATGTCATAAGCTTCAGCATCGTCAGAAAATGGTTCTTCCCCACACCTTAACCCAGGTCGTCATACTTCCTGGACCACCCACTAGTATTTCCTCCAAATTAAGCTTCTCCCAACTCATGTCACCTAACTGTTCAAAATCTTTGGGAGTCATCAGTGCTCATTCATGAATTCTGAAGGATTCGCTGAGCATTTACTGTGTAGCAGTTACCATGACCAAGCCAGGAATACTATCATGCAGAAGAGATCCTTGTCCTTTACAAATCTTAAAACAAGTCTCAAAATGGCTGCATGACAAACAATCTCATAAATTTGGTCATTATGAGAGCATAAATTTTCCCTCCCCGTGGGTCTGCAGGCATATGGGATGGCAACACTTTAAACTACAAACTGGGGCTCCTCTGCACCCTAAAGTTGTCTATCTAGAATCAACAGATGTCCAGTGCACAGCAGAAACACAAGAATAATGAGCAACGCTTTATGGGAACTTCATCAGCCTGGATTCAGAGCTGACACGGTAGGACTGCCACCCACATGTCTTGGACCAAAACAAGTCACAGAACAATACCAGTCTACAATGTCTGCCTCCAAAAACATATCACAACATGGGGGTGTACGTGACAGAAGTTTATTTCCTCACAGTTCCAGAATCAAGGGTTTGTTTCCTCTACGATTTATCCTTAGGCTTACAGAAGGATGCCAGGATGTTCCCTGTATTTTCATAACACCTGTCCTTTGTTAGTGTCTGTGTCTAAATTTTTTCTTCTAGTAATGACACTAGCCATGTTGGATCAACCCCAATGATCTATTTTCATTTATCTGTGTCGTTACAGTATCTCCAAATATTATCACATACTGAAGTACCTCATCATATAAACTTAAGGATGAACATCAGCCCACAAGTCATGGGCAAAGTCAACATATCATTAGTGGGGTAGGAAGGCCTACTACATTCACCATGATAAAGGTGGAGAAAGCAGCAAGAATTATGGGCAAAATAAGGTCATTTGCTACCAGGAAACTACCATGATACTATGCAACAAAGACAAGATGGAAATGTAGCTCAGTTGCAGAGAAATCTAGACACCTGCCATTCTGGTCTTCTTTAAAGCCTGGACTCATTGGCTCTTTTCTGGCCTCACTATTTGCACTGAAAATCATCCAATACCTTTCTTCAGAGACACAGCAAAGGGACGTGTCAAATGAAGTGTGGTGTGATGGGAAGAGCTGAACCAGGATCCCTGAGACACATTGCTGAGCACAAGATGTTCTGCGTTCTCATTCAACATGAGCCAAAGCCATCTGTGTGACCCTGGGAAAATCATTTTCTCTCCCAGGGTCTATAATCCTTTTCTGAATAATGGAAATAAACTTCAAGATCCCTAAGATTCTTTGATAGGTTTCTTTCTTTACAATGTAGATTCTGCAGAACATTGGTCCCAAGAGGGGCTGGGCAGATACATGGTAACAGGAGCAAATACACTGGAAAGGCTGCATCCAATATCCCATTCCCAGCAAAGGTTTTGAAAAGTCCTGCAATTTTGCGTGTAACTGGAAAGTTACTATAAAGTGAGGTGACCCATACTCATACAAATAGTGTATGTCACCTCTCATCTCTGCATCCCAGTTTTAATTTTTATATAGGAATCATCATGTGGCTGTAAAGACAGATCGGGGAGGGTACTAGGACACACGAGGCATGAAAGGAGAATGCTGGAGGCAGAAGGACAAGCAGGAAGTTGGGGGGGGGGGGCACAGAAAGATGAGGAAAACAGAAGACTATCAATCAAAACAAAAGATACACTAAAATGTCACTAAGGATGTTTTACCTTGCATTCTAATTAAACCAGAATGTTTTTATTTACTGTTAGTTAGTGTGATGGGTTTACACACATTCCATGGTCCACGTACAGATGTGCGAGGACAACTTTGAGAGTATGTAGCAGTAGTTTGTTAACTGCTTTAGCTCCCAAGGAGCTATCTGGATTCTCGAATGAAAGATATGTGCGTGTACACACGCATACACACACACACACACACACACACACACAGATTGGGCAGTTCTAATCCCTCCAGTACTCCTGGCTCAACACCTTGTAAATCTATCTTTGCTGCCCTATTATTACCTTCTGGGCAGCCCCTCCCACAGGGCTGCTTTTCCTTTCCACCTACATTTTAGATGGATTTTCTTCTGCAGCTCTAAATCTGATCTGTCTACCTTCAAGACCTCTCTCTCTCTCTCTCTCTCTCTCTCTCTCTCTCTCTCTCTCTCTGTCCTTCCTCTCCATCCCTAGCCCTCACAAGTCTAAAGGTCCTGCCTCAGTCTACCTGCCCAGCCATTGGTCATTGGCTCTTTATTGGTTGATCAAAAACCAACTGGAGACAAGGACCTTCAGCGTTTGAACAATCAGATTCTCGATTTTAGGGGCCAGATTAATTCAAAGCATTAGAACCAATCCCCAACAGGAGTTGGCTCTCTCCTTCCACCTTGATGAAGAAGGGTCCCTCTTGTTTCTGTCCCATTGTGTGCCCCAGGCCAGGTGGCCCGTACACTTTTGGCCGTTCTCCTGTCTCTGCCTCTGATGTAGTAGAGTAATGAGATTACAGATGTGAGCCACCACATCTGAGCTTTTTAAACATGTGGGCCAGGGATTCAACTCTATCCATCAGGCTGGGGCAGTAAGAGCTTTTAGCTGCTGAGCCATCTTGCTAGCCATAGAACTTTTATTAAAAAGACAGCATGTGGGAGAAAATTGTGACAAAGATCAATGCTATGGAGAGATCCCATAAAGAGCTCTACACTCATGGTGAGTACTTTCTGGTTGCTGTCCTTAGCTCACTATCTCACTCCCATTCTTAAAAGGGTTTTTCCTGGGGACCCGCCGAACTTAGGAAATTAGTCTGAACAGGTGAGAGGGTGCGCCAGAGAACCTGACAGCTTCTGGAACAGGCGGAAGCACAGAGGCGCTGAGGCAGCACCCTGTGTGGGCCGGGGACAGCCGGCCACCTTCCGGACCAGAGGACAGGTGCCCGCCCGGCTGGGGAGGCGACCTAAGCCACAGCAGCAGCGGTCGCCATCTTGGTCCGGGACCTGCCGAACTTAGGAAATTAGTCTGAACAGGTGAGAGGGTGCGCCAGAGAACCTGACAGCTTCTGGAACAGGCGGAAGCACAGAGGCGCTGAGGCAGCACCCTTTGTGGGCCGGGGACAGCCAGCCACCGTCCGGACCGGAGGACAGGTGCCCGCCCGGCTGGGGAGGCGGCCTAAGCCACAGCAGCAGCGGTCGCCATCTTGGTCCGGGACCCGCCGAACTTAGGAAATTAGTCTGAACAGGTGAGAGGGTGCGCCAGAGAACCTGACAGCCTCTGGAACAGGCAGAAGCACAGAGGGGCTGAGGCAGCACCCTGTGTGGGCCGGGGACAGCCGGCCACCTTCCGGACCGGAGGACAGGTGCCCGCCCGGCTGGGGAGGCGGCCTAAGCCACAGCAGCAGCGGTCGCCATCTTGGTCCGGGACCCGCCGAACTTAGGAAATTAGTCTGAACAGGTGAGAGGGTGCGCCAGAGAACCTGACAGCTTCTGGAACAGGCGGAAGCACAGAGGCACTGAGGCAGCACCCTGCGTGGGCCGGGGACAGCCGGCCACCTTCCGGACCAGAGGACAGGTGCCCGCCCGGCTGGGGAGGCGGCCTAAGCCACAGCAGCAGCGGTCGCCACCTTGGTCCGGGACCCGCCGAACTTAGGAAATTAGTCTGAACAGGTGAGAGGGTGCGCCAGAGAACCTGACAGCTTCTGGAACAGGCGGAAGCACAGAGGCGCTGAGGCAGCACCCTGTGTGGGCCGGGGACAGCCGGCCACCTTCCGGACCGGAGGACAGGTGCCCGCCCGGCTGGGGAGGCGGCCTAAGCCACAGCAGCAGCGGTCGCCATCTTGGTCCGAGACCCGCCGAACTTAGGAAATTAGTCTGAACAGGTGAGAGGGTGCGCCAGAGAACCTGACAGCTTCTGGAACAGGCGGAAGCACAGAGGCGCTGAGGCAGCACCCTGCGTGGGCCGGGGACAGCCGGCCACCTTCCGGACCAGAGGACAGGTGCCCACCCGGCTGGGGAGGCGGCCTAAGCCACAGCAGCAGCGGTCGCCATCTTGGTCCGGGACCTGCCGAACTTAGGAAATTAGTCTGAACAGGTGAGAGGGTGCGCCAGAGAACCTGACAGCTTCTGGAACAGGCGGAAACACAGAGGCACTGAGGCAGCACCCTTTGTGGGCCGGGGACAGCCAGCCACCGTCTGGACCGGAGGACAGGTGCCCGCCCGGCTGGGGAGGCGGCCTAAGCCACAGCAGCAGCGGTCGCCATCTTGGTCCGGGACCCGCCGAACTTAGGAAATTAGTCTGAACAGGTGAGAGGGTGCGCCAGAGAACCTGACAGCCTCTGGAACAGGCAGAAGCACAGAGGCGCTGAGGCAGCACCCTGTGTGGGCCGGGGACAGCCGGCCACCTTCCGGACCAGAGGACAGGTGCCCGCCCGGCTAGGGAGGCGACCTAAGCCACAGCAGCAGCGGTCGCCATCTTGGTCCCGGGACTCCAAGGAACTTAGGAATTTAGTCTGCTTAGGTGAGAGTCTGTACCACCTGGGAACTGCCAAAGCAACACAGTGTCTGAGAAAGGTCCTGTTTTGGGCCTTCTTCTTCGGCCAGGAGGAGGTCCAAATACAAGATATCTGCGCACCTTCCCTGTAAGAGAGCTTGCCAGCAGAGAGTGCTCTGAGCACTGAAACTCAGAGGAGAGAATCTGTCTCCCAGGTCTGCTGATAGACGGTAACAGAATCACCAGAAGAACAATCTCTAAACGGAGTCAACTATAACTACTAACTCCAGAGATTACCAGATGGCGAAAGGTAAACGGAGGAATCTTACTAACAGGAACCAAGACCACTCACCATCACCAGAACCCAGCACACCCACTTCGCCCAGTCCAGGGAACCCCAACACACCTGAGAACCTAGACCTAGATTTAAAAGCATATCTCATGATGATGGTAGAGGACATCAAGAAGGACTTTAATAAATCACTTAAAGAAATACAGGAGAACACTGCTAAAGAGTTACAAGTCCTTAAAGAAAAACAGGAAAACACAATCAAACAGGTAGAAGTCCTTACAGAAAAAGAGGAAAAGACATACAAACAGGTGATGGAAATGAACAAAACCATACTAGACCTAAAAAGGGAAGTAGACACAATAAAGAAAACTCAAAGCGAGGCAACACTAGAGATAGAAACCCTAGGAAAGAAATCTGGAACCATAGATTTGAGCATCAGCAACAGAATACAAGAGATGGAAGAGAGAATCTCAGGTGCAGAAGATTCCATAGAGAACATCGGCACAACAATCAAAGAAAATGGAAAATGCAAAAAGATCCTAACTCAAAATATCCAGGAAATCCAGGACACAATAAGAAGACCAAACGTACGGATAATAGGAGTGGATGAGAATGAAGATTTTCAACTCAAAGGTCCAGCAAACATCTTCAACAAAATTATTGAAGAAAACTTCCCAAATCTAAAGAATGAGATGCATATGAACATACAAGAAGCCTACAGAACTCCAAATAGACTGGACCAGAAAAGAAATTCCTCCCGACACATAATAATCAGAACATCAAATGCACTAAATAAAGATAGAATACTAAAAGCAGTAAGGGAAAAAGGTCAAGTAACATATAAAGGCAAGCCTATCAGAATTACACCAGATTTTTCACCAGAGACTATGAAAGCCAGAAGAGCCTGGACAGATGTTATACAGACACTAAGAGAACACAAACTGCAGCCCAGGCTACTATACCCAGCCAAACTCTCAATTATCATAGAGGGAGAAACCAAAGTATTCCACGACAAAACCAAATTCACGCATTATCTCTCCACGAATCCAGCCCTTCAAAGGTTAATAACAGAAAAAAACCAATACAAGAACGGGAACAACGCCCTAGAAAAAACAAGAAGGTAATTCCTCAACAAACCTAAAAGAAGACAGCCACAAGAACAGAATGCCACCTTTAACAACTAAAATAACAGGAAGCAACAATTACTTTTCCTTAATATCTCTTAACATCAATGGTCTCAACTCGCCAATAAAAAGACATAGACTAACAAACTGGCTACACAAACAAGACCCAACATTTTGCTGCTTACAGGAAACTCATCTCAGAGAAAAAGATAGACACTACCTCAGAATGAAAGGCTGGAAAACAATTTTCCAAGCAAATGGTATGAAGAAACAAGCAGGAGTAGCCATCCTAATATCTGATAAGATTGACTTCCAACCCAAAGTCATCAAAAAAGACAAGGAGGGACACTTCATTCTCATCAAAGGTAAAATCCTCCAAGAGGAACTCTCAATTCTGAATATCTATGCTCCAAATACAAGAGCAGCCACATTCACTAAAGAAACTTTAGTAAAGCTCAAAGCACACATTGCGCCTCACACAATAATAGTGGGAGACTTCAACACACCACTTTCACCAATGGACAGATCATGGAAACAGAAACTAAACAGGGACACACTGAAACTAACAGAAGTGATGAAACAAATGGATCTGACAGATATCTACAGAACATTTTACCCTAAAACAAAAGGATATACCTTCTTCTCAGCACCTCATGGTACCTTCTCCAAAATTGACCACATAATAGGTCACAAATCAGGCCTCAACAGATTCAAAAATATTGAAATTGTCCCATGTATCCTATCAGATCACCATGCACTAAGGCTGATCTTCAATAACAAAATAAATAATAGAAAGCCAACATTCACATGGAAACTGAACAACACTCTTCTCAATGATACCTTGGTCAAGGAAGGAATAAAGAAAGAAATTAAAGACTTTTTAGAGTTTAATGAAAATGAAGCCACAACGTACCCAAACCTTTGGGACACAATGAAAGCATTTCTAAGAGGGAAACTCATAGCTATGAGTGCCTTCAAGAAAAAACGGGAGAGAGCACATACTAGCAGCTTGACAACACATCTAAAAGCTCTAGAAAAACAGGAAGCAAATTCACCCAAGAGGAGTAGACGGCAGGAAATAATCAAACTCAGGGGTGAAATCAACCAAGTGGAAACAAGAAGAACTATTCAAAGAATTAACCAAACGAGGAGTTGGTTCTTTGAGAAAATCAACAAGATAGATAAACCCTTAGCTAGACTCACTAAAGGGCACAGGGACAAAATCCTAATTAACAAAATCAGAAATGAAAAGGGAGACATAACAACAGATCCTGAAGAAATCCAAAACACCATCAGATCCTTCTACAAAAGGCTATACTCAACAAAACTGGAAAACCTGGACGAAATGGACAAATTTCTGGACAGATACCAGGTACCAAAGTTGAATCAGGATCAAGTTGACCTTCTAAACAGTCCCATATCCCCTAAGGAAATAGAAGCAGTTATTAATAGTCTCCCAGCCAAAAAAAGCCCAGGACCAGACGGGTTTAGTGCAGAGTTCTATCAGACCTTCAAAGAAGATCTAACTCCAGTTCTGCACAAACTTTTTCACAAGATAGAAGTAGAAGGTATTCTACCCAACTCATTTTATGAAGCCACTATTACTCTGATACCTAAACCACAGAAAGATCCAACAAAGATAGAGAACTTCAGACCAATTTCTCTTATGAACATCGATGCAAAAATCCTTAATAAAATTCTCGCTAACCGAATCCAAGAACACATTAAAGCAATCATCCATCCTGACCAAGTAGGTTTTATTCCAGGGATGCAGGGATGGTTTAATATACGAAAATCCATCAATGTAATCCATTATATAAACAAACTCAAAGACAAAAACCACATGATCATCTCGTTAGATGCAGAAAAAGCATTTGACAAGATCCAACACCCATTCATGATAAAAGTTCTGGAAAGATCAGGAATTCAAGGCCAATACCTAAACATGATAAAAGCAATATACAGCAAACCAGTAGCCAACATCAAAGTAAATGGAGAGAAGCTGGAAGCAATCCCACTAAAATCAGGGACTAGACAAGGCTGCCCACTTTCTCCCTACCTTTTCAACATAGTACTTGAAGTATTAGCCAGAGCAATTCGACAACAAAAGGAGATCAAGGGGATACAAATTGGAAAAGAGGAAGTCAAAATATCACTTTTTGCAGATGATATGATAGTATATATAAGTGACCCTAAAAATTCCAACAGAGAACTCCTAAACCTGATAAACAGCTTCGGTGAAGTAGCTGGATATAAAATTAACTCAAACAAGTCAATGGCCTTTCTCTACACAAAGAATAAACAGGCTGAGAAAGAAATTAGGGAAACAACACCCTTCTCAATAGCCACAAATAATATAAAATATCTCGGCGTGACTCTAACGAAGGAAGTGAAAGATCTGTATGATAAAAACTTCAAGTCCCTGAAGAAAGAAATTAAAGAAGATCTCAGAAGATGGAAAGATCTCCCATGCTCATGGATTGGCAGGACCAACATTGTAAAAATGGCTATCTTGCCAAAAGCAATCTACAGATTCAATGCAATCCCCATTAAAATTCCAACTCAATTCTTCAACGAATTAGAAGGAGCAATTTGCAAATTCATCTGGAATAACAAAAAACCGAGGATAGCAAAAACTCTTCTCAAGGATAAAAGAACCTCTGGTGGAATCACCATGCCTGACCTAAAGCTTTACTACAGAGCAATTGTGATAAAAACTGCATGGTACTGGTATAGAGACAGACAAGTGGACCAATGGAATAGAATTGAAGACCCAGAAATGAACCCACACACCTATGGTCACTTGATCTTCGACAAGGGAGCCAAAACCATCCAGTGGAAGAAAGACAGCATTTTCAACAATTGGTGCTGGCACAACTGGTTGTTATCATGTAGAAGAATGCGAATCGATCCATACTTATCTCCTTGTACTAAGGTCAAATCTAAGTGGATCAAGGAACTTCACATAAAACCAGAGACACTGAAACTTATAGAGGAGAAAGTGGGGAAAAGCCTTGAAGATATGGGCACAGGGGAAAAATTCCTGAACAGAACAGCAATGGCTTGTGCTGTAAGATCGAGAATTGACAAATGGGACCTAATGAAACTCCAAAGTTTCTGCAAGGCAAAAGACACTGTCTATAAGACAAAAAGACCACCAACAGACTGGGAAAGGATCTTTACCTATCCTAAATCAGATAGGGGACTAATATCCAACATATATAAAGAACTCAAGAAGGTGGACTTCAGAAAATCAAATAACCCCCTTAAAAAATGGGGCTCAGAACTGAACAAAGAATTCTCACCTGAGGAATACCGAATGGCAGAGAAGCACCTGAAAAAATGTTCAACATCCTTAATCATCAGGGAAATGCAAATCAAAACAACCCTGAGATTCCACCTCACACCAGTGAGAATGGCTAAGATCAAAAATTCAGGTGACAGCAGATGCTGGCGAGGATGTGGAGAAAGAGGAACACTCCTCCATTGTTGGTGGGATTGCAGGCTTGTACAACCACTCTGGAAATCAGTCTGGCGGTTCCTCAGAAAATTGGACATAGTACTACCGGAGGATCCAGCAATACCTCTCCTGGGCATATATCCAGAAGAAGCCCCAACTGGTAAGAAGGACACATGCTCCACTATGTTCATAGCAGCCTTATTTATAATAGCCAGAAACTGGAAAGAACCCAGATGCCCCTCAACAGAGGAATGGATACAGAAAATGTGGTACATCTACACAATGGAGTACTACTCAGCTATTAAAAAGAATGAATTTATGAAATTCCTAGCCAAATGGATGGACCTGGAGAGCATCATCCTGAGTGAGGTAACACAATCACAAAGGAACTCACACAATATGTACTCACTGATAAGTGGATACTAGCCCAAAACCTAGGATACCCACGATATAAGATACAATTTCCTAAACACATGAAACTCAAGAAAAATGAAGACTGAAGTGTGGACACTATGCCCCTCCTTAGAAGTGGGAACAAAACACCCATGGAAGGAGTTACAGAAACAAAGTTTGGAGCTGAGATGAAAGGATGGACCATGTAGAGACTGCCATATCCAGGGATCCACCCCATAATCAGCATCCAAACGCTGACACCATTGCATATACTAGCAAGATTTTATCGAAAGGACCCAGATGTAGCTGTCTCTTGTGAGACTATGCCGGGGCCTAGCAAACACAGAAGTGGATGCTCACAGTCAGCTAATGGATGGATCACAGGGCTCCCAATGGAGGAGCTAGAGAAAGTACCCAAGGAGCTAAAGGGATCTTCAACCCTATAGGTGGAACAACATTATGAACTAACCAGTACCCCTGAGCTCTTGACTCTAGCTGCATATGTATCAAAAGATGGCCTAGTCGGCCATCACTGGAAAGAGAGGCCCATTGGACACGCAGACTTTGTGTGCCCCGGTACAGGGGAACGCCAGGGCCAAAGGGGGGGAGTGGGTGGGTAGGGGAGTGGGGGTGGGTGGGTAAGGGGGACTTTTGGTATAGCATTGGAAATGTAAATGAGCTAAATACCTAATAAAAAATGGAAAAAAAAAAAAGAAAAAAGAAATGGAAAAAAAAAAAAAAAAAAAAGGGTTTTTCCTTTGCCAGATGCAAAGATGGTGCATTCACTTAAACCCAGCATCCAGGAGGCAGAGGCAGGCAGATCTCTGTGAGTTCAAGGCTAGCCTGGTCTACAGAGCAAGTGTTGGGACAGCCAGGGCTACACAGCCTGTCTCAAAAGCAAAATGAAACAAAACAAGAAAGAGAGAAAGAAAGAAAGAAAGAGAGAGAGAGAGAGAGAGAGAGAGAGAGAGAGAGAGAGAGGAAAGAAGGAAGGAAGGAAGGAAGGAAGGAAGGAAGGAAGGAAGGAAGGAAGGAAGGAAGAAAGAAAGAAAGGAAGGAAGGAAGGAAGGAAGGAAGGAAGGAAGGAAGGAAGAAGGAAAGGAAGGAAGAGAGAGAGAGAGAGAGAGAGAGAAAAGGAAAGGAAAGGAAAGGAAAGGAAAGGAAAGGAAAGGAAAGGAAAGGAAAGGAAAGGAAAGGAAAGGAAAGGAAAGGAAAAAAGAAAATAACTTTTCCTTTTTGTCCTCCGAGAGTTACTATATATTTAATACGTATTTGTATGGGCACATGTGTAGAATGCCCACAGGAGCCAGAGGCTTCAGGTCTCTTATGGAACCAGAGGTACAGGTGGTTGTGAACCTCCTGATATTGGTTCTGGGAACCAAACTCTGGTCCTCAGGAAGAACAGTCTATGTTCTCAACACCTGAGCCATCTCTCCCGCCCCTGTTTTTTCTTACTTAATAAACTGTTTCTCATTCAATAACTGTGTCTCTCTGTTGCAATCTTTTCTCCTGGAACACAAGAGCCTGGGATGGCATACTCTCTGAACTCAGACCCGCAACCAGACATTTAAGCATGTTTTCTTCTTTCCTTCTCCTTTCTTTTATCTCTTTTCGGATACTGGAAGAAAAATCTTAAGTATCCTTTCCCAGGCACTTGGGGCTTCGTCACTTCTGGACCACAACACCTGACTTAAAAGGCATGCCTTTTTATTCATCTCTCCTCCTCCTGGCAGCTGGAAAGGACTTTCAGCCTGGCTTTCCTTTATCTCTCAAACTTTGATACAATTGTCCTTGAGCTTCAAAAAAAGAAAAGACGGGAAGAAAGGGGAGAGAGGAAAGGACATAGCCATCTGATTCCAGTTGTTTCCCAGATGCACTTGACCCAAGAATCTCTTCCTTCCCCTTATAACACAGCCCAAAACCTGTAACCTGGTGCCCTTAGTATATGTCTAATTACAGTTAGATTTGTGCATATGTGTGTATGTGTACATGACATGTACATGTGTGAAGGGTCTCTCCATCAATCGCTCTGCCCCTCCTTTTTAACGCAGGGCCTCTCACTAAACCTGAAGCTCCTGCTTCTGCAAGGCTGGCTGGCCAGCTGGCCCTAAGGATCATCCATCCTGTCTCCACCCAACCCCGCGGCACATACCCGAGTTCTGAGATTCCATGCTCGTACCACCATGACGGATTTCTTAAGCAGATGCTAGGGATCAAGCTCGGGTGTTAACACTCATATAGCAGGTGCCTTACTGACTAGCCTGAGTCCTCAGCCTGAGTTAGATTTTTAATATCAGCATCCTGCTTCCCCAGATGGACTCCCTGCATTCTGTGAACACGGTACTTTATGAACACTTGTGTCTAAATCAGAAGGCCCTGCAGGCTGCAGTGCAAAACTTCCCACATAGACCCATGTCCGCTACCTACTTCTCCTCATTCCCTGAAAGCTCCATGGACATGGGGGAGAATTCAGCCATTAAAGGAGCTTGCTGCCACTCCTGATAGCCTAATTTTAATACCTAGGACTTGTATGGTGGAAAGGGGGAATTGGCACTTACAGGTTGTCCTCTCACCTTGGGACCTGTGTCTTGACAACACACACACACACACACACACACACACACACACACACACACACACACACAGGAACACACAGTAAATAAACACAGAGATATTAGACGACCATTTAGTCGGTATACTGCTTGCTCTACAAGCATGCAGACCTGAGTTAATCCTTTGAACTCACATAAAATGCCAGGTATGAAGCCCTCTTATAAATCCAGAACTGGGGAAGTGGAGACAGAGAGGTATTTCTCTGGGTGAGGCTCTGTGGCAAGCCAGCTTATGGAGAGTTCCAAGCCAGTAGGAGATTCTGTCTAAAATAAAATATAATAGTAATACTCAAGACGGAACTTTAGTACCCGGGGAATGACAGCTGAGGCTGACTCCCACCCACATAAACACACGTACACACATCTCCAAAGATAAACAAGAACCATGGCTCTCCATGGCCCCTGCTGGACCACAGAGACGCCACGCCCTTTTTCTGGGTGCCACTCAAGCCTCCCCTTTGAATGCATTCTTTCTGAGATCTGTAGCAGACTTTCAAAACCGCCTCCATAGTGATGAGTCATTGCTGTTTGTGGAAGAAACCTGAGTTTTGGAAACAATAAAAGCCTTTGGGGACCAGGTGATAAATCCGTGAAATACTGTTCAGCGACACATCGTGCTTCGGCCAGGAGCGTCATCATCTGGCTCCCAGATCTCTGGAATGAGAATAATCGTTCTGAAAGAGATCTCTAGTGCGTTCCGGAATCTCCGCACGCCATATGCTGAGCTTTCTGTGGCTCCCCTGAATGGCAAACAAGCCTGCGCACTTGCTTGTTTTGTTCTTTGACTCGCCCTACCCTCTTCAGAACAGACATGTGGAATCCAGAGTTTCTTGCTCAGTGAGCTCTCCTGGGACCATTCACGACTCCGTTCCCAGTTATTGTTCTGCATTTGGAATGTTATCCCCAGATTGCACATCCATGTCTTTAATTGAGCGGAAGCCACTCTAAGGCCTCCCTTTCTTCCCGGCTCCCCTTCTCCCCAGCACAAGCTCTCAGCCTCTCTGGCTTTGATCCCAGGGCAGCGATTGTTTTGTTTTGTTAATGCTATTCCTGTTATTCAGTAGTCAGCCCGCATTCTTTCTTTCCTTCAAATAACATTTAATTGCTTTAACACAACTCCTTCAAGGGGCCAGAGGAGCTCTCTTTGAAGATCCAAATTACCCTCAAAGCTGGTCTCTCAATGCGGCTGAAATTTGTCCTGACTTTTAATAACCAGAACAGGAAACAAAAGAAAGAAGTTTTCTAACACCTTTCCTGAGAGCGCCGTTAACTGTGGCTGTGTAACCTGGAAGCTTAGCCTGGAAAGTAATGTGGAGGTCATGGATTCTAGTGGGTCTGAAAACATATTTCCTATGAAGGCTTTCAGAATCCCAGAATGTGGGCTGGAGGTGTAGTTGGATAACACCTAACACAGCAAAAGAAGAGGAATAGGAGGAAGAGGAAAAGATGATAGTGATGATGATAGTGATGATGACAATGATGACGACAAAGACAACAATGATGACCTTAGCATATGAAACAAATAAAAATAATCTGTGATGCTCAAGCAATTTAAGTCTTCAAATAGACGTTAAGGTCCATCTGTTACCTAAGATCTCTGTACTTGAATGTTGACCCTAGATTTAAAACTCAGACTGGGGACTAAGGAGAAAGCTCCACTGGTAAAACATTTGCCACAGGAGCATGAGGGCCTAAAGCCCAAATCCCTAGAACTCACTTAAAGCCAGGCACAGCAGTGAGCATGTGAACTCCCAGTGTCCCTACCACAAGATAGAAGGCCAAGAATGGAGAATCCCAGAAGCTTACAGGACAGATAACCCAGTTACATGATGGTGAACTGAAAGATGTCCTGCCTAGAAACAAGACAGAAGGTGAGGACTCAGGCCCTGACCTCCACAAAGGTACATCGGCACACAAGCTCTCTGTCTCTCTCTGTCTCTCTCCCTTTCTCTCCCTGTCTCTCTCTGTCCCTCTGTCTCTCTGTCTATCTCTGTCTCCATCTCTCTCCCTCTCTCATTTTAAAACACTCAGTTACTTTACAGGGAAGTCAAGGCCAGAGGGACTCAGAGAACACCTTACGAAGCTAGGGGGGCCTTCACCTCCCGACATCTGCTGCTTCCCACAGCCTTCAGCCTGGCTATGTGTCTGAAGCACTGAGCCAAGCACACACACACACACTGTCTCAGGCTTCTGTACAATCACTACACATTAATAAAAAAATTAATGTTTAAGAAACCTATAATTGTTAACTACCCTGATTTGATCCTTGCATAGCCTATACATGTATCAAATGCTAGATTAACGCAACCTAACTCAGAGAAATCAGACTTAGATCTAAATCAAAACCTCGGCTCCCAAATCAGTCTGTCTTCTTACACACATGCCCACAAGACAAGCACCACTGTGTGCCCTATACTCCACCTTAATATGCAGGGACTGCATGTAGCCCAGGCTGGCCACAACACTCTACGTGGCTGAGGATGACACGAACTCTTGCTCTTTCCTGCCTCTACCTCTCAAGTGTTGTGATAACAGGTATGGAACATCATGCCCAGTTTAAGCAGTGCTAAGGATGGAGCCCAGGGCCTCGTGCATATATTAGGTAAGTGTGCTACCAGCTAAGGTACATCCTTAGCTCAATAGGCCTTTTCTTCCTTTTATTAGTCTTTTTAACATAGAGTCTCAACTATATAGCCCAGACTGGCCTGGAACCCATGATCACCCTGCCTCAACCTCTCACCTGCTAGGATTATAGACATGTGCCACCATACTTGGCTCAATAAACCGTCTTAATGCATAATAAATAAATAAATAAATAAATAAATAAATAAATAAAGTGGTTACCAGAGCAACCTCTTTTCTGTTCACTCCAGAAAAACCACAAAGGGCATTAGAAAATGAAAAACTCGATAATTCTAGTAGTTAATAAAAACCCTATTGATACCCTTGATGTTTATTCTAATGCCCTCATTGACCACTGCACCATCACTGGGAGATGAAAGGCGAGCAGCAGCGCTGCACCCACGGTCTCTCTGAAGTCAATTTCCCCTTAGACTTGGAAGTACAACAGCAGGTTGAAACTCAGAACAGGGAGCACTGCACCCCAACTTATTCATCAACCGTGGCAATAAAAAGCCGATATTTATTCACATTTTAAAAGGAAACAGAAGTTATTAGGAAGCACAATAAAGGGGAAACCTACTTAAGAAAATGCAAGTGTTTCATTTCTGGGTTATGTTCAAGGGAGCCAGGTTAGCCACGGCCTGAGTGAATTGATGTGGGCTTTGTTGTTGGTTTTTTTGGGTTTTTTTTTTTCCTCTTTCTCTCATCATGGTCAATTTCATGTCGATGAACTACACTGAGGATGTTCGACTTGGTCTGATTATTATGCTGGTTGAAAGCATTCTCCACTGCAGGAATCTACCATAGCAATCTCAAGAACACAGTTGTTGGCTGCCAATCCCATACAGACACAGAAAAGAACAGAAGTCGTTATTGAATTCTCAGGTGTCCTGTGTTTCCTGTACATTAAATCAGTGTCACTCCTTCTGAGAACATGAGGAAACCCACTGAGTACACACAGCCTTTAAACGGCAAGGGAGTTTTCTGGCCCCTCTCCCAAGCTCTCTAACCTCTCCCCATTTCTCTTGACATGGTTGAACTGATCCCCTTCAGGACGATTTTTTGGGGGGGCACAGAGAGATGGCTCAGCAGTTAAGAGAACTTGTTGGTCCTTCAGAGGTCCAGGGTTTGGTTTCCAGCGTCCACATGGTGGCTCAGAACCATCAGTGTAACTCTGCCCTCTTCTGACCTCTGAAGACGCCAGGCATTCATGTGGTACCATACAAACAGGCAGATGAAACACTGATACACATAAACTTAAATAACTCTTAACAAGTGCTTTTAAAAGTCTTGGTCAACATGAACACGTACTACTAAGGAAGAGCATGCAAAATATTGTAGTGAGAGTTTAGGATGAGCAAATGGACCTCAGCCTCTCAGCACAAGTCTCCCTCTTGCTCTTTCCTCTATGCCTCGATAGACAGACAGACAATAATAGATGGATAGACAGATAGATAGATAGATAGATAGATAGATAGATAGATAGATAGACAGACAGACAATAATAGATGGATAGACAGACAGATAGATAGATAGATAGATAGATAGATAGATAGATAGACAGATAGATAGACAGATAGAAGATACAGATAGATGTTAGATAATAGATGGATAGATGATAGCTATATAGATAATGGACACAGAAAATAGATGATATTTGATAGATGGTAGGTAGGTAGATAGATAGATAGATAGATAGATAGATAGATAGATAGATAGAGTGATACATGATAGATAATAGATGATAGATTAAATAATAGATAGTTGGATAGATGGATGGATGGATGATAGATAGATAGATAGATAGATAGATAGATAGATAGATAGATAGATAGATAGATAATAGGTAGAGATAATAGATGATAGAGATAGATGATAGATAGATAGATAGATAGATAGATAGATAGATAGATAGATAGATAATAGGTAGAGATAATAGATGATAGATAAATAATAGATGATAGAGATAGACGATAGATAGATAGATAGATAGATAGATAGATAATCTAGATAGATAATCTCTAGCTGTCACTACAAGAGGATAAGTCTTTTTTATTCCCTTAATACATAAGCTTAGAAGAAGGTATCACCTGATAAGACTTAGTATTGTCTGAATAAATGAATGAATGAAAGAATGAATGAATGAATGAATGAATGAATGAATGAATGGCAAGTGGGCAAAGAGGTTCCAAATTGTAGAGGAAGCATTCTATTATAAAGAAAGGAGGTAAAGTTACAAAACATGAATAATATACACACATTGAAAAAGCCTATATGCCATGGGTGACGGGATATGGAAAGCTTTTGTTATGTTTTTTGTTCATTTATGGTTTTATGTTCCCTGCAATGAATGTGTATTACTTATATAATAAAAAAGTTATTAAAATAAGAAATTAAAAAAAAAAGAAAGAAAGGAGGTAAAAGGGACTCAAGCAAGTAGTGGGAAGGACTGGAGAAACAGGTGAACTTGGAGAAGAGTGCTATTGCAGAGCATCTGTCATGGTACTAAAATACTACGACCAAAGTCACTCTGGAGGAGAAAGGGCTTATCTCATTTTACAGCTTGTACAGCCCATCATCCAGGGGAGACACTGGTTAGGAACTGAAAACAATAACCTGGAGGCAGGAACTAATGCAGAGGCTGTGGAGGTGATACTGGCTTGCTCAGCCAATTTCCTTAAATACCCCAGACAACCAACCCAACAGGGGCACTACTCATAGTGAACTGGGCCCTCCCGCTTCAGTTATCAATCAAGGAAATGCCCTACAGAGTTGCCCACAGGCCAATCCAAAGGAGACATTCTCTCAATTAAGATTCCTTCTTCCCAGACAACTCTACTTTGTGTCAAGTTGATATAAAAACTAACCAACACAGATGCCTGACACTCTGATGTTTGCTGTTGTTGGACAGATTGTTGCCCTTTTGTGTCTCACTCAGCTTCAGTGAAGCCACATATCACAAAGCCTGGTAAGTGCCACCTCGTTATAAACACGGGGTGGGTTGAGGTTGGAAGGGCATTTTGTTTGAATTTTTATAACAGGCATATATCCACGCATACATACATAGTGGACATGCTTGATCCAGAAGTTCTAAGATTTACTCTATGAACATAACTAGGCAGTCACTTATGACAGTGAAGTTGGAAGCAACTTGAGTGTGTACCAGCAACTCAGGTCAATTAATATGCATCCATTAATTAGAGTCTATGTGGCCCCTTTTTTTATTTACTGTCCCCCTCACAGTCACCCCCCTCCCACAATCCCCCCCACATCTATGTGGCTCTTTAAAAAAAATAGTGTGCATCAGGGAAATGCAAATCAAAACAACCCTGAGATTCCACCTCACACCAGTCAGAATGGCTAAGATCAAAAATTCAGGTGACAGCAGATGCTGGCGTGGATGTGGAGAAAGAGGAACACTCCTCCATTGTTGGTGGGATTGCAGGCTTGTACAACCACTCTGGAAATCAGTCTGGCGGTTCCTCAGAAAATTGGACATAGTACTACCGGAGGATCCAGCAATACCTCTCCTGGGCATATATCCAGAAGATGCCCCAACTGGTAAGAAGGACACATGCTCCACTATGTTCATAGCAGCCTTATTTATAATAGCCAGAAGCTGGAAAGAACCCAGATGCCCCTCAGCAGAGGAATGGATACAGAAAATGTGGTACATCTACACAATGGAGTACTACTCAGCTATTAAAAAGAATGAATTTATGAAATTCCTAGCCAAATGGATGGACCTGGAGGGCATCATCCTGAGTGAGGTAACACATTCACAAAGGAACTCACACAATATGTACTCACTGATAAGTGGATATTAGCCCCAAACCTAGGATTTCCAAGATATAAGGTACAATTTGCTAAACACATGAAACTCAAGAAGAATGAAGACTGAAGTGTGGACACTATGCCCCTCCTTAGAGTTGGGAACAAAACACCCATGGAAGGAGTTACAGAGACAAAGTTTGGAGCTGAGATGAAAGGATGGACCATGTAGAGACTGCCATATCCAGGGATCCACCCCATAATCAGCATCCAAACGCTGACACCATTGCACACCCTAGCAAGATTTTATTGAAAGGACCCAGATGTAGCTCTCTCTTGTGAGACTATGCCGGGGCCTAGCAAACACAGAAGTGGATGCTCACAGTCAGCTAATGGATGGATCACAGGGCTCCCAATGGAGGAGCTAGAGAAAGTACCCAAGGAGCTAAAGGGATCTGCAACCCTATAGGTGGAACAACATTATGAACTAACCAGTACCCCGGAGCTCTTGACTCTAGCTGCATATGTATCAAAAGATGGCCTAGTCGGCCATCACTGGAAAGAGAGGCCCATTGGACACGCAAACTTTATATGCCCCAGTACAGGGGAACGCCAGGGCCAAAAAGGGGGAGTGGGTGGGTAGGGGAGTGGGGGTGGGTGGGTATGGGGGACTTTTGGTATAGCATTGGAAATGTAAATGAGCTAAATACCTAATAAAAAATGGAAAAAAAATAGTGTGTAGATTTTTGTATATTGTTGCAGACACTACCACAGAATATTATAAAGTAGGAATAGGCAGCTAACAAGAAAATAGCAAGTATGTTATGAGGTTCTTTTTAATAGACAGATATTGAACAGGAAAGTATCTACAAGAGTAGCAACAGGCTGGCTCAGGTGCCATTTCCCTCCCACCCAACCTTCCTTAGAGAAAACATTTGTCTTTTTCTAGAACATGTAACTAAATATACTCTAATATATTTTGGCAAAGAAAAATCACTATTTTCCCACCTGGCCATCCAACTTCCTACATAGAGGATTTTATTTCCTCCTGACTACTGTAAAAGATGTGCCTTGTCTATTAAAATCTGTTGGCATTGGAGGGAGTTTCACATTCAAGTTAGACTGACCCAAAGGCCAGAAATAATAATCTCTCTCCATCAAACACAGCATGTCTCGAAATGCTCAAGGGCAGTACTACGTCTACTTGAATTAAAGATCTGCAAGGTCATTGTGGGAGGAAGCCACACCTTGGGAGAATGTTAAGTAAATCACTAGCTGAGGAATAGCCAGCTTACATCCAGGACAGAGATTTTCTGCATTCAGTACAGGGAAGTTATAGCTATGTGTGATGGCATACACCTACAATGCTAGTACTCATGAGGATGAGGCAGGAGGATTGTGAGTTCCAGGCCAGCCTGAGCTACATAGATGCTGTCAGAGAGAGGGGGGAGGGAGAGGGAGAAAGGGAGAGATTAAGGTAGAATTCAGAAGAGTTGAAGAGTTGGCATAGTGGTGCACACCTTTAATCTTTAATCTCAGCATTCAGAAGACCTCTGCCTGGTCTACACAGCAACTTGCAGTATAGCCAGGGATACATAGTGAGACCTTGTCTCAAAAACAGAAAAAAAAAGAAAGAAAGAAAAAGGAAAAAGAAAGATGGTATGATCTCTTAGCAGTCAAATTGAGTCATCCACAGCAGACTTACAAGTCGTATCCTAATACTCTCTTGATCAGGGAACCAGCCCTACCACCACAGCAGCCCTCTTAACCCCCTGGGAGAATGAACAGCAAGAGAGTGAAAGACTGAAGTTGTTCCAAGTATGGTATTACCAGTGCCCACTTTCCCGTGTTCAAAACCCAAAACACATTCCTAGAAAACTCTCTCTATATATAATCTTTCTTTATGCGTATTTCTGGGTGTATATATACAATTGTTTCCTGAGAGATCAGAAGAAGGCATCAGATGCATCAGCTGTCCCTGAAGCTAGAATTGCCTGCCATGAGGACTAGGGACCAAGCTAGGGTCTTCTACAAGAGCATCAAGCACTCTTCACAACCCAGCCATGTCTCTAGCCCTCTTAATCCCTTCCTCTGTAGGTGGGAGCAGTCAAGGAAGGCTGAGTGAGGAGAAGAGAAGGGGGAGAGTGGCCAGTGCCCTTTGTTTTCTCCCCTGAGGCAACCTCACAGCCAAACCTATGCCAAGGGCATAAATTGGTTTCACAAAGGCGATAGATCTGAGAAACAGAGTCGTCACAGGCTCACATGTTCTGCTGATTTGATGTGGCTGTAAAAGCATACTAGCCTCAGGACAAAAACCTGGTTTCTGAGATCATGGGTTCTATTACAGTAAAATGTCCCTGTAACAATTCAGACACAGGTATATGGAAAACACTTCACTTGCATAGTTTCCTTTGAATGGTAAAAGTGTTATTTCATCCACTGTACCCCCCCTCCCCCTCCCCCTCCCCCAGCCCTTACTATGAGATCCCAGAGATAGAATGACAGAGTGGTTTTGTTGTGGTTTCAAACCCAGGTATTCCTCCAGACATTGTCAAAGCCAGCCTTTATCGGCCTGCCATACTTCAGCCTAGAACTGAGCCCAGGGACAACCTTGGCACCACATCTGTCAGCCATCCAGATGCTGACTGGTGGGCCTCATGTTACGGTGACAGACCCTAGAAAGGTATGAAATCTAAGCATTAGGGCAGTGTTCAGGCAGCAGAGGATGGCAATACCACCCTTCGTCTTTTTCCTTACTCTAGGTGTTCAGTCCCATCCCCATGCTAAAGCTTCCTCTGGAGAAATGGGCTGTGTCAGCCTTTTACACTTCAGTAGGAATCCAAACATCTTCTCTTCCAAAGGCATTTTCACATAGAGCTCTTCCAACTACGAGAAGAATCACCTGGGTTGTCTTCAGAATGAATAAATCTTTGGCTTTTTACCAGTGATAAGAAGATGTTGCTTCTTATAGAAATTGCTTAGACTCTGTGGTGGTTTGAATATGCTTGGCCCAGGGAGTGGCACTATTAGGAAGTGTGGCCTTGTTGGAGTAGGTGTGGCCTTGCTGGAGGAAGTGTGTTACTGTGGGGGTGGGCTTTGAGACCCTCCTCCTAGCCACACAGAAGCTAGTCTTCTCCTGTCGACCTTTGGGTCAAGATGTAGAATTTTTGGCACCACCTCTAGCCCCAAGTCTGCCTGGATGCTGCCACACTCCCACCTTGATAAGGAACTGAACCTCTGAATCCGTAAACAAGCCCCAATTAAAGGTTGTTGCTTAGAAGAGTTGCCTTGGTCATGGTGTCTCTTCTCAGCAATGAAACCCCAACTAAGACAGACTCTCAGACGTATACATTGAAAGGGAGACTCTAGCTCCTGGAAATCCCACCATTTTTAAAGTAGATACCTAATACAAACACAGCCCTCCAACTCAGTAGAGCCGCCATTCAGAGAACTGCTTCTCATGTGCAGAGCAGCCCATACATGAGCCGTCATCCCTTTGAAAGACACTTGCTAAATAGGCCAACCTGTTCCACCCACAGGACTCCTTCCCCACACACTGTTGAAGTACCTGGCCAGAAAACCATATCCTGTCACCAAGGACAGCACCGCCAGTTGGAGAATGGCTTCAGTACAGAAACTCACCTGTGACTCCCAGCAATGGGCTGCATATTTACAACTATTTTAATTACTCTTGAAAGGACAAAGATCAGGAACAGATGTCAGGCATAGGAATTAAAATTAATGATCATTTGTTAACAGAGGCAAGAGCCATTCATCATGCTATCAGAACTAATTCTTAAGGACATATGGATCCTTTTACAATGGAGCAAATCCTGATTCTCTGTAAACTGTTAACATTTCAATTAATAAAATGCAAAGGACAGAGTTGCCCAAGTAAAATGACGTATTAAATGTTGGTAGGTAGTTACCAGGCAGTACCAAAAACTAGATATGGCCCATTGAAGTGAGCGTTCGAATGTTGGCCAAGCTGCATCTGTATCTGCCTTCATTCTTTTATTTATTAATCTATTCAATGATTAATTTGAGAGCCAAGCACCATACAAGGCATGGAGACATAATGATTTGCAGAAATAGACAGGATCCCAACTTCCTCAATCTAGCATTATTAAAGAAGCGAGTGTTAATTAAATTGTCTTTACTGCTGTAAAATTGCAACTGTCGGGATAAACATGTGCATAAACCCTGTGACCGCAGTGTATGGTGAAAGGAGCAGAAGGCCAGAGGAACTGGCAAGGTAGGGAAAGGAGAGATCCAGTGTAAGAGGAGATTGAAGAGGTGAGTGGGGGAGGGGGCTTATAGGTCACACCTAGACATTTATCTTATTCATTTTCTTAAAGATTTATTTATTTATTTATTTATTTATTTATTTATTATATGTAAGTACACTGTAGCTGTCTTCAGACACCCCAGAAGAGGGCATCAGATCTCATTATGGATGGTTGTGAGCCACCATGTGGTTGCTGGGACTTGAACTCGGGCCCTTGGGAAGAGCAGTCAGTGATCTTAACCACTGAGTCATCTCTCCAGCCCGATCTTATTCCTAAGAACAGGAAACCATCAAAGGATTTTAGTGGGGGATGGGGATTAGCACAGACTTGAATTCAAGATCACTATAGCTTCAATATGGAGTGAGAATTCTCACAGGAGAGAGAATAAAGAACAAGTGGACCAAGGGTGTTGGCAATGGTAGAAGACAAGGTGAGAAGCAGTGTTGTCTGAATTCCCTCCCTGGGAAAACGTAAACAATGTCCACAACCTCCTCATAAGGCCTAGGTGGCAAGCCATAGTCTCCTTCAGATGAATTTCACCTTGGGAAACCAGTCAGTCTTACTCACAAGAGCATGGGTTACAGGCAGACTCAGCGATACCAAAGCACCAGACGGTGTCCACTCAGTTCAGATGGTGGTTTCCCATCACTACAGAGATAGCATTCCCACTCAGCTAACCTCCATCCAAGCTATATCTGTTGATTTCTGACATTCCCTCATAGAAGAAGGGGGTTGAGAGATTCACTGGACCCTCACCTAAAAATTCCAGCTATTTCTTCGAATACGCACATGGGGTTGGAGTTTTAGAGAAACCCCAGCAAGAACAAAACCCCTAATGAATCTCTTATATACGTCAGCCTTCCACAAACGTTCTAGGAAGCTTGTCTTAACTGCAATATGGAGAATCAGTTGGAGAGAGGAAGGGTTTAAGAAAGTCAACTGGCCTGGAATAGGGTTGAAACATTTTTCTGTGGGCACCAAAAAGACACTTGTATGATAGCAGCAGTCTATCATTCCACACAATTGGCTATCCTGTCGCCCAGACAGGAAGCTAGCACTACAAATATGGCTCCATTTTGCAAGGGGATGGATAAGGGTGATGCATGTGTGGGGCCTGTCAGGGAGGGTGCATGGATCAGGTACACACATGCAACTGGGAACCAGAGGACAACTCAGGTACCATGCACTGTGTTTTCAAGACACTCTCACTGGTCAGAACTTGCTAAGGCTCCAAATGCCCTTCCAGGCCCAAGCCATACCTACCTCCTCCTCCTGCCTCAATGGCCTCAGGTGTGATGATAGAAATTCCAGATCTCCTTCTTAGAAGGTGATGTGGACACTCACTTTAACAGACTTGGGATGACTACATGACAGGAGTTGCTTGGGAGTTAGAACCAAGCCATCTGCAGAAACATCTTTTCCCTCGGCATCCCAAGAAAGCTAGGGCTTACAGAAGCAGAGCTGACAGAAAACACTGCCCCTCACAGGTCCCTGCACGCAAGGACATAACCCCAAGATTCCTTGGGGATTCACGCCACACCTTGTCACTGTCCTCAGATGTCTGGAAAGCCTCTTGGCATGCTCTCTGTGCCGTTCCCCCTTGGCAAACACAAGGCAAAAAAAAAAAAAAAAACAAAGCGAGTTTGTGGAGACTGAGCTGTGGGGCCAGCCAGAAGCGTTCCTGAGAGTGAATATCCCCAGGGCTGAGCAATCAGTCTCATGGCTGGGGCTGGGCTTAGGTCCGGCCACTAGCAAGCTCAAGTGTAATTTAGGGCTGTGCTTATTACAGGCCCAGACCTTGTTTGATGCACTGGAGTGGAAAAAAGTTCCCTCTCTGCATGTGACCATGTCCTGTGTGTCTATCGGATCTTTAACAATGTAAACATCAGAAACAGATGGGGAAATCCAGGCCGGTGCCAGGCCAAACAGTGCTCGCCACAGACAATGCACCACGGTGCCAAGACAAATATGCTCTGTCGATATCACTAATTTATAGCACGCTGAAACCAAGCAAAACAAATAACAATTAAGGCCCAGAAATCTTAAAATGAATAACCTTTCTGTACACAAACTCAATGCCACTATTAAAAGGCCATCAGCTGAGACAAATACATGAAGCATAACAATGAAATCCTTCTTATGTGAATAATTACTGAATAATTACCAGAAAGGGGGCATTGCTCTAGCCTGCAGAGTCTGTGGATTTGAAAACTAAGCTTCACTTGTGCACAGCACACAAGGGCTTTCAAAATGCCTCTGGGGACATGTGCCCACTGTGACAACACTGGGAGTTGGGGGAAGGACATGACAGGTCCACATGTTCCCATTATCCAGATGGAACAACTGTAGCATAGAATAATGCTGTGAATTATTCTCTGGCAGTGTTCTGGTGAGTCAGACCAGGTGCGGGGCTTCTGGTTTCTCACCCAGCATCACTGCCAAAGCCTTCATCCCCACCCACCACCACCATGGCTCGTGCGTGTACTTGTGTGTGTGTGTGTGGGGTGCATGTGTGTGTGTATGCTTATAAATATACTTTTGAGATAGGGTCTTGTATGTCAGCCAAGTGAACATTAAACTTACAACCCTCCTGCCTCAGTTCCCCAGGTGTCTCTACCTCCGATTTTTTATTTTTATTATAGAATGACAAATTATAATTATATATATTTATGGGACATAAAGTGTCACAATATAGGAATACAATGTGGGATAATTAAATTGATAATTAAGTATCCACCACTTCAAGTGCTTATTACAGTTTGTGATAAGCAACGGTTGAAATTTACTCAACTAGCAGTACTGAAAGGTGCAATGATCTAGCTAACTGTATTTGCCCATCTGTGGAATCCAACTCAAAATAAAACTTATTCCCAGCCTTTGACTGTCAGCTCTCTCCTTCCCGCCTCCCGTCCCACACCCCCTGCTCCCTGCTCCTCTGAGTTTAACTGTTTTAGATTCCACATACAAGTGAGAACATGTGGTATTTGTCTTCCTGTGTCTGGTTTATTTCACGTGGATGCATGTGACAGTTCTTTCATTTTTTAAGACAGAGCAGTTTTCCACTGTGTATACATGCCATGTTCCCTGCACCCTTTGCCCACTGTTGAATGCTCAGTCTGACTCACTCCATAGCTTTAAACTTCCAGGTAAACTCCCAGGTATGGTGTAATACACCCGTGATCTTTGCTAAAATTCAAGGTAGCAGGTGTCTATTCCTCACTAGAGCCTCGGGGTGGTACCTAAATCTTAGCCTGGAGACTATCATGTAAGGATTCAAGCCAAGTAGACTGTCCAAGCATTTCTGTGAGCTGCCAACATGGTGGGTAAGGTATGTTGTTATTTCATAACAGTGGGTACCACTGAAAGTACTCAGAGCCACCAAAATCTGTCTGTTGGTCACTGTGGACTCTGCCTGTGCACATCCCAAGTTGTCCGTCTGTGTCATGAACCTGGGCAGTGGCACAGGAGTGGGTTTACTGGGACACACTCAGGATGCTGGAGACACTGAATGTCTACCTCAACTTCTCTTTCATGTCCTAGAGGTGTCACAGCACCAGCGTCTGAGAAAGAGAAGAACAACATAGAGAAGAGAGACCATGCCCCTTACCCTTCTTTACAATATCCAGTTCTCTGGTCCATACAGGTAACCTCGGAGACTTTCACCAAGTGTTCTTGTCTATAGGTAGATGCTAGCTGAAGTTTCTGAGGGGACCTCCTATTCTGCATCCCTGGCAAAGTTTTATACATATATATATGTATGTATGTATATATATATATATATGTATATATATATGTATGTATGTATGTATGTATGTATATATGTATATATGTAATTTTATGCACATATACATATATACACACACATACATATGTGGTTGGAGTTAGCGAGATATGGTCTCATGTGAATCAAGTTGGCCTTAAACTCACTATGTAGCCAGAAGTGACGTTGAATTCTTGCTCTTCCTGCTTCCACTTCCCAAGCATCATCCCACAGACCTTCAGTAGAGAGGCAGATCTTGAGTGAGCAAAGCTAGAGTATAGTGTATAAGAGGTATTCATCGCTGCAATTTCCAGGAATCTTTCTAAGCATCTGATCCCCATCATCTTTCTTTTCTAGTCAAGACAGGTGAAGCGAGATCTCCCACAGGTCATCTTGAGGCTACTGGCTTCAGCTGGATGGGTTCATGTTGAACCAGGTGTGAGGCTGCCTTGGGTCAGATCTCACTCCAGGGAAGAATCTTTGTGAGAATGGAGCCAGTCCTGTCTCAGCCTGAAGCTCTTCCCGCCTGTGGTGCACTCACTCACCTGAGGACAACTGCAGAAGTACTGACTGTTTTAAGTGAGCATACCCAAGGGTCTAGTTTCCACTGGGAGCAGAACCTTCACGCTGCAAACGCTACATGGCTTTAGAGACTCCATGACAAACACAGGAAAGCCATTCCTTGCCTTTGCAGAGAAAACATTTAAAATGATGATCTTCTGAACAGTGGAAATAGAGGTCGGGCAATGGGTACTTTTAGACACTGTTGGGGAAAAAGACAAATTCATATGACTGAAAGCACTCAATTAAAAGTGCACTGAGGGCTGGAGAGATGGCTCAGAGGTTAAGAGCACTGACTGCTCTTCCAGAGGTCCTGAGTTCGATTCCCAGCAACTACATGGTGGCTCACAACCATCTATAAGCTGAGGGATCTGACGCCCTCTTCTGGTGAGTCTCAGGCAAGTTCACTGGCCCCAAGGACCAGGGCCATGGAAGTCACCATGGGCAGGGAGGGAGGAGGGAGGGGAAAGAGAAAGAGAGAAAGATCCTGCACACAAAGAAAACAGAAAGAATAGAGACCAAAATGTCTGGATTATATAGGAAAGAGCCTCTGGGCTGGAAAGTTCAGGGTTGGGGGCAGGATATATGTACCAGGTAGGGACTGAGAGATGCTGGGAGAACCTGGAGGCCAGGTCTGCTTTGATAGTAAAATACACACCTCAGTCCCTGGGGCAGGGACAGGGAGGGTTGTGGGGTGGGGGTATCAGAAACCAAACACTTAGAAGCTGCCTGAAAGAAATGCTGGCCTGCTCATAGAAAGATGCTTCTGACACAGTCTCTCCAGCGTATGCTGACAGTGAGAGTTAGAAAACAGCCTAAATGCCCATCATCACAACAATGAAAAATAAATGCTGAGAGACATCCTGCCAACTGCACAATCCCATGGGGAAAGTACATCTTCCCAAACGAGGGAGGGAGGGAGGGAGGGAGGGAGGGAGGGAGGGAGGGAGGGAAGAAGAAGGGAGGAAGAAAAAGAGTTAACTGAAACAAACTGCAATATGAAGTTCTTGACAGGAACCTAGTAAATCCAATAATTTTTAAACTGAACGAAGACCGACATTAGAGGATTATTAATTTTTACGTGTGACCACGGTACTGTTTCATGTTTTCAATAGCCATTAGCCTCCAGATTTACATAATGAAGTGTTGGTGGGTGGAATGGCCTGCCTGAGTTCTACTTTAAAAATAATACAGGAGGAGGCGTAAGTGGGGTCAGACGCTCCAGACTGGAGGTGATGATGACTGTTGGAGGTAAGCAGTTAGCACAGAGGGTCCATTATATCATCCTTGTCTACCTCCGCAATGGTTCCAACTTCTTCTATAATCAAAAGATTTTTTTTAAATGGGAGCCAGGCATGGTGGTGCATGCCTGTAATCCCAGAATTCAGAAGGTTGAAACAGGACAAAGACCAACGACAACCTAGGGTACAGAGTAAGTTCAAGGTCAGCCTGGGCTACACAGAGAGATCTAGTCCCAGAAAGAAAGAGAAAAATATGTTCTCAAAACAATCAGCGTCTAAACAAACCTCGATAGCCCCCACGTACTCTCAAGGAAGGAACAAGCGGCACAAATTCACAAGTTGCAGTATGTTGTTCAGACCATGACAGGGGTGTCTTTAAAAAACAAGTGCCAATACAGAATTATACGTTTCTAAGTTCAGAAGGCTATACTCAAGTCTAAACTAAAGTTGTCACTACTGAGAGAGAAACCAGCGTTGGAAAGGGAGAATGGTAATTGCCGAAGGGAAATTTCCCTTTGTTTGCTGTTTGTGGTTTTACAAGAAGATACTCACAACTGCTTGGGTAATTTAAAAGATCCTAAGCGCCATTAGCCAAATGTTTTTAAATCATTTAGGGTGGGGTATTCTAGTATCCCCAGGTTCCACAACAGCATTGGCACTGAGGGCAGGTGTCACCTGAGCCTGGGCACGGGTCTCTGTGTGCTGGCTCAGTGCTTGTTCAGGAGTCACCAACATCCCCTGAGATGGAAAAATCACCTTCTTGCTAAGTACCTCAGAAACATTAGGCACCTTGGTGGCCATTTTATCCTGTAATCCTCCATAGTCATGGACCAGTGTCTTAGTCAGGGTTTCTATTCCTGCACAAACATCATGACCAAGAAACAAGTTGGGGAGGAAAGGGTTTAATCGGCTTACACTTCCATGCTGCTGTTCATCACCAAAGGAAGTCAGGACTGGAACTCAAACAGGGCAGGGAGCAGGAGCTGATGCAGAGGCCATGGAGGGATGTTCTTTACTAGCCTGCCTCTCCTGGCTTGCTCAGCCTGCTCTCTTATAGAACCCAAGACTACCAGCCCAGAGATGGCACCACCCACAAGGGGCCTTTCCCCCTTGATCACTAATTGAGAAAATGCCTTACAGTTGGATCTCATGGAGGCATTTCCTCAACTGAAGCTCCTTTCTCTGTGATAACTCCAGCTGTGTCAAGTTGACACAAAACTAGCCAGTACAATTGACCCCTTGTCAACTTGACACACAAACACATCACTAGTAAGCCTCAACCCTTACATTCTTATTCATCCCCAAGATCTAAACAACTTTAAAAGTCCCACAGTCTTTACATATTCTTAAATTTTCAATCTCTTTAAAATATCCATCTCTTTTAAAATCCAAACTCTTTTTACAATTAAAAGTCTCTTAACTGTGGGCTCCACTAAAACAGTTTCTTCCTTCAAGAGGGAAAATATCAGGGCACAGTCACAATCAAAGCAAAAATCAATCTCCAACCATCCAATGTCTGGGATCCAACTCACGATCTTCTGGGCTCCTCCAAGGGCTTGGGTCACTTCTCCAGCCATGCCCTTTGTAGCACAGGCGTCATCCTCTAGGCTCCAGATGCCTGTACTCCACTGCTGCTGCTGCTCTTGGTGGTCATCTCATGGTACTGGCATCTCCAAAACACTGCATGGCCCTTTCAGTCCTGGGCCTTCAATTGCAACTGAGGCTGCACCGTCACCAATGGCCTTCCATGGCCTCTCACAGTGCCGAGCCTCAGCTGCTCTGCATGACCCCTTCATGCCTTCAAAACCAGTACCACCTGGGTGACCCTTACATATTACCAAGTCCTGCTGCAGCAGGAGTACAACCTTGGCTATCTCTGGAACACAGCCTCTTTGTGCTTTCAGAAAACACTTCCCAGAAGATGTCACCTCAATGATGCTGGTCTCTTCTTAATCACCGCTAATTTCTTAACTCCAGCTAACCAGCATCAATAGTCCCAGTAATGTAAAGTTTTTGCTTTAGTAGTTCTGGTATCTTGTTAATCACAGCTGATTCTTCAGCCCCAGCTAACCAGAACTACAGAATCTTCACAATCAAAACAGCAATGGCCCTGAAAAGAGTCTTTAATTTTCCCTCTGAAATTTCACAAGCCAGGCCTCCATCTTCTGTACTGTTATCAACATTATCTTCCAAGCTCCTATACAACATTTGACAGAGCACTTAACACCAATCTTCTAGCCCAAAGTTCCAAAGTCCTTCCACAGTCCTCCCCAAAACATGGTCAGGTTGTCACAGGAATACCCCACTCTGCTGGTACCAATTTGTCTTAGTCAGGGTTTCTATTCCTGCACAAACAGCATGACCAAGAAACAAGTTGGGGAGGAAAGGGTTTATTTGGCTTACACTTCCATGCTGCTGTTCATCACCATAGGAAGTCAGGACTGGAACTCAAACAGGGCAGGGAGCAGGAGCTGATGCAGAGGCCATGGAGGGATGTTCTTTACTAGCCTGCCTCTCCTGGCTTACTCAGCCTGCTCTCTTATAGAACCCAAGACTACCAGCCCAGAGATGGCACCACCCACAAGGGGCCTTTCCCCCTTGATCACTAATTGAAAAAATGCCTTACAGTTGGATCTCATGGAGGCATTTCCTCAACTGAAGCTCCTTTCTCTGTGATAACTCCAGCTGTGTCAAGTTGACACAAAACTAGCCAGTACAACCAGCCATTGCCAGCCATTGCAGATGAAAGGTTAAGGTAACCAGGGATGGAGTGGACCTCAGATCCAGATCTAACTCGGAAGTCCACAGTCCTACAATCATGGCATGCCACAGAGAACCAGGTCCTCCCAGGGGCTGAGCAGAGTGGGGATGTAATGATGGTGATGGGTAGGAAGGAGAAAGACAAGAATGAGAGTACCTGATTTCCTCGAGAAGGAGCGGGAGAGAGTGAGATGAGGAGGAGGTACGGAAGAGCACAGAGTTGATGGCCAAGGCAGTCAGTAGGCCTAAGAGCGGAACATCATAGCAGCAAGGGGAACCAACATGGCACCGCCAATGGAGTTATGAGGATGCTCGCGGAAAGCTCGGAGAAGATTTGGTGAGGTACAGGGGAGCAGGCAGAATATGCATCTGCTTTCTCACTGACATATGATGAGGTACAGTAGATATGGAGTTTCAAAGATGAAGACAATGATGGAGGGCGCAGGGGTCCACATGGTGGGGTAGACGGAGTTGAAATAAACGGTGTCTTCATCCAGGGAAAGAGTCTGCCAACACAGTGAAAAAGGAAGGCAGAAGGGGATGAAGTGTGGGGTCGTCGGGAGATCGGACACAAGTCTTAGGAATGCAACCAGCAGCCTCAGTCAGCTCACAATGGCAATGCCAGAGCAAAAACGTGCCATTGGGGCTGGGATCACAGGCAAGGTACTCAAGCATGAGGGCGCGAGTTCAAACCCAAAGAATCCAGCTCAAAAGCCAGGCTTCGCAGCCTCTGTCTGCATCGCTAGCACTAGAGGGTAGAGACAGGAGGATCGATCGGTGGAGCTCATTGGCCAGAGAGCTTAGGCAGTTGTTGAGTTCTGGGTTCAAGTAACCCTGTCTCAAAACAAAATCAAAAACAAAAACAAAAACAACGGAGAGTGATAGAAGAGAGGGTACCTAGTAGTAGCCTCTGGCCATCACAGGCATGCGCATGCGCCGTGGATTGTACCAAGCCACTTCCTCACTCGGATCCCCAGCTCTTCTCAGGTGTGTGCTTGCGTCTGGTTCTCACATCCATCCTCAGCTAAAACGCCACCCTCTGAAGAATCAAGATCCTATCTTATCTAAGATGCCTCCAGCCAGCTTTCTCTCCGTCCCTCTGCCTTGTCCTAGGAATACAAATCACATTTTGTAATTACTCATTTCTTTGCTTGTTAATCACCATAATGAATCAGAAACTCCATGCAGGGCCGGGAGGCTGGCTGCAGATACTGCTGGGTTTGTTTGGTCTCTACTCACAGAAGCCACCAGAGTAGCAGGCACACAGTTAGTGCTCAATTAATGTCTGAAGGGTGGACTGATAAAAAAAAGGGGGGGGGAGGTAAGAGAAAGAGAGAGGGAAATAGAAGTGGACAGGGGAAGGGAGAAAGGGACGTAAGAGAAAAAAAGTGGGAGATGGGGAACAGGAGCATGGAGAGAAGGGGTGTAAATCCCGCCCTGAGTGACAGCAGTTCACTCCAGGTCTTTGCTTCCCAAGGGTAATACCATCTCTGGCAGCATAGAAAACTCCCTTGCACATTTATTGTAGAAATACTCCCAGGTCAGCTTCCCAGCTTGAGAGCGCTTGCTGTAAGCCTTCGCTGAGACGATTACCCACTGGTTTTATCTGCACTCTGTCTTCCCTCCATTAGTGGGGAGAGCAAAGACTCTTCTGGAAATTGTATGTTGGATTGCATAGAAGATGGTGTGCACCTCTGAAATATTCTTCACATGTTCTGAGAGCTGCTAGACCACTTTCTGAGCTGACTTCATAGAGTCTTTATAACTGCCAAAACAAGCTATTTCAAAAATAAACATGGTATTTTTAGCCCAGTGCCATTGATAATCTGATTCACCAAGTCATCAGCTCAGATCCACCATAACCAAGGTAGCTTACAGGCTGCACGCTCACTCCCAAAAATGATCTCCAGGCCTCTGGGTGCCCAGCTCACCTGGCCTAACTGTGCCTCTGGGGGTTTATTTGCTACCCACCATAGCCTGAGGGAGGCAGGTCAGTATCCCACAGAGAGGAGCACTGCCCACCTGCTCACCTTCTATCTGTTCCCCTACCCCTCTGTGGGTGGCCAGAGTGAAAAGGAAGAGGCAGCAGAGACCATGGCAGGAGAAAATGGGCATGGGGAAGGGACACAACTCTGCACAGATACCTTAGTCACTTCTGTGTGCTAGGACAAGACATCTGACGGAAAATCTACTTAAAGAGGGAAGGGTTTATTTTGGTTCCTGATGTGAGCAAGCATACAATCCCTTATGATGAAGGTTTGGTGGTAGGAGTGGGAGACAGCTGGTCACATCTCGTCCATAGTCAGGAAGCAGAGACATATGAACACCTGGTACCCAGCTTACCCTCCCTTTACCTTGTTGTCTGGGACTCCTACATATGCCCACAGCAAGGTGAGTTTTCCCTTGGGGAAACTGCTCAGGAAGCGTCCTCACGGACACATAGAGATGTGTCTTCTAGGCCAGTCTAAACCCAGCTAACTGGACAATGAATATTAGCCATTGCAGATACTGAAGACAGCCAAGGTTTGCAGAAAAGAAAGATGGAGATGGCAGAGAAAAGAAAGGCAAGCAGTGGGCACCGGGAGCTGCCAGGCACTCCACAGACCTTGCATGTAAACATCCAGTGTGGACATGCTGCTTCTAAGTCAGGGAGTAAGGACACAGGGGACCTCTGCCATCAGCTTCTGACAATCAATAAACTTGTCCTCCGGATGCTGCTACTGAGCTGTGCTGAAGGTTGTCATGAAGCGAGGATCGTGAAGTGAGGATCGTGAAGCGAGGATTGTGAAGAGAACAGCCCAAAGAGTTGGCATCAGGCTGACTGACCAGCTGTGACCTTGGGCAATCTACTTCCCCTTCTTCGGTCTCAATTTCCTTAACTATGAAATAGGGCTAGCAAAGCTACTTGCCTTCAAGGAGGCTGGGCAAACAAACGCAAAGATTATGAAGTGTCTGCCACAGGGAAGGACCTCAATAAATAAAGCCTCTTGTTTTCATTACCTTCTGCCTGTCCTCTTGCGGGGGATGACTAATGCTTCCCTCGAGGCAGGGTGGTTAGGCTGTGGACAAGGACTGTGAGGGAAAGAGAGAGATCGGGAACTATTGTTTTGGAACAATCAACGAACAGGACTGATAGTGACAGAAGTGTGAAATGTTTGAGGCCACTGCGTCAACCCCACCTGACTCTGCATCCATCTCTAACACTCACTCGCTTATGTGGCCTTGGACAGGTCTAGCAGCTTCTTACAGCTGCTATAACAAATTACCACAAACTTGGCAGCTTAACGCACAAACGTATTTCCTTAAAGTTCTAGAGGCAAGCACATCCAAAGTTGACATGGCTGAAAAGCAAAATGCAAGTGAGCCTGCGGACTCCAGAAGAAAACACACTTCTCAGCCTTTTTCAGCTTCCATGGACCGCCTGAACTCCTCGGCCACAGACGCCTTGCTGGCCTTCAAAGGGCACCATGTTGGCTCTCCCTCTGACTCCAACTTTTCTTCATTCCTCATCAGAGGAACTTTTGATCACATCCCCGGGGCCACCTGGATAATTCGGAATCCCCTCTGTGCCTCAAGGTCTTTAAACAAATCACCACCACAAAATCCGTATCTTGGGGGCGAGAGAAATGACTCAGAAGTGAAGAACACTAGTTCCTCTTGCAGAGAATCCTGGTTCCGTTCCCAGCGCTCAGACGATGCCTTACAATCACACATAACTTCAGTTCCAGGGATGCCGATGTCCTCTTCCAACCTCCATGAATCCCAGGCACATAGCCATGTACATACATGCATGCAGGCAAGACAACATTAAATGAAAGAAATAATTCTTTTAAAAAAACTGTCTTAGTATTTTATTCCTATGAAGAAACACCATGACCATGGTGAGACTTATAAAGGAAAACATTTAGATGGAGCTGCCTTACAGTCTCAGAGGTTTAGTCCTTATCATCATGGCCTATGGGGACCATTCATATTCAAACTATCACAATTCCTTTCATTATGTAAGATCATATATTAGTCCTGGGATAGAATGTGGATATACATCAAGGTATTATTCAATCCATTTCTCTGAGATTCATTTTCTTCACTTGTACAGAGGAAACAATGAACTTATGTATCCATTTGGCTGGGCCAATGGCCTCCAGACACTTGGTCAAACAGGTCAAAAATATCACCATGAAGGTATTTTTAAATCAATTAGCACTTACCTCAGTGGGCTTTGAAAGATGATGGCTATCCTCCAAAGTGTGATAAACACCGCCCTTCTCAGTTCAAGATATTTTGCATGTGTACACACATATATGTAGTATGCATGCATGTGTGGATTCATGTTTGCCTATGTGTGTGCACATGTGTGCATGCATACATGTAGAGACCAGGTTAGCCTCAGATGTCTTCCAAATTATAATCCACCTGACACACTGAGGCAGGGTCTCTCACTTGAACCCAGAGCTCGCTAATTGAGCACCCCAGCCAGCCACCTTGCTCTGGGTTCCCCTCCCTCTGCCCCTCAACACTGATATTCCTCCCGTGCCTATCATCATTTACATGGATTCTGGGGAGCTAATCTCCACTCTTCACATTTGTGCAGCAAGTGCTTTGCTCACTGAGCCTCCCTCTCCAGCCCCATCAGTTGAAGATTTTAAAAATAAAGAAGAAACATTCCAGGGGCTGGAGAAGTGGTTCCGTGGTTTAGAGTACTGCCTGCTCTTCCAGAGGACCTGAGTTCAGTTCCCAGCGCTCACATGGCGGCACACAACCATCTGTAACTCGGATTTCAGATCTGCTGCCCTCTTCTGGCCCCTTTGGGTATTGCATTCATCTGCACATGGCCACGCATAGACATGCATAATTTAAAATAAAATTTTAAAATCTCCCAAGAAAGAAGTCTACCTGGAGGTAGCACTCCTGCTCAGCCTGAAGCATTAGGTTCTCCCCCAAGTCTCCAGCCCAGCATGTCAGCAAGATTTCAGACTTTCTAGCATCAAAATATCGCAACAATCAGTTCCTTTTAAAAATCAAAACAAAAAAAAAGTAGATTAGATAAAAATAGATAGAACTAAATATTTGTGGTCAGCATTGAGGTGAAAACATGTACACTGTTCAGTATAACGCCCAAAGCTCATAAAGCCAATAAATAGTAAATGTGAGTGTTGTATATTTTAGGGGATTATGTTTTATTCTTGAGAATTTCATACATGAGTACATTGTAACTATACCCTCTCCTCTCCCTGTCCCAATTCCTCCCATGTCCCTCCTCCCACCCACCTCTCATATATATGTAGATTATGTATATGTGTGTGTGTGTGTACGTGTGTGTGTATGTATATATGTATACACTGAGCCCAATTAGTATTACCTGCATGTGCACAGTTTTAGGGTTCAGTGGGTATTGTCTATTTTAACACACACATGCATGCACACATGTGTGTGCGCATGTGAAGTGTCACTACACCACACTGGACATTAACTTAGAGTGGAAGGACTGGTGAGACCAAGCCCATATCTACTTGCTCCTTAGAGCTAAGGAAGTCCCCACACACTTCCAGGCTCCTCTGTGTGCCCCTGATAGAGGAATGTGCCACTATGGAGTCACTTCCTCTGGAGAAAAGAGGCAGAGAAAGTTCCGGGCCAGGAAACACTCAGTGCCCATTATCTCTCTCAGAGCCTCCAGAATTGCAGCCGTAGCCATGGGATACAGGCAAGCTCACACACAAATGTCAGAGATGTGTCTGTACATGAGGATCTACTCCAATGCCAGGTCACTGGGTCGTAGGCTTGGGGACAGGACTAACATACCAAATGAGTCAGCCTCAAAGGTAAAGAAAACAGGAGCCTTCTGCAGCCTCACGGAATGAGTGAGGAAGGAAGGAAGGAAACATAAGAAAATGTGGCATGTATATCCCTACCTAAAGATGGCAGCCATAGTGTCTCCAAGACATGTTACTTCATCATAGTCTAAAACTGTCCCCAGTTGTCCTCATGAACTGGACTTTACAGAGAGAGCCTGCAGAAGGTCAGTGGAGGAAGACCTACCAAAGCACACTCTGTCTGAGTTGTCATACTCTCCGGCTGCTCATTTGTTCCCGAAAGCTCTCTGGCTGGAGTCAGGCACGGAGGCTGTTTAGGTGTTTAGGTGGTGCCGGAAAGCACTTCAAGTCTCCTCTTGAGTGGGAGTCACGGGAGCTGCGGTTCTTTGAGCTGCCACAGGCAAAGGTGTCTTTAGTTCAAACACTGTGGCAATTTGCATGGTAATTTACACTGCAGCCCTTTGTCCCCCTGTCATCCAGGAGAAGCCCCTCGAAAGCTGAGAGATAGCAGCTCATGTGTTTACAGCCTGCTTGACACGCTGTGATTTCATCCCCTCTCGCCAGACAGAAGGGGCGGGGACACGGGTGGGTTTTATTGTGGCGGCAAGATTTCTTTGACATTGTTCAGTTTAGAGGGGCTGGAAAGCAGATGGGGTAAAGTCTTCACTTAGCTGCACGGTGAGAAAACCTAATATTGGAAAGTATTTGTGATTAGCTACAAGGCAACCTTCCACACTGAAATAAAAAAATAAAAAGAAATGATTTCTTCCATTGATCAATGTTCTTACATTTTCCAAAATATATTTCTATTTGCAGTCTCCAGTGAGGCGGGGAAAGAAAGCTCCAAATTAAGGGTTAAAGCCAGGGGGGAGGGAGGAGTCTTTTCTGAAAAATGAGAAGAATCAGAAGAACTATCATTCCAGGGAGACCATGAGAAAACCACCCAAAACATGTGTTCTCTAAAACAAGTCAAGTCCATGTTCTACACTCCAGACCCTTTCTTAGGAAACAGAGACTCCAGTAAGATGGCTGATGGAGATGCTCCAGGAGGGCAAAAGGATACAGATGGCGACAATGGTACAGACAGAGATAAGGACAATGACCTACTGGTGGCATTGGTGCCTCAGCACAATAGCATGGACATGTATGTAGTCCTAGCTATTTCAGAAGCTGAGGCAGGAGGACTGCTTGATTTCAGAAGTTCAAAGGCTATCCTGAACAATATAGTGAGACCCTGTCACAGGAAACACTTAAGAGAGTGATCATGGTGCTGATGCTAATAATGGTGATGGCAGCAATGGCAGGAATGGGCACAGCAATAAGGATCACACTGATGAAGACGATGACAGCAGCTAGTTTGTAACAAGCACTTAATTATAAACCATGCACCAGGCTGATCACTTAGTGTGTGTTATTTACCTTGATCTTAACAATCCCGCCAAGTTGCATTTCTTCCCACTTCACAGATGAGAAAACCAAGTCTCAGAGGAATAAAGAGACTTGCTCAAAGAAATGTTGAGCTAAGCACTGGAGGGCTCAGTGAGTAGGGGTGCTTGCAACACAAGGAGAGGGACCTGAGATCAGAACCTCAGCATCCATACAGAAAGTCAGGTGTGGCCACAGGCATACCTGCATACCCAGTGCAGAGTCTTGGGGTGGGGGAGGAGGGCAGAATCAGGAAGATCTCTGGCCTTGCTAGTCAGCCAGCCTAGCCAAACATGGCAATCTCCAGGCTCTATGAGATACTCTGCCTCCAGAGAATAGAAAAGTGATAGACCAGGCTCTAATGTCTTCCTATTCTTGTCAGCCCAGACATGCACATACACTACACACACACATACCACACACAAAAATAAAATAAGCAGTGTTGGAATCAGAACTCACTCTCTGGCAGCTCCCCCTTGGCTTGGGCCTTCCACACTGTCCTAGATGACCCTCCACCCTATGACAGATGAAGCAAAATTTGTTCCATGCCCTTGTAAAAAGTTTCCAAAAGCAGTCTCTTGAGAAAAGAAAAGAAACACTGAGCGTTGAGAACACGAGGCAGTTAGGACATCAAAGAGGCTTAAAGCTGGGTCCGTGAGGCCTGAACCACCAGGTGCATACTGAAGGTTTGCCCAGATGTACCTGTCCGTTCGTGAAGGGGGGAAAGGATCAAGGCATCAGCTCCGACATAGTGGGGGAGAGGGGACCTGGCAGCATTGCGCTCTGTCAGTGCAAGTAAAGAGAGTGTCAAAGGGGAGCATCAGGAATTAATCCACCAAAGAGTAATGAGCTTAAAAGTTGCAGTTTGAAAAGGGGCGAGCAGCCTGGGACAGCATCAATGAACCTGTCACGGGTACCAGCAAAAGAGAAAAGTCTAGCTTTCCATTAATGGCACTAGTACTTTGTTTTACTTTCAAGTGCCAAATAGATAAATAAATAACAACCTTCTCAAGGTGGGTGGCAAGGTACATTTACACCCTATGGGAAACTGTCACAAAAGATGCTCACAGCTTCAGTGAGCACTTCCCCTGGAACAGCCAAAAGAAAAATACAAAAGCCATAAAGCCCGGCTCTGAAACACTGCTGCTCAAAGGTCTATGCCTCTCTGTGATCTACAGAGATCAAAGGGAAGACCTCCTTCACATAACCCCCAGACAGCAGTATCAGGGAGCTGACACAAGCCTGTGAGAGAATTCAAGAGATGGTTCCATTCACTCCCATCCTAGCCGTGGCTGTCAGCCTCCTTCCTCCGCGGGATTAGAAGCTCCTTGAAGCCAGAAGTATCTGCTTTGTTCCTCTAATTTGCTCCCACAGCTTTGAAATATTAAAAGGTCTCTGTGATTATTTGGGGAACCAGCTGGTTAAGGAATACCTGCTGCTGAATTAATTTCCAGCATTAATAACAACAACAACAATAATAATAATAATAATAATAATAATAATAATAATAATAATAATTCATTTTGCACTCATGGGAGATCCCGGAACAGGGTTGGCATAGAATATTATATCCAAGAAAAGTAACCTTATGCCAACATGTATTAGAAGCCCGCAGACCCATTTGAGACCCTATCTCCCAAGCTGGTGAAATAAGAGTCTGAAATATCCCTTAGCAACGGTTTCATGTCTGGGAGCTATCCATCCCACCAGTGACTGAAATGGTTACAGTCACATAGATGGCATCCACAACCATTCAGATGTGTAAAATTATTCTTGGGCTGGGGAAATACTTCAGTCAGCAGCAAGGATCTGAGTCAGAGCTCCAGAACCTGTGGGTGTTTTTTAAGATGTATTTATTTTTATTTATACGAGTACACTGTAGCTGTCTTCAGACACACACCAGAAGAGTGCATCGGACCCCATTACAGACGGTTGTGAGCCACCATGTGGTTGCTAGGAATTAAACTCAGGACCTCTGGAAGAGCAGTTAGTGCTCTTAACCGTTGAGCCATCTCTCCAGCCCAGAACCTATGGCTTATAGTGCTGAATGTGGTGCTGTGGGCTCACACCAGCACTGGGAGGCAAAAACCAACATGGAGTTAACTGCTCAGCCAGCCTAGCCTACTTGATCAGTTCCAGTCCAAAGAGAAACTCTGGTTTTAAAAAGTTGGGCAGTCCCTTAGGAGTGACACCCAAAGTTGTTTCCTGGCTAACACATTCATGTGCACACACGTTCATGCCTACACAAAAACAAATGTACACACACACACACACACACAGAGAGAGAGAGAGAGAGAGAGAGAGAGAGAGAGAGAGGAAGGGGGTCTCCAACAGTAACCCTTTAAGAGAACCTGCAGCATGGGTGACGCGGGACCACTGGTTAAAATCTGACAGAGCTGAAAACTGACCTCCAGTCTAGAACACTCTTTCCAGGACACCCCACTGAGCTCCTAGTCAGTCTCACAGGTTAGCATGAGTGTACCACCATTACTAATGTGTTGGGGTTGGTCTGGTACTGCTGTGTTCAAATACTAAATTCTGTACCTCAAGATCTGGTTGCCCCAAGATGAGCAAATTCTCACATACACTGGCTTTTGCTGTGCACACCTGGGTCCCCAAGTTAATTGGTCAATAAAAGGCTAAAAACCTATGATTGGGCAGCAGAGAGAGGAAGGCAGGACTTCCTGGGAGGGAGAAAGGAGCTCTGGGAAGAAAGGGGAAGGCCTTTTTCACCAGGAGACATGAAGGGAGATGGATGTGACTACGGACCTGGAAGGTATAGCTAGCCACATGGCTGGATAGGACTAGGTGGTCTGGTTAACTTAGATGAGCTAGTTAAGGAGTCTAGCCAGCTAAGGCCTAAGCTCTGAAATATTAAAAAGGTGTCTGTGAGCTTATGTGGGGAACCAGCTGGTTAAGTAATATCTGCTGCTGTATTAACTTCCAGCATTAACATATACACAATAATACAATTCCCCACAAACAACAATTCATTTCACACTCATGGGAGATCCCCAAGTCCCTGTTTTAAAGCTCCAATTCTGCTATACCACAGTCAGCACCCTAGCAGAGTTATTCTAATGCCCACCCCACCAAATGCTAGTAGGCACGGCGCCAGGTGCTCAGCAGGAGCCGTTAGCCTTCCCTTCCAGCACTCTGTGCTGTTTTAGAGGAGCTAGAACCCACGCACTGCATGTCCCAGAGCCCCTTGCAATAAGCCTTGGTTCTTGCAAAGACATGAGAATGGCAGGTTACTCACAAGCAGGAGCATGTGTTCATGCTCCATGGTTGCCATAGCAACTTACTCTCAACTTACTGGCTTCAAACACCCCTCACCTATTATCTCACAGATCTGTAAGTCAGAAGCCCAATGGGCTCAGAAGGTTCCCTGCTTAGGGTCTTATAAGGCCAGAAACAAGGTACTGGGTGACCTGGCCTCTCATCCTAGCTTTAGGTCCACTTCCCAAACACTGGAGTCAGTTCTGTGAAGTTGTACACCCGAGGATGGTTTTCCTGTCAGCTACTGGCTAGTCCTTGTCAGCTTCTACAAGCCATCCACATTCATTCCACAATGGGTTGGGCCCTCCCCGCATCAAACACTAATTAAGAAAATGCCTTACAGGCTTGCCCACAACAGGAAATTATATAGAGCATTTTCTTACCTGAGGTTCCCACCTCTCAGATGAGCCCAGTTTGTGTCCGGTTGACATAAAACTATCGAGCACAACTGACCCCTTGTCAACTTGACACATGAGTACATCACTGTTAAGCCACAACCTTTCCTTTCTCGAAAGTTCATCCCCGAGATCTCACATTAAAAATGCAAACAAAGAAAAACCTTAAAAATCCAAACACGAAATGTTTAGTCTCTTTAAAATAGACAAACTCTTTTAAAAGCCAAAGTCTTTTAAAATTCAAAGTCTCAGAGCTGGAGAGATGGCTCAGCAGTTGAGAGCACTGGCTGCTTTTCGAGAAGTCCTGAGCGCAATTCCCAGCAACCACATGGTAGCTCACACCATCTGTAATGAGATCTGACGCCCTCTTCAGGCATGCAAGTGTACGTGCAGATAAAGCACTCATATGCATAAAATAAATAGAACACTCATATGCATAAAATAAAAAATACATCTTTTTTAAAAATTCAAAGTAAAAAAAAATTTCAAAGTCTCTCCAACTATGAGCTCCTATAAAATAAATAAATTAAATGCTTTCTTACTTTAAAGGGAAAAAAAAACCAAGGCTCAATTACAATCAAATCCAAGCAAAACCAAACTCCAAAACTGTAAATAACTCAATGTCCAAAATCTGGTATTCACTCACAATTTTCTGAGTTTCCAAACTCCTCCAGAGCATCTCACCAATCACTGACCACTCAAGTGATTCTGACCAAAGCTCCAAGTCCTTCCACTGTACTCCCCAGAACGGCATGCCCAGGTCTGTCCCAGCAATACGCCACAATCCTGTTATGGACGAAGCTAGTAAGTAGAGGAACTCAGAACAGGACAGGAACCTGGAGGCAGGAGCTGAGGCAGAGGCGGTGGAGGAGGATGCTTACTGGCTTGCTCAGCCTGCTCTCTCAGAATCTAAGCTCACAAGCCCAGGAATGGTATCACCTGCCACAGGCTGGGTCCTCTCCCATTAATCACTAAGCAAGTGCCTTATAGGCCTGCCTGCTACCCAGTCCTACAGAGGCATTTTCTCGATTGGAGTTTCCTCCTCTCAGATGAGCCTAATTTGTGTCAAATTCATATAAAACCATCCAGCACAGTTTGCCACTGTCGAGGGCTTGTGTGATTCCACGGAGTCCACACCAGGTAATATGGTTATCTCCATATAAGCTCCACCTAACTCCTATCTGCAAATTCTGTTTTATCTCATAACACAATACTCAAATGCATGAAACAAGGGCCGGAGGTCATGGGGACCAAAATTCTGCCTGCCACAGCAGAAGGCCTTCAGAAGTGGCAGGCAGCTGTGACTCCTGGGTCCTCCACAGACCTAGCATTCACAGCTGAAGCCTCTTCCGGTGTACAACAGCAAGGCTCAGCACGTGTCTTGCCACATCCTACCATTACTCTTGGAGGTCCCAAGACCCTGTGCATTACCCCCAAGATTGAAGATACAAGGCTGCACACTGTCCTATGAACACTGTGTCCATCCTCTGCTTTGATGTTTCCTTTACCTGTCAATCTCTATAACGTGTGTGTGTGTGTGTGTGTGTGTGTGTGTGTGTGTGTGTGTTTATGTGAAGACCAGAGGCCACCTCATGTGTCATTCCCTTGGCACCATCCACCTTGTTTGTTAAGGTCAGGGTCTCTCACTGGCCTGGAGGTCACCAAGTAGACTAGGCTGGCTGGCCAGTGTTCCTTCTCTTCATATTCTCAAGGAAAGATTCAAGCACTACCACCATGCTCGGCTTCTTCACACGGGTGCTGGGGATCAAACTCAGGTCTCCATACTTGTACAGCAAGAGTTCTATCAGCCTCTGGGCACCAAACCCCACATTTTTTAACTAGAGTATGATTCATCTTCTCGGAATTATGCAGCCTGTCTTCATTTCCCCAAAGGGACTATAACCAATGGAGGGCCCACGGGACCTTAGAAAATACTGGGTCAGGCAAATGCAGGCCCTTTTCCTTCATGCAGGGCCCCTCTGGATTCTGAATATGTGAACAGGCATTAAGAATATCCAGGAGAGGGTTCTAGCACGCAGCGTTACTGTTTTCTCCTGTGTTCTCAAGGGAAGCCTTGTTCTGTAGAGGATCGTGCATGGGGTAGAACCCCATGTCTTGGAGTGCAGGTGAGCCTGACGACACTGGTGGAGCTTGAAGAGCTGAGATCCTCTCAATTGATCCTGTCCATTCTAATCAGCACTAAATATTTGATTAACAAAAATTGTAGCTATGTTTGTGGGATTCAGAAAAGCCTTTTGAGAGCTGATCCTGACAGCCGGAGAACTTAAGACCATGAAGTTAAATTTGTTTTCACAATCGGCTTCCTGCAGCCTCCTTTCCGCTAAGCACGCAAGGTCGTTGTGAAGGATTGCCATCCCCGAGAATCATTGATGGAGGGACTTACCAAGAGAGAGTCCAGGTGGCCCTCCAGTTCTCAGCCTAACAGACTGCTTTTAGTTTGTGTGGGGGTCATAGATGTGTGTGGCAGGGAGGATGCGCATATATACATTTGGAGGGAAGCCAAAAAGCAACAAATCTGTCTTCCTGTCACTTCCTCCTTATTTGGAGGGACAGGGTCTCTCACTAAACCTGGAACTCACTGATGAGGATAGAGTGACAGGCCAAGGACTCTCTTGTCTTCACCTCCCCAGTGTCAGGATTTCAGCCGTGCACGGTCATGCCCAGCCTATTCATGCAGGTGCTAAGGACCTGAACTCAGCTCCTCACGGTTGCACTGCACGCATTTTCCTGGTGAACCATCCCCAGACCCCACCACAGTATGTTTTCTTGCTTCCTCTGCTTGCTACCCCTTCCACGGCCATCTTCCCCTCCTCCTCCACCCACCCCCACGTCGCTGCTTGCCTCCCCTCATTCACCCAAGAAAAGCAGATGGGCATGAGGTCACAAGTAACCTAAAGGAGAAAACAGAACAAAGGAGTCCCCAAAAGCCCAGGACAAGATAAGGGTTAAGTAGCACACTCCCCTCTTGAATTCTCATACAGTCATTAAAAATGATAATTATGATGACTTTACAACAGTGTGGAAAAATGCTTATGATATAATTAATGCTAAGTGGAAAATGCAGAACACAAAATGATAGCTATACTATGATTACAACCCCTCAAATTATATGTTCACAAGGGTAAGAACTGGGAAGGAACATGGAAAAAAAATAGTTTAATTTGCCGGGGATGACTGGCGACATGGGTGGGTTTCTCTGTATTAGGCTGGTGCTTCTGTAAAGCTAAGCAAATCTTCAGAAGCTAAAATTTTAAAAAAAGTCAGCTGGAGGATGGAGCAGAAACTGAAGAGGGCAGACAGGCATCCCGTTCACCTGCAGGAGAGGAAGTAGCAGCTCTCTAAAGGGATAGGAACAGGCAAATGTTTCCCCAAATGCAACTTGAGCTTTGCGACTTAAAAAACTGAGTGTCACATGGGAGTAACCAACTAGACCTGCATGGGAGAGACAAGCGCTCAGGCACTAATGATTTGGGGTTCTTGGGTCACTCAGGATGCTCTTGCAAAGGTACCACAAATGAGGCAAGCTATAAACACCAGAATGTTTCAGAGTTCTGACCTACAGATTCACATCAAGGCTCGCTTTCTGGCTCAATGATGGTAACTTCTTGGTGTGTCCTCACACAGTGAGAGAGACGAGGAAGCTCTCCAAGTCTCTTATATGGGACAGTTATGAGGCTCCACCCTCTTGAGCCTTATTATCTCCCCAAGACTCTGCCTTTTAAGACATTACCTTGAGGGTTAGGACTTCAGCACGCAAATCTGCAGAGGGTCACATCCAGGCCACAGATGGCTCTAATGTAAAGGGTGGGTCATGAGGGTCATTGCAACAGAAAAACACAGAAAATACAGAGTTCTACTGGGCACTGGAAGGAACTAAGTCCTTCCCAAGAGGGACAAGCATGATAGAGCCCAAATGGGACCCAATTGCCCAGGCTCACATCCCAGAATGCTGACTGACAGCAAAGGTAGGTACGTTGAGAAGGCTGACCTGGGGAGTCTTCCGATCTCATGAGACGACCACCCCACTTCCCTTTGGAAGGTACTTGTATGGACTCTTCTCTCACAGCACCCACAATCTAGAGGCCCAGTGACAGTGAGGGGCACCGTTCTCTGTTTGAGCCTCAGCCAGGGATGAGTCTTGCCAGAGAGGTCCAGTGGATCAAGCAAATGATGGTGGGACCCAGAGGTCACTCTGAACATATGAAAGCAGGTGAAAGAGGGTCTGGGGCAGATATGGTAAGGAATAATGTCTTTTGGGGTACATCCTGTAGGGGAGACAGGGTGAGAGCATGTGCAGTGAGTAGGACTCCCCAACCACATTTTATGGAAGAACTTGGCTGCCCTCATCTCATCCTGGGGAGAGAGACTGTGTGGTACTTAGAATGAGTCACTGTGGAGAACGTAAAAGGGAGACGCTTCTCCCATCCAGAGATAAGGAAACTTGGTTGGCCCTCGTGAGAAACTACATGACAGGTAGCAGAACAGAAGCTGGGAGACACCTGATCACACGCCCCCTGCCCAGCCCAGCAGATCTTGGGGTTTTACTTGTAGCTGGAGGCCACCTGTATGTACCCGTTCCTCACAGTGTCTGTTTCTGGAGGCTGGTCGCTGAAGTGAGTAGGTATCATGTGCTGCCTGAGCTCCGGATTTAGAAGCAGACTTGTAGATTAACAGGACTAAGGAGAGAAGCAAGGGGTAGGGGGTGGAGTAGCCCAGCCTCTGAGCATCTGGCCATTCTCGTAGACAGCGTGCTCCTGTGCCCACCCGCTGCCTACGGCACAGGTATCATTTGGATGGGAAACTTCATCCAGAACAAGCATCCATTCTTTCTCTCCCAAGGATGAGGAAAGTTCCACCATGAAGAGTGATCAGTGAGTGAACCCTGCTTATTCAGGGGTGCAGCACCTGTCAGGGGTACCCACCTGGACTCCCAGCAACATCTGAGTCTCAGAGAAGCCAATTGGCAAAGCAGCAGGCGCCTGCCATGCAGCCTCCAAAAGATGTCCACCTGCTAGGACCCAGAACCTGTGGCTAGGGCAACTATGTAGCAAACTATGTAGCAACTATGTAGCAAACTTATGTAGGGCAACTATGTAGCAAAAGGGAACTGGCAGATGGGGGGCAGGGGGGGGGGGAACAGAGAAATGAGGAGGTGACCGGATATAGCCACAGTGTCTTCTTAAGGGTAAGGCAGAAGGCTCGGAGTAGAAGATCTGACAACAAAAACCTAAGTCAGAGTGCTGCGAAGCCATGAGCCAGGGACTGCAGGCAACCTCTGCCAGCTAAGAAAAGGCCAGGGAATGAGTCCTCTGCCAAAGCCTCAGGAAGGACACAGCCTGACGAGCATCCTAAGACCAGGAGAACAGATCAGGAACTCTCCTGATGTAAGATAATAAGTATGTGCCGTGTTAAGGCGTTGCGTGGTTATTTACTGCAACTTTTGAAAATGAACGTCTCAGAAGATCTTGGTGCAGTCCTAGCATGTGGGGAGCCTAAGGGAGGAGGATCGGTTAATCCCAGGCACATCTGGACAAATAGTGAGACACGCCCCCCCTCCCCCCCCCCCCCCGTATCAAACAAAAGAAAGACTCAGAAAAGCAGCAAAGTAGAGATTTTTAGGAAGACTCAGAAAAGCAGCAAAGTAGAGATTTTTAGGAAGACTCAGAAAAGCAGTAGAGATTTTTTTTTTTCAAACTCTAGCTGCTCTAGGACAAAGACACACGATGGTGGTAGAAAATGCTTGCCCAGTAGCCTGGACTTCTACCAGGAGAAAGGCTTCTCGTATGTGCACAGCTTATAGGACATTTGTTCTCACTGGATGTGGGTTACGACACATAGGGTGATTGCTATCCACCAGATCTGATGCACCTGGCATGGCCTTCCTCCTTCTGTTCTGAGAACAGCTATGTAATGAAGCAGAGTTGCCCTCTCAGAGATCCAGAAGCCGAGGCTTGGGTAAGGAATCACCAGTCTGTATGGCACTGCAGAGCGAGTGAAAAGCTGTTATATATTGAGCGGCGCCATGAAAAATGAAGACTGACTCTACCATGGACCCCACACCGGGAGCAGGAAGTTCCTGAGGGTGGGTACAAAGAACATGGTTCTAGAAGAAAACTCACCCCATGGATCAACCATATGGGTGCGTTCATACAATGCCAGATGGACACAGAAAGGGCTCACTTTCCACAAGCTCCATGCAACCTGCACTAGCCCTGATGCCCCACATGCTCAAGACTGTAAGGAATGGGAGGGCTACATTCCGCTTCGGTGAGGCTGTAAACCAGTGGGCAGCTTCGGAGAGTGACGATGTAGGCAAGGTGGATCTATATTTATTGACATGAAGGGATGTTCCAAATACATCACAAGGTCTAACAAGCTGGCACTGAGCAATGTGCACGTGGGCAGAGGAAGGGAGGGGAGAGGAAGGGAGGGGAGGAGCTGGAAATGTGGGGTGGGGGGTGGGGGGTGGGGGGTGGGGGGGTTAGCTATTAGTTTCCAGAGAATAAAGACATGGGTGATTCAGGTTTGGTTAGTTTTAGTTTCGTTTCGTTTTTTTATTTGGTTTGGTTTCATTTGGGGTTTTTTTGTTTTGTTTTTTGGTTTTTTTTTTTTTTTTTTTGCTTTTTGTTTTGTTTTGTTTTGTTTTTTTGCTTTTCTTTTTACTTAGTGTTCTATGAAAAATAGGGAAAGAAAGAGGGAGGAAAGAAGGGAAGGAAGGAAGGAAGGAAGGAAGGAAAGAAGGAAGGAAGGAAGGAAGAGGATCTGACTTCAGACCCTCACACATATATATAAAAAGCTGGGCATACCTGTAGCCCCCACCCCCGCCACACCCCCTTAAGGTAAGTGTGCAAGAGAGAGATAGAATTTCTGGGGATCCCTCACCAGTCTAGGTAATCCTTGAGAAAAGTGTTATTAAAAGCAGAATTGACCCAATATCTGGCCTCTACTTGCACAAGTACCTAGACATCACACCCACATATGCACATACAAACATGTGCATGCACAGTCACACACACACACACACACACACACACACACACACACACACACACGATAAAGAAATTAAAATTTAATGGGAAATGGTTTGACTGAAGCTGATCTGGCCTAAGTGACTTGCTCCAGCCAGACACTTGGCCTTGCTTCCATCGATAATCCTAGCTCTTAGGATGCTAATGCAATCTGATTGCTGTGATGTGATTTTTAAGGCAAGCCTGAGCTACGTAGTGGATTCTAGGGCAGCTTTGGACAACAGAATGAGGCTCTGCCTCAAAAAAAATAATAATTATCTCAATGTCACCCCCTAAAAAGGCCCGAGGCTGGGATTTAATGCACATCTGACAAGCTTCAACTGAACACTGCCATTTCTATTGTGAGACTGTAGTATTTTGGGGCCATGAATACTGTAGTATTTTGTGGACCCCCCCCCCCAGCCAATCAGGGGTATAGAAAGAATGAGAGTGGACCAGAGATGTTAGAAGCTGGAGAGTGGTTTCAAGGCTCCCCAGTACCCTGAACCGGGGTCTCTCTATCCCAACTGATGTTTTACTCCCCATTCTAAGAGATGGGAGGTAGACCACACACTGCACATGGCCACAAGCAGCCCTGCCCTTTACCCATTAGGTGTTGTAGCCGTCCCTAAGTGTGACAACCAAAACTGTCTCTAGACATTACCAAAGACAGAATGTGGGGCCAGCTCACCGCTGGCTGAGGAGGAGACTGGCTCAGCTGCGATCCCACATTGTGGCTTGGTATTCGCTGCATGCCCCCACACGTAAGCCAGCCATATAGCTCACTGCACAGTCTGGGTCTGTCCTCCTCAGCTAATCCCTTAGTCCTTATTATTCTGAGCTGCAACAGCTCCTTCAGGCATTGTTAAAGACAAATGCCCTAATTGGTGAGCCCCAAGTGATAGTTGTTAACTATTGCCCTGATCCCCGGGGAAGACAAAAAGCTGAGTTACACAGCTCTCAGAATGGCCCTGAGAATGGGCCTTTTGCCACTCCTTCTGTGGGGGGTTCATCCACGCCTCTGCATACCCTGAATTAAAGTAAGGGAAGCTGGCTTTTTCTTGTAAACACCAAGCTGTGCAGTCATTACAAGCTTGCTTGGAGATAATCAGGGCTGACACTCCCTGTACGAGCTGGGGTTTATTGGAGACCACCCACAAAGTTGACTCAATGCAAAATGACACTACTAAGTAATCTAATCCCAAAATGCAGATTCCATTCCAACAAATTGCACACAAGTGGTCTCCTGCTGGTTTAACTGTTGCCTGGAAAGCCAAACCCAACCACATTCATGGGGAGCACGTTAGCACCGAAGCATGCAGGCCATAAACAGTGAGAAGGCTGTACCTGCTCATCAACATGGGATGCCACCGAGAGAAACCCTTTATTTATATTCAATGTTTCACAGCGAATGAAATTATGATGAATGAAGGGCATGGAACACACCAGCTTTGTTCTAACGCATTCTTCCTTTGAGCTGAAGACCCAAAGATACGGACAGAAGGTTAAGAAAATTAAGCATTTTTCTTGTGACGAAAGGATGGACCATCTAGAGACTGCCATATCCAGGGATCCACCCCATAATCAGCCTCCAAACGCTGACACCATTGCATACACTAGCAAGATTTTGCTGAAAGGACCCAGATATAGCTGTCTCTTGTGAGACTATGCCGGGGCCTAGCAAACACAGAAGTGGATGCTCACAGTCAGCTATTGGATGGATCACAGGGCCCCCAATAGAGGAGCTAGAGAAAATACCCAAGGAGCTAAAGGGATCTGCAACCCTATAGGTGGAACAACATTATGAACTAACCAGTACCCAGGAGCTCTTGACTCTAGCTGCATATGTATCAAAAGATGGCCTAGTCAGCCATCACTGGAAAGAGAGGCCCATTGGACACACAAACTTTATATGCCCCAGTACAGGGGAACACCAGGGCCAAAAAAAATGGGAATGGGTGGGTAGGGAAGTGAGGGGGGAGGGTACGGGGGACTTTTGGGATAGCATTGGAAATGTAATTGAGGAAAATACATAATAAAAAATATTTTTAAAAAAAGAAGAAAAGAAAATTAAGCATTTTTCTTTTCTGCCCCTGAGATCATTACAGGGTCTTGTGCTCTGAGACAAACCAAAATTTGAGGGAACAAGAACCAGGACTTGATACCCAGCTCAGCAAGTATGAGTCTTCAGCTCTGAAACACATAGTTCCCAACCTCGAGTGGCAAAGGCATTTATTTGTTCCATCAAAAAAAAAAGTCAATTCTGTAAGTAAAGAACTGGTTTAGAAGGCAGAGCTTGTGCAAGTCAACAATTTGACGAGGCTGCCTTAAAAGCTAGTATCATCTTAGAGAGTATTTAACAGTGTCTGCTACTCATGCTAGACAGAGAGACTGTCCTAGAGTGGGCTCATGTGTTCTGAGACCGACAAGAGAGTGGACATCTGGGGTGTTTGAGCCTTGCATTTAGGTGGTTTTTCTTGATGCAGAATGCCTGAGATGAAGAACACAAGAATTTCTTTTTACTCATTTCTCAGAAGTTTCTGTCCGCAGTTCTGAGTTTCTAGGCTATGGTGATTAGCATGAAAATGGCCCCAGAGGCTCATATGTTTGCTGGATCCCCAGTTGGTGGAACTGTTTGGGAAGGTCCACAGTTCTGAGTTTCTAGGCTATGGTGATTAGCATGAAAATGGCCCCAGAGGCTCATATGTTTGCTGGATCCCCAGTTGGTGGAACTGTTTGGGAAGGATTAGGAGGTGTGGCCTAGTTGTGTCATTGGGAATAGAATTTGGTGTTTCAAAAGCCCCCCTCTCTTTTCTTCTCCCCCTCTTCCTCCCTCCCTTCTTATCTGTCTATCTATCTATCTCTTTCTCTCACTTGCTCACTCAAGTTTCAGATAAGATGTAAAGATCTCAGCTATAAGCCTGCCTGCCTGTTGCCATACTCCCACCATGATGGGTGTGGATTCACTCTCTGAAACTGCTACGCTCTCCGGTCAAGTCAGCTGGACAAGTCGAAAGGCTTAAAAGTCACTCATGAGGCAAAAGAGTTTCAAGGAAGCTCTCCTCCTGGAGTCTAGCATTCCCTACCCATACATTAATTTTCCATTCCTGCGTTAGTCTAGTGTATGGATCCACGTGTTCTCTTTCAGTATTTTCCTATTATAAGTGCTTTTTTAAAATTGAATTCTGACATGGCTAAAGCCTTCTGCCAGTGTTCCAACAGTCCTAGAAATGTCCTTGAGCAAGATCATGGGCTTGGAATTCAGTAAGATTGTAAAAGCTAAGTCACTCCCTTACACAGGAATTTACCATCACTAAGGAAGAAGGAAGTTTCAGACCAAAGGAGAAACCAGAATAGATACTTAGAACTGTAGCAGAGTTACACCCATACACACATATTTACAATGGCCTAAGGGGAAGGTGGACTATACAAGAGACTAAAATAGGAACTATGGCAAGGGCGCGAAGCCCTTGACCCTGGCTTCTAAGATTAGTGAATCTTAGGTGGAGCCCTTGTTGATCCCAGCTGTTATCAATGAATTCTATCCCAGGTGGTTCCCATTAGACCTTTTGTGTTTGCATTCCTCTGTTTTATGTAAGATTCCGGTTACCTCAATTGTACCTTGTGAATATGTCACCCAACTTCCTTATTGTCCTCTGCATAAAAAGTCTGATGCTCGATTTGAAAATTACACTCAGATTCCACACAAACTCTCCTGTGTGTGTCTGTTTGTCATTCATTCATCCACGCTTTGCCCACCCACGACTAGAGACCTGTTCCACGCAGACACAGAGACCCAGAGGGTCTGCGGCATGAAACTATTAGCAAGCCACCTGTCTTAGCTAGGGTCTCTAGTGCTGCAACGAAACACCATAACCAAAAAGTAAGTTGTGGAGAAAAGGGTTTATTCAGCTTACACTTCCAGCTCATGGTCCATCACTTGGACAAAGTCAGGACAAGAACTCAAGCAAGGCTGGAACCTGGAGGCAGGAGATGATGCAGAGGCCATGGAGGGATGCTGCTGACTGGCTTCCCATGGCTTGCTCAGCCTGGTTATAGAACCCAGGATCACCAGCCTATAGATGGCACCGCCCACCATAAGCTGGTCCTCTCCCATTGATCACTAATTGAGAAAATGCCTTACAGCTGGATCTCATGGAGCCAGAGGTGCTTAGGTGCCTGCCCCACTGACATCACCAGGAATCTATATCTCCCATCCTGGACCTGTACACAACTACCAAGCATGGCTGGAGAACATGACACTATGGTCTACTTCCATGACCTCCAATGAGTCCCTAGAAGACCAACTTCTCTCTCTCCTTAACCTCCAGCACCTCCCTGCCCCTCCTTTCTTTTGGGTGTTCACCTGACTTCCTGCCTCACTGAGAAAACAGAAGCACCCTGAAACAAACTGCCACCGTTTCTCACCTCCACTTCTACCTGCTCACCAGCATCTGTACCCCAAAACTCTACATTCTCCACCTAAATATTGATACATCTCCCTCCTAGGAAAAGCTGGATTCCACGCACCCCATCCAAGACCCAAAACCTTCCCCTGTGTCTCTTACATCATAGAAATTTTCCTGGTCTGCTGGGCTATTCCTGTGCCCGTATTATTCTTTTGGCCTAAAAGAAAAGTGAATAAGTCATTTTTTCCTCAGTCTTTACTTCCCTGCAGCGACCACCCACGTGCAGGATCCCTTTACAAGAGTTGTCAGTGCTCCTCAGTGGAGCTGTCAGTGCTCCTCAGAGGAGCTGTCAGTGCTCCTCAGCACAGTTGTTGGTGCTCCTTTGCTGAAGCTGTTGCTCTCATTCTCTCCATCCCTCGCCCTCCTCTTCCACTAGAATTGCTTTCTTGTCCAAGTCACTAGTAGCATGGATGTAACTGAATCCAACCATCAGGGCTCCGTGTTCATCCTCCACTGTCATGGGGACCTGCCCTCTTCCTCCTCCTTGGAGGACTCTTCACTTGGTTCTTGGGCTGCCACATTGTTTCAGGTTTTCTCCTACCTCATAGCCATGCCTCTTTCTTCACTGGCCTCTTCTCCTGGAAGGTTCTGGACTCCGCATTTGACCCTTTTCTCTGCCTGCTCCCTGGAATCTCACTCCACTCCTTGGTTTTAAATGTCTTCTATCCACTGCTGACTCCTAAATTTCCTTCTCAACCAGAACCTACCTATCTCATTCTCTCTCTCTCTCTCTCTCTCTCTCTCTCTCTCTCTCTCTCTCCCTCTCCCTCTCCCTCTCCCTCTCCCCCTCCCCCTCCCCTTTCCCCTCCCTCTCCCTCTTTCTCTCTGAAATTCCAGCTCCCCCAGTTCCCTCCTCCCCGGCCCCTCTACTCAGATCATAGTGGACAGAGCCAACGTGAACAGTTCTCCTCCAAACCTGTCCCTATTCAAAGCCTTTTTCATCCAAGTTGCTGGAAACTCAGCCCTTCCAGTTGTCCAAACCAAAACCCTCAGGGCCCATCCCTGACCCATTTCCTTCACACTCTCTGCTACTCCACCAGAGCATGCTCCTGGCTCTACCTCCACAGTAGAGCCAGAACACTGCACGATCTTACCACTTCCAGCAGAACCTCATCCTCCAAACCTTTCATTTTTCACTTTGATTATATTACCCTTCTCCCTTACTGTCTGCCCCTCCCCCTGCCCCCCCCCCGTAGTCTGAGTACCACCCACAATCTCCACCCCCACCTCCAGCTCATTCACCTCTGCAGGAGGACATAGCTTCCACAGGATGCATCTCAGTCTCATCAATCCTGCCTGCTTCTGCCACGAGGACCACAGGATGCCATTTGTCCCTGTCCTGATGAATGGATGTCATTGATGTAGACAATCTGTTTATTAGCAACTGTTACAGCCCAGCTAATCATTTCATTCCTAAATGACCAACTAACCTTCGCCTGAAATCCTTTTGACTAATTCAAGCCAGGTGTGATCCCCGTGACCTCCAGGTGAGCAGCAGGGTATCCAGTGTGCCACCCCAGAGTCATCCATCCCTCTGGCCTTCATGTCCTAACATCCCATTGATGTTTCCCTCCTCTGAAAAATCGCCAGTCACCCAACTCCACGCAGGTGCACACCTCCAATCTGCAGCTCCAGCAGCGGCTGCTGGTCTCCGTGCAGCTGTTTCTTTTCATGGGCCTCTTTTGTGCACTGACATCTCTGAAAGGCGGGGTGGGGAGCATATCGAATTTCAAGAGATGAACCAGCTGGCTTAAGAGAGACACAGAAGACACAGTCGGTGGGACACTTTTCATGAGAACATATTTCCAGCAAGCTCAGTCCATCTGGGGTGCTGCACGGCGTTAATCTCGCCCCTGAGATATGGATTAAGAAGATTCTGCCCATAAAAGATGCCTGCTTTTCAAATATGCACCCCCTCCACCCCGCCCCGCCCCACCCCCAGCCTGGAATGTAGAGACAGCTTAGGAACTCCGAATCTCAACACTGTCACTAGAGCCTGCTCTCTGGTTTCAAATTCACTTCACTCTCTTTCTTGTTTGAGTCTTTATTTTTTCCAGGTGTGGAATTGGCTAAGTGGCCACAACATAGTCTTACTCAACAACATCGGGCTGACTGCCTAAGGACTCAGTCAGCTAAACTGCCACTGAGGCTAACACGTGACATTTTGACCCTACAATTGCCAAGATGGAGCTGTTTGTTTTTGTAGACGTGTTTGAAACATGTGGGGCAGGTATACAATTCCCACGTGAGCCAGTGTCTCTGGTTATTCTGATGTAAACACACTGCTTCCCACAGCTGGGCCAAGACAGTCCCTTCAAGTCCTGTCTTTTTGAGCAGCCTAAGCTCAGAGCTTTCCAAAATGGAACTTCATATGTCTCATATGTAGCAAAAAAAAAAAAAAACTCCTTTTAATGTGTGTTTGTGTGGAGTTTTAAGTGTATGTGTGTGCAGATGCATGTGGAGGTCAGAGGTCATCGCTGGTGTCATCCTCTATTGATATGGCTTTCCTTTATTGGTCTCCATCTTATTTTTAAAGATTTCTTTAGTTCCATTTTATGTGTACGGGTACTTTGTGTTATGATCTTGAATGTTGCATGGCTTCAAAAGGGACTACACGAGGCCAAATAGTTCCACATAAGGTTTATTGAAAGAGAGAGGGGCAAGGTGGTGGAGGAAAGAGAAGTGGGGAAGAGAGAGAGATGGGAGGGGGGCCTTTCTTTATATATGGGTGATGATATAATTACAGGTAAAGGTGGGAGGTGGGCCAAGTGGGTTCTGGGAATATTGTGGCTATTGCCTTGGCAACGGGTCTGCAGGTCCCGCCTATGTGATGTCATAGGTTTTGGAGGTCATGATACCAACACTTTGCCTCCTCCACACATCTGTGTGCACTGCCTGCATACCTGGTGCCTACAGAGACTCCTGGAACTGGTTATAAACCACCAGTTGGGTTCTGGGAACATATGCCTGGGTCTCTGCAAGAGTACCAAGTACTCTTAACTTCTGAGCCATCTCTCCAACCCCTCCACCTTATTTTTTGAGCTAGGGCTTCTCACTGACCCTGAAGCTCACGGATTTGGCTAGACTGGCTGGCTAGCAAGCAGTGGGGATAATATCTCTACGTCCCCAACACTGGGGCTGCAGGAGCTTGAATACCATACTCAGATTTTACTATGGATGCCAAGAATCCCCACTCACGTCATCACGCTTAAGCCAACAGCACTTTCCCAACAGCACCACCTCTGCAGCTGACATAGATGGCAAAAATCTCAAACCAACACGTCTTGGTGCCAGGAAAATAACCTATCCCAGAAGAAATTAAAGGAGCATCTCTACTTAGTAAGATTATTAACATAGTAGGAAAGAGATCATTTTGTTAATGATCATATATTCGGGCTTCCATCAATTAAGGCTTTGAAGCAAACAGCCACAGAGAGGATTCCTCACTGATGCTAATCGGTATGGCAAATGACATTCCAAGTTCTGTTTCTCTCCTGACCATAGGAACTGAAAGTAAAAACAATTTGTCAGCAGAGCATTTGATCTGAGCTCAGGGTGCCCTAGTTCCAAAGTGCACAGCCTTGAACACAAATGGGGCAATAGCTTTCACCTAGGAAGCTAAAAACAACAGCCCCCCCCCCCACCTGCTCTGTTGCCCAGCTACATCCACTGAGTCCTGACAAAGGCCCTAGAAAGAGGCAGGTGCTGGAACAAGGTAAATCTGAAACACCCGTGCCAGTTCTTGTCTGGGTATCACTTGCCTGTGTTGTTTGTCATCGGTAATTGTTGCTGTTGTTACATTGTTACATTTGTTTACTAGGGCAGCAGGGTCAGGGGGCAGGTGCATGCCAAATGGAGGTCAAAGGACAATCTCCAGGATGCGGTTCTCACCTTCCATCCTGTGAGCCTCCTGGATCAAATTCAGGTCATCCAGCTTGGTGGCAAGCATGTTTACATGCCGAGTCACTGGCCTCGCTTGTCATTCTATTGCCCAATTGGTTATCTCGAGCTAACCAAGAGATCAAGGACACCTTAGCCAGTAGTTGTGCTTGAATTTTCAGACCAACACCACACCCCTCACCTGGTTCTTCATCTCAAAAGCAAATCCCTTCTCCCTGTGAAGCAACCAGCCTGTGAAGGAAGAGAGACTCCTTTCTCCACTTTTAATGATGTTTGGATCTTCAGGATTTCCAAAGGCCCACATAGAAAAGCCTTTCTTGCCAGCCTAGTACTATCAGGTGGTGGGAGAAGCATGAAGAGGTGGGATCTGGGGAGAAGTCTTCACATCACTGAAGACCTGGGGATCTCGATCTCTTCCTATCTCTCCCTCACTCTTTGGATTCCCAACCATGAGATGAGCAGTTTTGTTCCACCACAAGCCTAAAGCCATGAGCCAAGAAGCAGCTCAGAGCTCTTCCCTGTTGATCAAAACACAGCATCATCCAAAGATAGAAAGGAGCTCCCTGGAGAGCTTCTAGATTGGTAACTAGAATGTGCAGTTAAAAACCCCATTCAAGGGCTGGAGAGATGACTCAGTGGTTAAAAGCACTGACTGCTCTTCCAGAGATCCTTAGTTCAGTTCCCAGCAACCACATGGTGGCTCACAAACATTTGTAATCGGATCTGGTGCCCTCTTCTGGTGTGTCTAAAGACAATGATGTACTCGCATAAAATAAATAAATGAATAAATCATTGAAAAGAAAAAAAACTCATTCAAAAGAGATTACTCACTGTGGTGATTTCACTGGAAATGTTCCCCCACAGTCGTGAGAATCTGGATGCTTGGATCCCCGATGCTGGCGCCATTTGGAGAGGCAAAAGAGACACAGCCTTGTTTGAAGAAGCAAGTCACTGAAGGCAGGGTTTGAGAGTTGAGAGACTCATGCCATTCCCAGCATGCTCTGCTTTCTGGTTGTGGATCAAGTGTGAGCACTCCGCTTGCTGCTCTGGCTCCTGTGCCTTTGCTCCTCCACTGTAGACTCTGACCCTCTGCCACCATAAGCCTAAATAAACTCCTCTACAAGTTGCCTTGGTCATGGTGGTTTATCAAAACAGTAGAAAACCTAATGCAATAAATGTGAAAATTTTCACCTAATATTATATTATAAATATGACATTAATAAATCTTCACATGTTTACAGTGCTTCCCCACATGTTAGTATTGCTGATCCTTTCAGAAGTAAAGTAAACGTTATTACTCTGCCTTGCAGATTCTTTGTAATGAAAGTTGGGCGATGAAAGAAGTCATGTAAGTAATTCAATCCGAAATATCTCAGTGAATCAATTAGAGACATTTCTCTGGCCAATGCCAGGCTTCCTAACCCTCAGGTGCATACGTCCACACACAGTGTCTTCTAAAGAAAAAGGTTTAGACACTTTCAGGAAGTTAATGGTTGTAACTCTGATCAATGAAACATGGCCAGAAGAAATAGAAAAGAAATGTAGAATTGTTCCTCCCTGTTCCCCTATCCCCAAGTGAAACCGTTCATATGTGGCTATGACCAAGAGAGTCAACTATTAAGCAGCTCAGTAGTCCACTATAATGGTGCTTCTCACCAACTTCCTAAGGACCATGGAATTCTTGTCCCTTTCTGTTCTCTCTAGAGCAGAAGTCCCCTTGGGACAGAAACCTGGTCATATTCACCAGAAAGTCTCTTGATGTGGATTCTTTTAGCCCGCAGCTGTTAACTAGATGCCTACCATGTTTTGTCAGTCTGCACAAGCAAGGACCTTGACAGACTGCAACAGAAAGCCTACCACAGCCCATCTTGGCTCCTCAAAATTGATAATGGAGCTGGGAAGCAGTGGTGCACACCTTTGGTCCTAGCACTGGGGAGACAGAGGCAGGTAGACCTCTGTGAGTTCGAGGCCAGCCTGGTCTACAGAGTGAGTTCCAGAACAGCCAGGACTACACAGTGAAGCCCCATTTCCAAATCAAAAAAAAAAAAAAAAGACAGAGGTGGAGAGACAGCTCCGTGGATAAGAGCGTTTGCTGCACAAGTGTAAGAACCTGAGTTCGTAGTCCAGTACTGACATTTTTAAAAAGCCTGGTGTTGCCAGACTGTAACCCCAGCACAGGGGTCAGGCCAGAGACAAGAAGGTCACTGGGGCTTGCTGGACGCCAGCCTAGCTCCAAGTTTAGTGAGAGACCCTGTCTCAAAGGAATAAGGTAAAGAGTATACTTGACATCATTCTCTGGCTTCTGCACAGGTGTACACATATCCTGGTATACAGCATCTTCACACACGCGTGTGCACCCCTCACCCAGCTCTCAAGAAATAAAGATGAGACACCCAGGGCTGCAAAATGCCAGAACAATGGCCTGTGTTCAACACCCTCTGGGTTATAAGAACCACCTATCTTTTTTCTGCCTAAAGGATTTTGTCCATGCAATATCTTTTGTACTGAACATAATAGTAAATAAAGAAAGTCTTAGACTCCACCATAGGCAATAAATTAAAGGGAGCCAACTTCTGTACAACAGTTCTATGAGTGGGCAGACAGGTAGCATAGTGCCTGTTTTGGACAATGAAACACTGTAGGCAGACAAGGCACAAGTCCACACAACAAACCAGAGTAAGGCAAAATTAATATGGCATTAAAACATAGCCTCTTTTCTGTCCTGCCCATAACAGTCATCATCAGTATATTGCAGTAGCCTTCAGCCCCGCTATGGTCTGTCTTCATAGCCCCGTGAGCCCAAGATTCTTGTTGTCAAGTTAGCAACCTAATGAAAATCTCCTGGATTCTTGAGTTGATAGCTATCATGAGTCACTCAGACCTGACCTCTGACCCAGCTCTGATGCCACCCTCTGCCTCCTGCTCCTGACTCTTGCCTGGCAGTCTTCTCATCACTCCTCCCCTGGCTCGGGTTTTTCTTCACGCCCTGGGATACGCAGAAAGCACCTGGGCCGCGTCAAGAGCGCCTCCCAGGACTTTACAGCAGCGCAAGAATGCTGAAGAAACGAGGCCCGCATGACTGAAATAAGGAACCCACGACCCCTAAAAGAGACAGAGGGAGGTCGGGAGATGGTTCGCAAAAAGCTCTTCGTGTTCCGGAGCACATCCAAAAGGTGCCCCATCTCCCTGCAGCCCGGCAGAGAAGGTGAAAGACTCCAGTCCTTGCTTTGTCTGCTTTATGGCTAGGTTTCTGCCTTCAAGGTAAGGAACAGATGTTTCCTAAGCTCCCGGGGATTTGTCTGCCTTGTTCACACCTTCAGCAGACAGTTCATTGCCGTTTTAATTTATACGGTTCTGTTTCGCTGGTGGGACAATAACTCTCGCTCCACTTTAAGTCACAAAATGGTGGCATAAGAGAAAGCTGGGCTGAACCTCATTACACCTAGCTGTGTGTTCCCCTGCCACTTGCCGGTCTGCCTCTTGCCTGAATCCAAACACAGTCAACTCGCCAGCCCAGATTGCTTCCTCTATCCGGGCTCCGGGCATCAGTTTAGTGATCTGTAATCTGAAGTTTGAAGAGACCGATACCATTGATTCACAAGGTCCATTCCAGCTCTGACATCTATTAAACTCTTACTTGTAAAAAGGAGGCTTTCAATCTCTGTGTGGCTTGTACCATCCAGAGCCTGGACGTGCATCCCACAATGCCTTTCTGCTGTGCCCTGCCGTTGAGGCTTACAGCAACAGAGGGAGAATCATTCCCAGCTGCTGGGAGCCTAATCCAGCTGCCATGTGGGGAGTTTTGTCATGCCTATTTCACAGTGGGTCATGTCAAGTCAACATGTATTTCTTAAGTGCCTCTGACAAGCCCAGAAAGAGGGTGGGACCCCCCCTGAGGCCTCAGCGAGTTCATCTGAATGGAAAAGCTTGTTTTGCTGGACTTCAGGGGGTCTCCAGCCCTGAAGGCTTGAGATTCAGTAATCCGTTGGGAGGAAAGATGCTCAGCCCCACTCCCAGACCAAGGCTCCTGTCCCAAGTCCAGATACCCAGCCACTTGGTCCCAAGGCCTAACCCACATGGAGACTAGGGAAGATACCAGTGTGCTTTTTACAGACAGGCACACCTCTGAACCGTCTATGGGGCTGAGTCCAGTCCCACTACTTCTACAGCTCCAAGATCTCTGGGCCACTCTGAGGTGGGTGGGGAAGACGCAGATTGGACGTATGCGGAATGATTTAAAGAAAGTCCCCCACACAACCACACAGTATCCCACACAACCACACAGTATCCCACACAACCTCACAGTATCCCACACAACCTCACAGTATCCCACACAACCACACAGTATCCCACACAACCACACAGTACCCCACACAACCACACAGTACCCCACACAATCTCACAGTCCAACCTGAAACTCTCAGCACAGGCAGCCAGAGTCTTTGCATGCAAGCATCTTGCTTCCAGAAGTTTCCTGATAAATGCAAATGTACACAGAAGACTAGCATGTGCTCAGACTTCTTTTCCCAGTGTCACCAACATTTTCCACCCCCTACCCGGAACCCCCCCCCCCCATTGCTCCTCCCCAGGTCTCTAAGTACAGAACAAAGGCTTCTAAGAAACACAAGAACTTCCCCATCAAGAGAGAGATAGGAATCATTTTTTTTTAAGAAAAACACTTAGAGAGGAATAAAAAGTTCACAAACACGCATGCTCTTCGACTTACACTCTATTTTGTGTCTTCAACCAGACGAAGACAAGGGAATCAGAGGAAAAAAAAAATCAGTTGGCAAGAAGAAAATAGGAGGTAATACAGAGAACTTTTTAAATCCACTATTTTATGAGAGTTTTTAGAAAGAGCATGCCTCTGCCTTTAAGGAATTATGAATCCCATCGCTGTTTCAGTTGGCCACCGGAAATCTCCTCAAATTATGACACAGATTTATTATTTAATTACAAATGGGTAAGCATTAATTGTGAGTGGGGAAATTCTGAAGGGTAATTGAAGCTTGGATCAGAATGAGGACGAGGTCTCGGTCCTCCTTATGGGGACATGGGGAAGCAGGAAAAAAAAAATCATGACTTTACCCCACACTAGCAGCAATTGGACCAGGTAGAAGAGTTTCCTAAATACATCTGGTAAACCTGAGACGGTGATTAAAGGAGACTATGTCCTCGCATTTCTTCTTGCTCCAAATGTTTTTAAAACCATCAGTTGCCATTTGCTATGGACTTAATTGTGGGCCCACAGTAGTTTGTATACTGCATCCCTAGTCCCCAGTTAGACTTATTTGGATGTCGGGCTTTAGGGAGGTATTAAAGGTTCATGGAGTCCTAGGGCCCTAACCCGTTAGTAGTGTGTCCTTGTAGGAAGAGTTAATAGACACTCCATGGAGAAAGACCCTTCCATGGCCATACAGGGGGGAAAAAAGGCTATCTAGAAGCTGGGAAGAGAGCCCTCACCATAAATTAAGTTTGTGGGGCTTCTCGCCTCCACAGAGAGAATATAAATGCCAGTCACTTAAGCCTCCCAGTGTGCAAAGTCTCTTTATGGCACCCTGAGCAGCTAATGCAACATCTGTGCAAAAGAAATGTTCTGCCCAAGGGATGAGGCTCGCTGAGGCAGTCAACAAACAGGAGTGAACCATCGTCTAGACAATGGTTTTATAGCAGAAGCTGTGATAGCGTCCTCAACAGGATTCTCCCCACAGCAGCTCTAAGCCTCTGCTTCCACAACCTCCCTCCAATGCTGGCACCAACTTAGGTGCGCCCTCCTCAGCCTGAGGAGGAACAGTGCTCAGTACCCAGGCAATGGGTACTGACTGTCTTCTCCCTTGAGTTTGCCTCCGAAGCAGTCGGAGCCGTGCCGTGGAGTCCAGGCTCGGCCTATCAGGGAGTAAAACAATGTCGCCGTGGAGAACCGGAAAACGACAATCGTTCCTGACAAGCACTCCATGAGCGCATGCGGCCTAGGTGCACCTACACCTGGACGGCTTTCTGAGTCCTAAAGGACTGGTAAAGACTGGTGTCTAGGCCAGGGACAATGTCAGGGGACACACACCTTCAGGAGGCCAGAGTTTCACAGTGTGAGGGCGATAAAGGGATGTTAAATAAAACTGGGGAGACAGGAAGGAAAAATAGCTAGGCCAAACGTTAATTTCAGGAGAGGAATCGGATTGAGGCTGAAAGCTGGAATAATCCCCTCAGCTTTTGACTAAACTCTAGCTAGAAGAGCAGAAATCTATACTTGATCATTTAAAAAGAAACAACTTTTGCTTCAAAGCTTTTAAAGAAAGATAAGAAAAAGGAGGAATTTTTTTCCTTCCCTACAAATATTTGCATTTTTTTTTTAATTTGACACTTTTAACGTCAGGCAACAGGGGACTATGGTTTGATTGGTTGGTTGGTTTTGGATACAACCGAGGGTCACAAAGGCAAGAGTACTCATACATCAGCAAACAGGACGAAGTCGTGTGATTTTTTAGTGCCTCAAATACGCCCACCAAGGCTGATGTCTAATTGCCAATGGTCCAACAATCAGTTCACAAAATTCCTGGCTACTTAACCAGTCTCTAGCAAGTACACCAGCTGGCTCCAGCACACTTTTGCAAGGCATTCTGGGTAAGCAGATGGCAGCTGGCCCAGCACAAAACCACAGACCAGAGAAACCAAGGTTTCAGAGGGCGATGTGAGGAAGCCCAATAGATCTTCCTCCCCTGGATGCAGCTCCTCGCAGGCACTACAGGGAGCTACGGACCTAGTCATTAAGCTACCCACCACCTAAGGAAGAGACACATTCCGTTCTTTAGGAAGGGTTGCCTAGACCCCGGCGCACTGTGATGGCGCCACCTGGTGGCCAAAGGAAAAACAGCCACGGAGAATCTCAGATTTCCACCACGTTTTTAAAATTCTGTATGAAATTGGTATTTCAGGAAAGAAAAAGAGTGGGGGAGGGGAATCGAAGGGAGGGACAGAAAAGGACTGGAAGGGGGTGCTACAGGAAGGGAGGGAAGGGGGAAGGAGGAGATGGGATGGAAGAGTTAGAAAAGATCTTAGCTAATCATTGGCAAACCAAAAGCTCAACTTTCCCAGGCACTTCCTAAAAATGCCCACTATGTCCCCCATAAAGAAAGATATTAAAAATGAATTACTGAAATACTTTTAATGATTTGGCCAGACAAACGCTGAGTGGTTTACCTCACTACTAGACAGTTCCATCACTCAGCTGTCGTGACCATCTATAGATACTTATGACTGGCCTATACTTTGGATATTCATGTATAATTCATCTAAATTCATTCTATGGCCCAACCTTCGAAAGAACTGCTAGCATATGCTTTTGTTTCCATAACAAAGCCAAACACAGAAGCCAGGGTAGGGTATGTACCTCTCCAGCTTAACCCTCAGTGCCTGGCACTGGCCTCTCTGCTTGGCCAGGGTTCAATACAGCCTGGTCCTAGTTAGTTCCTGGTTCCTCTGCAGAAACTCTCTCTAAAGGTTCATGCCAGTCACCTGCAGGTATTTATAGAAATCTAAGCTTTGGTTCATAAGTCAGAGAACTGGGCAGAATTGGAGCTGGCACCAGTAAGCATTAGAGTAATAGTTGATGAAACAGATTAATTAAAGAAATGCATTAACATGCATAACCGAGTGGCTCTTATTATATGTATGTGAGTTGTCCAGCTAGAGTAAAACATTTAAACTCTGTGTCTGTCTGTGTGTGTGTGTGCGCGCGCGCGTGCATGTGTGCGTGCATGTGTGTAAGAAAGCAGAGCTCGCCTTGATGATGTGTATTATTTCCACAGCCTCTGGCTGAGCTTCAAGCTCAAAACACCTTTGACTAAACACTCAGAAGCCGGTTACTGGGATCGATAAAGGAGAAAGAGTGACCTCTGCTGGCCAAGTGAGATTTTTTTTTCCCCAGCCTCTGGTCAATTTCCCAACTCTACAATGACATGATGTGTTTACAGAAATGCAGTAATGCCCTCTGCAGAATAAATGATCGGCTAATTTTTTTCTAGACTGGTGATATTTACAATCCCATCAGCAAAAAGGCCATGGCTTGTTTGGCTCAAAAACTCCTTAATGATTTGTAGAAATGAGATTCAATTAGGTTTTTTTATGCTTAATAATTATTCAGTAGAAAAAATAAGAAATGTTTTCATGTGGCAAACAATCATTTATTTTCTTTGCTTCTTGTTTATATGTCATTGATGAAATGAATAATTTGCAATTTATTTTGAAATATAGAAACTAACTAGGGTAATGATAAAACTGTTGCCCCTAAGTATCTCATTAATATCTGTAGTCATTTGATTGCTAAGCCCTCAATTTAGGAACTGAATTGTTATTTTTTGCATTTATTTAGTGTGTGTGTGTGTGTGTGTGTGTGTGTGTGTGTGTGTTCACATTGCTATGGTGTGCTTGTGGAGCACAACTTCCAGGACTCAGTTCTCTCCTTCCTGTGGTGGGCCCAGGATTGAGCCAAGGTCATAAGGCTTGGCAGCAAATGCCTTTACCCACTGAGCCATCTCCCCATCCCTAAAAGTTTTCAATTCTTTCCAATAGTCCCATTTCATAATCCATTGTGCTGTGCAGACTGGGAATGAGTTAGCTCACGCTTGAAGACTCAACAGTGCTCAGAACAAAATCACTTCCACTTCATCCCTGGGTGGCCAGATCTCTCCACAGAGCTTCCGTTGCTTTCGACAAGCAGAAGATGGGGTGCCTCGTGCTACTCTCAGACATTTTCAACTATCAGCTTACCCTGATTACAGAGGTCACTTTGGTCTCTAGTTTGTCCAAATTTAAAACAAAAATACCATATTTCAGGTTTTCCACAGAAATGCTGGGCAAAGTCTCTTTAAAATGTTTTTAATTGACTAATAATTCTGCCAATGTGACTGTTAAATCAAGAAGGTGAAAGAGGAGAGACACCCAGAGAGCAAGCTCTGAGCCCCACTCAGTGAGGGAAACTGGCCCATATGTCAATAAACTATAAAAATTCTCAAATGCCTATAAAAGGCATCAGTATCCAGTGTCATATAACTCATGCACCATCGTTACCAATAAAATATTCAAATTAAATGAAGGGTTTATTTTAAATCTTTTTTATATTCCTACATAATGAAAGGCTAGTATTTCTGTCACATGCCTTTCTGAAGCCAACACTCTCCCTTTCCCTAGCTCTCTGGCTGACAAGAGGCCAGACTACTTCACACTCAGAAACACTTTGAAAATCAGAGAGTAGACATGGAAGGAGAGAGGGAAGATGAAGCCATAATCATTATGGTGTGTGCTGGTCTCCTGCACCTGCGGGGGGGGGGGGGGGGAACGAGGACAGAAACACGTAGATGAACTGTGGAGAGAATATCTTGTGTGTTCTATGGATGCATCACCTGTCAATTACAAAAACCTACAGCCTATAGGAAAGGGTAGAATAGAAGGTGGGACATCTGGGAGGGAGAAAGAATTCTGGGATAGAGCCAGGAGCAGGAGATTGGCCTGGGAAGATGTGACAAGACAGAGGCATGGCACCTGAGCACAGGTAACCAGCCATGGGGCAGAAGGTAGACTAGAGTAACTGGATTATAATAAGTTATGATCTAGTCAGAGAAGAGCCGAACTATATGGCAAGGTATTTGTAAATAGATTTAGAGTCTGGGTCTTGTTTCTTGGAGCGTAGAGTGGGAGGAAGAACCAAAGTGTAACTTCTACAACCAACTCTGACACAATTCCTGGAACTGGCCATGATGTCTTCCCTTCCTTGCTTTTCATTTGCTAACACACACACTAATCCCAGCGCTCGGGAGGCAGAGGCAGGCGGATTTCTGAGTTCGAGGCCAGTCTGGTCTACAAAGTGAGCTCCAGGACAGCCATGGCTACACAGAGAAACCCTGTCTCGAAAAAACCAAAAAAAAAAAAAAAAAAAAAAAAAAGAATGAACAATCTTTCCTAAGAATACCAATTGACACTCCTCAACACACATGGTTTTGTCTTGGTTTACTCTATGAAATGGTATAGAGAAGATCTTTAAGAAAAGATACAGACCTTGCTATGTGTTGAATGTGTCCTCCAAAGTCCATGAGCCAGGAACTTGGTTTCAGTACAACAGGGTTGAAAAGTGGGAATCTCTAAGACTTGATTAGACACTGAAAATTATCACATCAAGAGTGGATCCGCAGGCAGGGGTAGGGGTGTGGGCCTTTTACTTTAGCACTTGGGAGGCAGAGACAAGTGGATCTCTGCATTTGGGGGCAGCCTGGTCTACAGAACAAGTTTTAGTTACAGGGTCACAAAGAGAAATCCTGTCATCATCATCATCATCATCCTCCTCATCCTCGTCATCATCAGCATGCATCAGCATTCAGTGCTGCAGGAGTGAATCTGCTACCGCAGGTTTGCAGTGAAAGCCGTTCAGCCCTCGTCTGTCTCTGCCTCGTGTGCAGGTGTTCTTGTTCACCTTCTGCCTTCCTCTGTGGAACGACACTGCCCTTGCTAGATGCTGGTGCCTTAATATTGAACTTCCAGCCTCCTACACCTTGAGAAATAAATACTGTTTTCTTTACAAATGACCCAGTCTATGATATACTGCTCTAGCAACATGCGTTAGACTAAAATGCAGACCTGGAACTAAGAAAGCTCGATTCGGAGCTGGGACTGTAGCTCAGTTGGTGAAGTAGCTCAGTTGGTGAAGTGCTTGCCTTGCATGCAAGAAGCCCTGGCTTTGGTCCTCAACACCACGTAAGCTGGTCACAATGGTGCACACCTATAACCCCAACACTGAAGGGGTCAAGCAAGAGCACCAGACATTCAGGATCATCCTTGGCTATATCGGGAGTTCAAAACCAGCTTAGGCTAATGTGAGACCTGCCTCAAAATCAAAAGAAAAATGTGGAGAAATGGGGAAGGTGTCCTTGTGGGTAAAGTGCTTACCATGCACATGAGAGCCTGCGTTCTGATCCCTAAGCAATCTATGCACAGTGGCAGACATCTATTTGTCACCCAGAGCAGATGACAGTGACAGAGGCAGAGACAGTGGCTCATGGGCGCTCACTAGCCAGCCAGGCTAGGTGAAATAGCAAGCTCCAAGTTCGATGAGAAACCATGTCTCCAAAAGTACAGTGGAGAGCAGTAGAGGAAGAGAGCTGTTGACTTCTGTGTTCATACATGCTCACACATATCTACCACCCTCATGAACACATACATATATGTATCTACCACCCACATAAGCACACACCACAAATACTGTGTTAACACACACACACAGAGGGTAGGGGTTGGACATTTTAATCCCAGCACTTGAGACTCAGAGGCAGTCAGATCTCTTGTGAATTCAAGACCAGCCTGGTCTCCATAGTAAGTTCCTGGCCAGCTGAGGTTACATAATGAAAGTCTGTCTCAAAGAATTTTACTAAAATTAGAATTAAATAATTCAAATTGTCCTTAACTGCCAGTATACATTCAAGTCATTTTTTAAAGATTTATTTATTTTATGTATATGAGTACATTGTAGCTGTCTCAGACACACCAGAAGAGGACATCAGACCTCATTACAGATGGCTGTGAGCCACCATGTGGTTGCTGAGAATTTGAACTCAGGACCTCTGGAAGAACAGTCAGTGCTCTTAACCACTGAGCCATCTTCCCAGCCCTATATTCAAGTTTTTAATAAGACCAAAAACATTGAAATAATTGCAATCTTCATGAGAAGAAAGGATAGTGATAGAAGAAACGTATTCTTTAGACTATACATATTTCTTTTTTAATACTTTATTTTTATTGTATGTGAATTGGTGTTTTCTCTGTATATATGTCTGCGTGAGGGTGTTGGATATCCTGGAATTGGATTTACAAACAGTTGTAAGCTAACATGTGGGTGCTAGGAACATAGAAAAGAAAGCATTTAACTAAGAACTTGTTCCAGAAGGTTAGCCCACAGCCATCATGGCAGGGAGCACTGCAGCCAGACAGGTGGGCGTGGCACATGGGCAAGAGGCAGAGAGAGAGACAGACAGAGACAGACAGACAGAGAGATAGACTGGGCCTGGCATGGGCTTTTGAAACCTCAAATCCCATGACATCCTTCCTCCAACAAGACCTCACCTCCTAAGGCTTCCTAAACAGTCCACCCACTGGGAACTAAACACTGAAATAAATGAGCCTATGGAGGGCGTTCTCATTCAAACGCCACATCCAGGAACACAGATTCATGTTGCCCCAAATAAAGTTGCATGAACTTTTATAATCACAGAAAAAGGAAGGAAGGAAGGAAGGAAGGAAGGAAGGAAGGAAGGAAGGAAGGAAGGAAGGAAGGAAGGAAGGAAGGAAGGAAGCCAAAAGTCAATACCCTCCCCCAAGTACATTGGCGGAAGTAAGCTGTCACAGTGTGGGAGGGGGACTCGGCTGTAAGTTTCAGATGCTATCTGATGACATTCTTAGTATTTACGTTAGTGGGCTAAACATGCATTCTGAAGGTTTGACCTGAGCGTCAAAAGAACAAAGAGGAGGGCAACAAATGGTGGGCTAAAGGTAGCCTGAGATAATTTGCCTCTGGATCGTATAACTTTCTAGCTCTCTACAACCGCAGAGCTTTCATCCGATAGCTAAGTGGGGTCTTTAACAGGGGTGTGGCTTCTTCTCCTGGGCTCTTCATTTATAAGGTTGGCGTGGGTTTCTTCAGAACAACAGAGTCTTTCTCAGCTGGTGGTTGTGGCTGATGTTGTTGATGATGTTGTTGCTGCTGCTGCTGTTAGTATGTATGCTGTCTGTGTGTCTGCTCACTATGTGGGTGTAGTGTCTGTGGAGACCAGAAGAGGAAGCCAAATCCTCTGGGACTGAAGATAAGGAAGGTTGTAAGCTGCCATGCGGGTGTGAGGAATTGTGGAACCAGGGTCCTTTAAAGAACAGCCAGTGCTAAGAGTCACTAAGCCACCCCTTCACTCCCCTTTCCGGATTCTTAATGAGCTTAACTCGGGGAGCTAAGGGTACCAGACATGTAGTGCATACCAAAGCCACCCTGAACCAATGGCTACTAAGTTCATTGCCCGATGCCCAAGAATAAGAAAATTCAAATAAGGAATAGATGGAACGAATGTAGAGTAACTAAGGGAAAGTGAGAAAGAATTTCCGAGACTGAGAGAGGCTATAAGGGAGAGACAGCACTGGGTCCCACTGCCCGGTGGCCTTTTATAAATCTAATGAGGGAATCTGGGTAGAGACTAAGGTGATTATATTGGGGATTGGTCATTGTGTAGCACATCTCTGACTGAGACAGTAAGGAGTCCACGTGCTTTATGGGTACTCCCTCTGCCTAACCAGTCACTTGTCCATTCATGGGACGGGTCGTGTGTGCTGCCTGGACAGCCTGTGAGTCAACATGGACCCTTATTTTGCTTCCTTCATGGACCTAACTCATCCTTAGGGAAAAGGGAGGAATCTACAACAAAGGGGTACAAGGGAATGTTTCTGGGTAACAAAAGGATCCTCTATCTTGATTTGGATCGCATACAAATTTGTGCCAAAACAAAATTAGAAACTTAGTCAACTTTACTGTGTCAATTGTACCTGCGTGTGTGTGTATGTATGTGTGTTTGTGTGCGCACACGTGCATATACGTGTACACATACATACACCAAGTGTTTACACATACATCTGACAATCACGTGAAGCAGGTCCTCCACCCTGCCTCATGGCTGCTGTCTACCTCCTGTACAAAGGATTAAATGAGAAGTTGCAACACTGGAAATGTTATAGTTAAGCCACCAGAGAGAACAGCTTGAATAAGGACTAGGGACCATGAGGAGAGCTTTAACCATCAAAGCGATCTATTCAGAAGGGGTCCTAGAAGGGGGACAAGGGGTGAACATTCATTTATTTCCTTTGGGGACTGGGAATGTTTAGGTCAAGCCCAGGAGTCACCGGGTCATTGTCAGACCACCTGTGATACAGGGTGGCCCTCCCAAGTTGGTAACCCTGCTTCCTCCACATTCACTTTGCCTTGTAACACCCTGATAAATGGCCCATTAACAGCCCATGAAGAGATTAAGAAGTGCTTTCATTTAGGGGAACGCACAGTTTAACCAAATGATCCTTGAATCCGAACGTCCTGCCTCTGGTATCTTTTATGAACAAAAGGAGCAAAGGTTTTGAGGTCACAGCCAGCCTGGCCATATTTCCTTCTTATCTCCCTATTTTCTACTCTGTAATGAAATTTAAATAGCCTGCTATCGCAAAGTAAATAATTGGCGCCATAACGGCCTTCTGGAAGCTTTTAATTGTATCGAACCAGCTCTTCGATTCTAAACATTCCTTACAACCCAGAGATATTTAGAGCTTTAGGTGTCTTCGTGGCAGACGGAGACAGAAACTCAAAATGCTGAAAGAAGGCAGGAACTTGTCACTAATGGTGACTGTGCTCCTCTATGCGAAGATTGTAAAAGACCTGGGGTGACCTCTTGACTGCATTGGAGGAAGTGGAGGAATGTAACCAAGAGGGGAAAGTCTGGGATTTGGTGTCTGCTGCATCCCTGCCCAGCTTCTGACGGGGGACAAAGCAGTCAGTCAGTAACTCCTCACTCTACTCTGCACTCCAGACTCTGTAACCATGGTGCTCCCTCTCCACTCTGGGTCCCAGGTCAGCAGTGCCCCAAAAGGGATGAGCATCCCACAAATTTCCAGAACAGGGTCTCCTCTGCTGCGTGTTGTTGTGGGTTCAGAGATCTGCTCGGGTCTTATCAGTGTCCTAAGGACCCTTTAGGGAAATGTCCCAAAGGGTAACAGAGGAATGGCATGCAGGGGAACCAACAGGGCTTAGCCTCAGGCTGACAAGTGAAGGCAGAGTGCTACCCAAGACAAAGGTTTCTGGTCTGGCTGTGTTAACTCAATAAGTCAGTCACAGGAGAGGAAGGAGCCTCAGTTGAGAAAATGCCCCCAAGAGATCCAGATATAGGGCATTTTCTCAATCAGTGATCAATGAGGGAGGACCCTACCTATGGTGGGTGGTGCCATCCCTGGGCTGCTGGGTTGTATAAGAAAGCAGGATGAGCATGCTATGGAGAAAAGGGCAGTAAGCAGCATCCCTCCATGGCCTCTGCATCAGCTCCTGTCTCCAAGTTCCAGCCCTGCCTGAGTTCCTACAGTGACTTCCTCCAATGATGGACTATGATCTGGAAGTATAAGCCGAATAAATCCTTTTCTCCTCAACTTGCTTTTTTTGGTCACGGTGTTTTGATGTAGCACTAGAAACCCTTAGACAGTTTCCAAGATGAGAAACTACTTAGGAAAAAATAGTTGAGACAAATTTCCCTACTGTAAGACTTCCCAAAGTCTTTATTGGCTAATACACTTTGGGACTTTTCTAGACAGGGATACAGAAATATTTGACTAGGAAATCATTTTTGTAAAGATAAATATTCAGATCTGGCATGTCCTGAAAGTGCGGGTCTATGGGCATGCTCCTGGCTGGTTAGTTTTTAATTCATTCTCTTCTAATCAGAAGATCAGACTCAACCCTGACTGCAGAATAGCATCTCGTAGGTCCTATTACTTGGGCCTCATTGCAGATATTTGAGAGCAAAAGGTCTAGGCAGTGGAATTATTTAGGCTCCTCTGGTGGCTCTAGAATGTAGAGAATGGCTGGCTCAGGGACTGTGACCAAGTGTCTACTCGTTTCATGCCTACTCTAGAACCTATAAGGAGACTACACCACCACCCACCTCTAGATAAATGAGAGGGAGCAACCCAAGGAAGGACTCATCCATCCGCCCTGTGAGAGACAATCCTACTCTACTGGGATGGTCCCCGTGAAGGGTCCAGAATGAGTCACATATATGCTTTAACAGTCTTACCAGTCACTCACTTAGAATTCTGACCCTAATGATCTCTTTTAAAACTCTGTGGACTTTTCAAAGTGGAAATAGCTTTACTGATTTTCCTGGTTGTAACTTTAATGCCCATTCACTATGGGGCAGGGTGTTCCACATTACAATGTAAAGTGAAAGCTAACCATTCTCTGTCTCATTACTGTGAGCATTTTTCATTTACTTCTAGACTTTATGTGGTCTTTATTTGGTGATTTATGCAATGCTGGGGACCAAACTCAGGACCTCGGACATGCAAGTGCTTTACCACTGAACTATGTGCCAGCCCGATTATGCCGATAGATAGATAGATAGATATGAGAGCTAGCCAGTGGGGTGTGGGCGTGTGTATGTATATATTATGTATATATGCATTTTTACGAATGTAATTTGTGTATGTGGTGGTTTGAATATGTTTGGCACAGGGAGTGGCACTATTTGGAGGTGTGGCCTTGTTGGAGGAAGTGTGTCCTACTCCTAGCTGCCTAGAAGCCAGTCTTCTCCTAGCTGCCTTCAGATAAAGACGTAGAACTCTCAGCTCCTCCTGCACCATGCCTGCCTTGATGCTGCCATGTTTCTGCTCTGATGACAATGGACTGAACCTGTAAGCCAGCCCCAGTTAAATGTTGTCCTTTATAAGAGTTTCTTTGGTCATGGTGTCTGTTCACAACAGTAAAACCCCATCTAAGACAATGTACTACATGTATATCCAATGCTTATGAAGGAAATAAAAAGACATCAAAATCAAATCTCCTGGAACCAGAATTACAGATGGTAGCAAGCCACCATGTGGATGTTGTAAGCCAAACCCCAGTCCTCTATAAAAGCAGCAAGAGCTCATGATCACTGAGCCATCTCTCCAGCCCCCATGTCTTACACGCGTTCTCGCGACCGGCCAGGAAAGACGCAACAAACCGGAATCTTCTGCGGCAAAGCTTTATTGCTTACATCTTCAGGAGCAAGAGAGCAAGAGAGCAAGAGAGCAAGAGAGCAAGAGAGCAAGAGTGCAAGAGCAAGAGCAAGAGAGAGCAAGAAAGCAAGAAAAAGAACAAGAACAAGAAAGCAAGAGCAAGAGAGAGAAAAAGAACAAGAGCAAGAAAAAGCAAGAGCAAAAGCAAGAGAGCCAGCGAGCAAGAGAGAGAAAAAGAATGGCAAAACCCGTCCCTTTTAAGGAGAATTATCCTCCGCCTAGGACGTATTACTCCCTGATTGGCTGCAGCCCATCGGCCGAGTTGTCGTCACGGGGAAGGCAGAACACATGGCGGGAAAACTGCCCCTGCACGTGTGCAGAGTATGTTTACTACTTAGAACACAGCTGTCAGCGCCATCTTGTAATGGCAAATGTGAGGGCGGCTCCTCACACCCATGACCATTGCATATTGTAACAGTGTTTTGTGACTTGGTTCTTCACTTATCAACATCTCTCAGCTGTCATCATCCATCACAGTATTAAACCATATTCTGCACAGACTGCACTCACCAACCCCTGGGCTTTACTATTCCTGTTGTCCCATCAGAGAAGGAACAAACACTTGTGCTCAGTTACTGGACTGCTTCCTTAGAGTAAATTCTTTTGTTGTTTGGTTGGTTATTTGTTTGTTTGTTTTGTTTGGGACAAGGTTTCTCTATGTAGCCCTGGCTGTCCTGGAATTGGCTCTGTAGACCAGGTTGGCCTCAAACTCAGAGATCTTCCTGCCTCTGCTTCCTGAGTGCTGGGATTAAAGTTGTGTGCTACCATTGTTCAACTAGAATAAAAACATTTTTAAGATTTACTTATTATTATATCTAAGTACACTGTAGCTGCTCTTCAGACACATCAGAAAAGGGCGTCAGATCTTATTACAGATGGTTGTGAGCCACCATGTGGTTGCTGGGATTTGAACTCATGACCTTTGAAAGAACAGTCAGTGCTCTTACCCGCTGAGCCACCTCTCCAGCCCCTAGAGTAAATTCTTGAAAGTTGAATTGTCAGTCCAAATCCCCAGAGCCAATGAGCTGCTGGGCATGCCTCCCTGGGTCCCTCCAATGAGCTGCTGGGCAGGCCTCCCTGGGTCCCTCCAATGAGCTGCTGGGCAGGCCTCCCTGTGTCCTTTGTCCTCTCCCCACTCCAGCACCCTTAGCGTCTCCACTCTCCACCCTTTACACTAAGCTACTCTTCCTCTAAGGCCCCACCTTTGTGAAGCTGCTTTCTTTTTCTTTAGAAAAATTGACTTTGTATCTCCTCCCAGCCGAGGTCTCACTCCCCAGCAGAGGTCACTAAATCCTCTTCAAAGGAGACACAAGCTAAGGTTGCCCCTTCCATAGTCCTCTGCGGCTATACCCTAGCTCCTTCATCCTCCCCAGGGCATCCGCCCTCCTCTCGGTAGCAGCCCTTGTCATTTTGAGTTATGACTGTTCACATGTCTGTCTCCCATAAGACACAGAGCCTCTTGTCTCCTTGATCCCCCTGCCTCCGCCTCAAACACGACACTGCTGAGAAGACACCTACTGGGTTCCCTGAATGTCTGCTAATAAAAGAATGTTTTTGTTTTCAGGAAAAACTCAAAACTGTCTTCCTTTCTAATATTAAAAATACCATGTATGACCCACACCATTATCCCCTGGAGCCAAAAAAAAAAATCACAGTTTCAGGCTCATGTCTAGCCAGTTCACAGGTCTTAACCAATAACTTAGAGAGCATGTGCCATGTATTTTAATAACCAGGAATGCAAAGAATCTTTTGGTTCTTCAAACCAGTACTCCTGAGCAATGTCAAAGGCAGTTTGCTTAAAGAGACCCCGTATCTCACTTGCAAGTGACCCCTTTAGCAACAGGCCATTATTTCATTTTTACAAAATATTTTATTGGATTTATTCATTTTGTCTTATGTGTATTTTGCTTGCATGTGCATCTGCGTATTACATGTATGCTTGGTGCCTATGGAGCTCAGAAAAGGGCATTAGATCCCTGTGGAACTGCAATTGGGGATGGTTGGGAACCAACATGTGGGTGCTGGAAATCAAACTCAGGTCCTCTGCAAGATGGACAACTACTCTTAGCTGCTGAGCCATCTCTCCAGCCCTTGTTGTTTGTTTTCTGTAGCTCTGCTTAAGGACATTATACCATTCGATTCGCCAATACTGACTTATTTAGTGAATGTTGTGTGTCTGACTGATCTGTGATAAAGCAGCCAGGCATGGTCCAATGTTTGACAAAGTTCTACTGTAAGTCTAGAAACTAGTCAGCAATCAAATCAAAAAAAAAGTTTTCATGAATATTTTGAAAGGAAAGAGAGGGAGAGAGAGAGGGAGGGGTGTGTGTGGGGAGAGAGAGAGAGAGAGAGAGAGAGAGAGAGAGAGAGAGAGCGAGCTTTTATTATTGATTGCCCTTGGTGATCAAGGTAACATGGATGGCAGAGCCTGGTTGAAGATGGAGCTGGTAGAGCCAATCAGGTGCCTGTGGTGAGTGAGCTGGGTGGCCTGTTCCAGGGTGGAGAACCTTGAGGTAGCCTGAGGTGAGATAGGGCAGGAGCCTGGTGAGAGAAGGTGGCAGAGGCTACAGGTGAGTGTGGACAGGCGGGTGAAATGCACTATGGTCATTTAAATAGATGAGTTTTAGCCAGGTGGTTGTGGCACATGCCTTTAACCCCAGCACTCAAGAGACAGAGGCTGGTGGATCTCTGAGTTTGAGGCTAGCCTGAGTGAGTTCCAGGACAGCCAGGACTATACAGTGAAGCTCTTGTCTCAAAAAAGCAAAAGTAAGGGGGGGGGGGTGAGGGGGGCTAAACTTTGTCGGAATTTGGGACTTACTTACTAATTACTATGCAGATGATCAAGATTCAAATTTTACATATTCTGAGTTTTGTTAACGTTTTAAATCTCCCATAACTAATGACTATCTCGAAGAATTGACTTTTCGAAGAATCTTAAACCATAATCATACCCTGACCACCCATCCGAGTAGAATAAAGCTGAGACAATATATTGATGGAGGCTCAGATGAAAATTCACTGAAATTGATTTTATTGTGTTTCTCTTGTTTTTGTTTTTTTAAATGAAAGAAGCAGCAAGGATTTACAGATGTCATTTTAGGGTTGGGTTTTTTTTTTCTATTTTCAATGCTTTAATTACAGGATCTTCACAGATTATTCTAAGAGAAAGGGGGACACAGGAAGAAGAAGTAAGTCAGGAAAGAACCATTTTCAGCAATTTTCAAAATAGAAATGTAGACCCTTCTTGTGTACTCTAAATAACACTGCTTCAGGCTTCCTGTCTGTGCCCATCCTTACTTCCCCTCCGTCTGGGGCCGCATTTCCACTACAAATTCTCGGGAGTTCTTTTGGTCTCTATCTTCTTGTTCACACATCTGACCCCAAAGTTCAAGCCCCATACCGCCAAGTGTCCAAGTAAATAGGGCAACCTGGGAGCCCTACACAGATGGAGGCTTGTTTTCTCATTTAAGGAAGGGGTGGGTCCCACCAGCTCATCCCAACGTGCCTTACTGGAAAACAAGATGCTCACACAGTCTTCCTTACTGGGGTTGTTGGTGCGGAAAGCACGTCTTGGCTCCTTCAAAGCACTGCATTTAATAATACCCCTGCCTCCAGGTAAAATACCTCCAGCTACTCTGCTTCAGGGAATCAGCTCTGTGGATCACAAAAGAGTAAAAGGAATTCGGATACTGGTAGAGGAAGCAAGGAGTGTAAAAATAATATAAATTACGCCTATTTCCATCCAGCTTTAAATGAATGAGACTCAAACTAATATTTGTTTATTAGGCTCTGTGCAACTACTGGGGGATTACTCCTAATATAACTCTACTGCTGGCCTACTGTGCTCCCCAAATACTTGATGTTGGAATCTTCCTGGGTTATTTCTGTTCAGCAGCCTGGTGTCCTGGGAAGCTTTTCACTGAGCCATGTGTTTCTGGTCTATCATTGCTAATGGAGACCATCTGTTCTCTCTGTCTTCTCGACCTCCTTCCCCCTCTCTCTACGCCTCCTCCTCTTCCTCCGCCTCCTCCTCCTCCTCCTTCATGGTCCCTACCTGTGACCTCTCTACCTCTCCCCAGTAACTGGTTGCAGCCATTTTTATCCAACCAATAGTTTTAACTTGGGAAGTAAGGTTTGCACAATAAAGGCTATGTATGAATTTGCTCATCTTGGGGCAACCAAATCTTGGGGTGCAGAATTTAGCAAATGAATACAAGCAGCCCCAGATCAACCCTCAACAAAGGAAGGATAGAAGGCACAATCCTACCTGATGGCCCAGATTAGCACAGTTCTGCAGCCTTTTTCATTCATACCCTGAAAACTAATTCCTAAAACAAATGTCGAGAAAAGAATTCACTTTGCACAGTGGGGTCCTAGAAATGCCTTCAAAGCAGTCTTTGTGACATGTCAGAAACGGTGAGAAATCTAAGAGGCACACAGCAATAAGCCTTTGTCTCAGTGAGGGTTTTGCTGCTGTGAACAGGCGCCATGACCAAATCCATTATCATCAAAGCAAGAAACACAGCAGTGTCCAGGCAGGCATGGCGCTGAAAGAGGTGAGAGTTCAACATCTTTATCCAAAGGAAGCCGGGAGCAGACTGTCTTCCAGGTGGCTAGGAGGAGGGTCTCAAAGCCCACCTCCACAATGACACACTTCCTCCAACAAGGCCACACCTCCTAATAGTGCCACTCCCTGGGCTAAATATATTCAAACCACCACAGCCTTCTAATGAGCTACTGATGAGTGTTCACTGCCTCTGATGGTTCAGAAGAGCCCAATGCGGCATCAAGCCCACCTAAGAGAGCTAAACGCCAAAAATCAGAGGTGGGAATTCTCCACCCGTGTGGAAGCAGCCGGTGGAACCCTCATGGAGAACTCTCTACAAAATCTCCTCCTCTGCTTCTTGGGCTTCTTTCCTGCAGGGTAGATGGCAATGGAGAGATTGGGTGGGGTCAGATTTCCTTGGCACTTAGATTATGAGGAAAGATCACGGTGTTTATCCAAGAATAATAAATGTCAGCATTCTGAACTCTTAAAAAGACGGTGATTCTAAATGTCAAGAAGAGTGTGCCTGCCAGATAAACTCAAACAAGGTAAGCCAGGGGCAGGATGTACCATGTATTCTGCGGTCTCCTGCACTCAGGGTTTCTTTGCTGCATTGGGAAGAAAGGCATGTGAACAAAAAAAAAAAAAAAAAAAAAATGTTCCAAGTCTTTGTTACGGTCCTGTGGTTCTCCTCTATCAAACCTAGGACACCACAGCCCATGTTCCTGGGTGAGTAAGAAAATACATAAAATGAAGCTGTTTCTTTCCAAATAAACAGAGCCCTGGAGAATTGTGTAAGCTGCACACACCTGACCAACTTTCCCATTCTATACCCCAAGCAGGCATCACAAATCAATCACAGCACTCATTCCCTTTAAACCCAAATGTTCCTGGAGAACCATCCGCAACATGAGACTCAAAGAAGTCATTATCGATCAAGGCAGAACATCCTAAAACATGACATATTTAGGGTTCTTTCTGTTTTCCATTTTTTTTAATTTTAAATGCATTGGTGTTCTGCCTACATGTATGTGTCTGTGTGAGGGTGTTGAATGAATCCCCTAGAACTGGAGTTATAGACAGTTGTGAGTTGCCATATCAGTGCTGGGAATTGAACTCAGATCCTCTCGAAGAATAGCCAGTGCTCTCTCCTGCTGAGCCGTCTCTCCGGGCTCTTGTTTTCAATGTTTTGATGACATGTTCTTCACAGATTAGTCTGAGGAGAGGGGAGGCTACAGTTAGGCAGCTTTGTGTTCAGGATCCAGCTTCCCATGAAGGAAGTGGTCATCACAACCTTGGGCCTCATGCACGACTTCAATTCACTAAGCAGATAGCTACATTTTTTCAAAGCAATCTGTACGTGTTAGGTACAACCTCTCAAGCTCAAAGAATAACGTTGTTGCTTACTTATCTCATAGCCATGACTGAATACCTAGCAGAAGCAACTTAAGGTAGGAAGGATTTGTTGTGGCTTTCCTGGACTTTTCTTTTTTGAGTTCAGAATCCTGGCAATTCCTGGATTTTCACAAATAGAGACCATTGCAGTGGAGAAAGCACGGAGGGAGCAGACATCAGTCTGTAACGGCAAGGGCTTATCGCTCTGCTTGTTCACATCTTGGCAAATGTGCCAGGCCAAAGAGCTTAGGCCAAAGACCAAAGCAGGGATCAACTTCAAGGCCTACCCAGTAGCCTTGACCTAGCCAGCCAGGAAGGAACCATATCCCTAAGGGTCCATAACTGCCCAAAACAGTACCACCGTTGGAGGCCAAGTATTCAAAGCCATGAGCCTGTGGAAGACATTTCCTATTCAAACCATAACAGGACTTTACAGTTTAGTTTGTTTGGATTTGTTTGAAAAATCCACCTTTCAGAACACTGAACTAGAGGAAAGTTCTGTTCGGTCACTCTCCCAGTGGGTGTGCTGAAGCCTCCTCTAATCCCACAACCCCCTAACCCTCCTTGCTTAAAGACTCTTTTTATTTTTATTTTTTTGAAGTTAATTTTGTAATTATATTTATGCACAGAAGACTTAGTGTACATTTAGTCCAGTTTAGGGGCGAGTTCTTTAGCCTTTGCTTTTTCCAGCTTGGCAATGCGAGCCACAGACTTAGGACCCAGGGCGTTGCCTCCCCAGTGGCGGTGGATCTCATCATATCTGTCATTATAGTTGGTCCTAAGGGCTTCCACCAGCTTAGCCAGAGCACCCTTGTCTTCCGAGTTAACAGTGTGAAGGCAACAGTGGTGCATGTCTTCCTGTGGACCAGGTGCCCCAGCCTGGCCTTTCCCTTGATGAAGCAGTAGGGCACCCCCATCTTTCGACACAGGGCAGGCAGGAAAACTACCAGCTCAATGGGGTCTACGTCATGGGCAATCACCACCAGCTGAGCCTTCTTGTTCTCCACCAAGGTGGTGACTGTATTGACTCCCCCAAGGGCAGGTGGTCTCTTAGTTGGGACGTTGCCTTTGTCAACAGCTTTCTTCTCAGCACGGGCCAGTAGCCTTTGCTTCTTCTCTTGCTTTGTCTCTGGCCTGTACTTGTGGGCAAGCTTAAGCAGCTGAGTTTGCCTGTCCAGGGCCTGGGTGAACTGGTTAATGGCAGGAGGTACTTTGAGCCTCTTATAGAGGATGGCTTTTCGCCACTGCAGCCTGATGTAGCGGGGCCATTTGACGAAGCGTTTAGATCTCTTTTGGGCTGGATGTTCTGCTCAATGCTGAAGTTCTTGGGCCTTTTCTCAAACAAAGGATTGACCACATTTTTGGCCTCCTGTTTCTTGACGGTGGCAGGGGCAAGGGCCACATTCTTCCCCTTGCCCTACTTTTCTTTGGGCATCTTGCTCAGCTGGAGGGAAGCACTTAAGGGCTCTTAACGGAATGAAAACAAGAATGAGGAAGAGGAAGAGGGAAGAGGAAGAGGAAGAGGAAGAGGGACGAGGAAGATGCTTAGGTAAATACAAATCCTATCAGCAGTGAGTCACCAGAGCCATTTAAAAGAGAACTTCAAGTTCTAAGATACTTTAAAGCCATAGGAGAAATGGCTTTTCAGTTTAAAGTGCAGACTGCTCTTGCAGAGGATCCAAGATCTGTTCCCAGAACGCACATCAGGAGGCTCACAACCTTCCTTAGCTCCACCTCTAGGGGAGCCCACACCCTCATCTGGTTTCCGTATGCACTACATTCATGTGTACAAAGAAGCGTACATAGACACAACTTAAAATCAAGTAAATAAAACCACATGGATATCTTGCTCTTCTCCTGTATGTCTCTCTAAATCCACAGCCACAATGACTCTTGCTTGATCTAGCTAGGAGAAATGTAAATCTGTCTGCCCTGTCTTTATCTAACACACTCTGAATGAATCATGCACTGGCCTTGGCACATAGGGCTTCATCACTGCATAGCTGCCAGGCATTAACCACAAGCCAATGACAAAATCATCTCACAGAGCGGAGGAAAGAAAGTGGCGGTCATCTGTCACTGCGAACAAGCATTAGACCTTGGCCACAGCATACAAGTCAATTGTTATGAACTAATTCTAAGGTTTCCACTCAATCACAAAGCAACCACTCTCACTCCAAGGATACTAAGGTCAGGTGGACCACGTCCAGCTTAATTTAGCCAGACTCCACTCACCAGAGGCAAAGGTCGTAGAGGGGTACTGCTTTCTGGCTCGTTCATGTGGCTCTGGCTCATTCACATGGCTTGCTCACACTGCTTCCTTATAGAACCCAAGACCAAAAGCCCGGGGGTTGCCTCATCCACAGTGGGCTGCCCCCCAACCCTACCCCCACCCCCGCTCCCACCCCCAACCCTGCACATCAATCACTGAATAAGAAAATGTTCTACAGGTATGCCTACAGCCCAATCTTAAGAATTTTTTCATCTGAGGTTCCCTCTTCTCTATCGTGTCGAGTCGGCAGAAAACTACTTAGTGGGGGAGGGGGGACGCGGGGGCGGGGGGAGGGGGGACGCGGGGGCGGGGGGAGGCAATAAGCTTCTGAATTAAAATAAGATGTTCAGCAAGATGTTCGATCTGTTTAAACTTTAAATTTGGAAATCATTTTATATTCAGAAAAAAATTGACCGGGATGGACGTAGTTAAAGACTGCAGGATTTGCTTTGTTTTATTTTTGGTTTTTCCTTACAATCCACTGGTTGTTAACTACCTATTGGCTCTAGCTTTTGATGCCTGGTATTATGCTTTCTTGTATTTCTCTCTCTCTCTCTCTCTCTCTCTCTCTCTCTCTCTCTCTCTCTCTCTGTGTGTGTGTGTGTGTGTGTGTGTGTGTGTGTGTGTGTGTGTTTCCCTCAACCATTTTAGAACCTCATGGCCTCTTCTCTCTATATCAGTGGATGTGTTTTCCATTCATAAAGATGTTCTCGCACGTAACAGAAAGACAGCTAGCAATCTTAGTAAAATTAACATAAAACAATATTTTCACTTAAATCTAATGTCTGTGGCCTGCTTTTGTGAGCTGACTCAATGGTGAATTTATAGTTTTTCCTTGAGATACAGAAGTCAGTCTAAAGCAGTGCTTTTCAACCTGCGGGTTGCCACCTCTGGGGTTGAATATCCCTCTCACATGAGTCACCTAAGACCATTGGAAAACACGGATATTTACCTCAGACTTCATAACAGTAGCAAAATTGCAGTTATAAAGTAGCAATGAAAATAATTTTATGGTTGGGATCACCACAAAAGGGGAACTGGTGTCACAGCATTAGGAAGGTTGAGAACCACTGCTCTAGAATCAAAGATTGTGTTTAGCTGCCAGATCTCCTTATCTTTCATTAACCTGGAACATTTCTAGAACTTTCTTTGTCATATACAGTGACCTTTCTCCAAATCTGGAGTTCTCTAAATGATAAATTTTTTTCTCATTTAGAGTTTGTCTAGTATTTCTTTATGGTTTTGGGTTAGGCATTCTTGGCCAGAACCCAACACACATGCCACCAGGTCCTCGGCAAGTCACACATTATCCATGCAACCCACTCAAGATACTGAATTTTCCTGTAATAGATTTGACACGCTCCTCCCATTAGAACTAATATGGAGAGAGAGAGACTTTGAAACTATACAAACACCCTGCCCTTCATCCTAAACCCTACATGTGTGGAGGATTCTTGCTTCGTCTAATTAATCTTTGTCATAATGGTTGGAATTGCTAACTTTCTGATTTCAGCACCACCACCCAAGTCACCTGTTGGTTCTCTGCATTTCACTGCATGCCCAAGCCCTCCCATACTCCATCCAGTCATCCATTTGAAATCATAGGCTCCTATTTCTAATGACATAATTAATCACTGCCCTTAAATTATCCTAGATATAGCTATAGAAAAACTATAAATTCACCATTGAGTCAGCTCACAAAAGCAGGCCACAGACATTAGATTTAAGTGAAAATATTGTTTTATGTTAATTTTACTAAGATTGCTAGCTGTCTTTCTGTTACGTGCGAGAACATCTTTATGAGTGGGCAATACTCCCACCTGATCTTTCCTTACAACATACTCTCATATTTCTATGACTACTTCCTTAATTTCTAACAGTATGGTCTAAGTTCATCTTGTATACCCCTGCCCTGGTCCTAGAACTTCCTGTTTCCTCCTAAGATCCTTGGTACCTTTGGATGGTATAGTAATCAGGAGCTCTCCAAAGGAAAAGAACTGACAAAATAAATCTATATTAAGGGTGAATTTGTTAGGTTGTTACATGATACAGTCTAGGTAATCCAACATGGCTGCATTCCCACTGGAGAGTCGGAGGGCACAGGAGCTACTCCATCTAACAGAGCCATGCTTCGACAGTCCCAGTTTGGCACTGAAGGCCTGGAGGATTCCTGGAGAGCCATTGATCTTCAGTCTATATGAGAAGGCCAACGAAGCTATTGGAAGATAGAAGAAGCCAGGTTCTAATGGCAGCAAAGAATGGTGGCAAGTGCATAACAGAAAGATGCCAACAGGGTAGATGAACTTGCCAACAAAACTTGAAGACAAGAAGGGGGACACAAGGTAGTATCCTTGTTTAGGGTGAGCTTTCTCACTTTAATAACTGATTTTTAAAAACTCATAAGTGCAATTGTCTAATGGCTTGCCTGTTAGCTTACTCCAGATCCTGTCAAGTTGACAGCCAATGTCAACCAATACAGATAAGAATGTTATTTTTAAAAAAAACAAGATCTGGATACTTCATGTGCTCATTGCCTCTGTTGATGTTTGCTTTTCAACACTTGCAGCGAAGCTAGATAATAAATGTGTGTACATTGTTACATACTTATGAATGCTGCTACATGCATGTATATGTGTGTTTAGAACTATGGGATACACTGAAGCAAGCCTCAGTTTCAATCCATTTCAACAGGGATTTATTTTTCCTTCCCCCAACGCCATATATTTCCTTTCCTTCTGATAAAACCTGTATTGCCAACAACCACATTTTTGGTACTAGTTCACTGAGCTCAATAAAATAGAAAAGTGTTTCTGCACTATTTTTCCTATAACTATAAGCTGCTGTAAAAGGTTCAGGCTGCCTGTCCCTCTATCCCTTCATTTAAAATGAGGACAGGGGTGTCTAAAAAGTTGGCTCAGTGGTTAAAAGCACTGGCTACTCTTCCAGAGAATCTTAATTCAATTCCCAGCACCCACACAGCAGCTCACAACTGTCTGTAACTCCAGTTCCATGGGGTCTGGCACCCTCACACATGCACACATGCAATACAAAACACATAAACATAAATCTTAAAATGAGAGTAGGAGATAAGGGTATGATGCCGTGATAGAGCACTTACCCTGCATGTGTTAGGCTCTGGGTTCAACATCGAGTACTGGAGAGGGACTTAGATCCCAGGGGAGACAGTCAAATGCAGATCTTTCCCCTTCCCATCAGTGTGGTTATATCATCCATCTGAACTACATACAGCTGATGGCTTAGCTTCAGTTTGTTCTCAGAATTCTTTCTAGTCCTATTAATTTTTTAATATATTGAGACTAACACACTTCATGGGGTCAGAATTATGCACACACACACAGAGAGAGAGAGAGAGAGAAAGAGAGAGAGAGAGAGAGAGAGAGAGAGAGAGAGAGAGAGAATGAATTATGGCTCTCTCCATATTTCTCCTGCATCATTCCTCTTGTTGGCAGCCAACTTCAATGTTTCTGATCCTGTCTGTGTTGTTCTGAGAGAAATAAGCAAATACAGATGTTGGCCTATCTTTTCTTCTTTCCTACATAAAAAGCAAAATACAGTGGTGCTAACTTCATGGTTGGATTGAGGAGAGCCTGGAGGTTAGGAAAGCACACATCTGTGAGAGTTTCTCAGGGGGAATTAACTAAGAGGCTTGAAGGTGGGAGGCGCCACTCCACTGGCTATGAACTGGGTGGAATAAAAGGGGGGTGGAGAAAAGCACAAATTCACTCCCTCCCTCCTTCCAGCCCTCCCTCCTCCACTCCCTCCCTCCTCCCATCCCTCCCTTTCTTCCTCCCTTCCCTCCTCCTATTTGCTTCCTGAACATCACAATGAGCTTCTGTGCTCTACCATGCCCTTTCTGCTGGAATGTACTTAAATCTCTGGACCTTGAGCAAAATAAATTGTTCCTCCCTTATATTATTTCTGCCAAGTATTCTGTCAGCAACACAATCTGGTATATTTACACCATATTTTAGCTTTAATAGTATTTCATTTCGTGTGTGTGTGTGTGTGTGTGTGTGTGTGTGTGTAAAATACTACACAACAGTACATAGTATATATTATATATCATTAGGATAAATGCAGGATGTAATGTAAATAATGTTGCTGTGACAAAGGATAAATATGTTTTATTAAATATTGCCAAATATCCCCCTGTTCTAATTAGCTTTCTGTTACTGTGATAAAATATTACCCAAAACAACTTGGAGAAGAAATCATTTATTTGTTTTACATGCCCCCATCACAGTCCATCATCAAAGGAAGTCAGGACAGGACAAGGCAGGAGCCATGGAGAAAGTTACCAGCTTGCTCCCCATGGTTTACCTAGCCTGCTCTCTTATGCAACCCAGAACCACCTGCCCAAGAGTGGCACCACCCACGGTAGGCTAAGCCCACCTCTAATAACCATCAATCAAGAAAATGCCCCACAGACATGCCCACAGGCTAACCTGAGAGAGGAAATTCCTCAGTAGAAGACTTCTCTTCCCAGGCGACTATAAGGCTTGTGATAGAAAGTTCCAGTTTACTAAGTGGCAGGTAAACCCAGTGTTGCCCGTTTACTCGTGAGCACACCAATTTATTACTCAATGACATCTACCCTACTGCATGAGCTAGTTTCAAGGTTATCTCCTCTCGGACTGTAAGATGATTGATGTAATTATCTTATTCTTGTCTATATCTTTATCATAGAAAAATTAGAATAAAAGAATTTGGTCCCCAGCAATTAAATCTTGGTTGAAAGAAAAGGAGACGTATAGTGGAAAATAAAAATACTGAGTAACCTGGAGAGCAGGCCCTGCACCTGGCCTGAGCAGCTCAGGAGAGCTGACCCTGGTGGTGGGGATGCAGGTGAGCCACCCCCGTGGGCCTGAGCATGGAAGAGTTGGCTGTGCCTCATACTGCTGCAGCAATTGGGAGAGTGGGCCCTACATCTCACCTGGGCAGCACAGTAGGACTGGCCCTGCTTCCATGGCTGCCTGCTGGAGTGCGCACAGTGAGACAGCCCTGAAGGCATGGGTCTCTGAGAATTGGCTCCACCCCTTGCCAGCTTTGGCATTGGATGAGTTAGCTGGGGCAGTGCTGGAGGGCTCAGTCTGATGATGTGGGTATTTGAGAGCTGGCAGGCTTACCTCCCAGGCCCAGATCCAGGGTTTGAGTTGGCCTATCCCAACATCTACCCCACTGATGCAATGATAGAGCATGTGATGCATAAAGGGACTGGTCCTACAGATCCAAAGCTGCAGGAACTCCATGACACAGGGCAACAAAAGGATATCTGAGAGGAATCCCAGTGAGGATGTAGTATCTATACTGTAGCAGAAGCCAGAGGCCTTGAACCAGACCAATGACTCAGTGCAATGAACATCTGAAAGCAAAGAAACATGGACAAAGGGCTGGAGAGATGGCTCAGTGGTTAAGAGCGCCAACTGCTCTTCTGAAGGTCCCGAGTTCAAATCCCAGCAACCACATGGTGGCTCACAACCATCCATAATGAAATCTGATGCCCTCTTCTGGAATGTTTGAGGACGAGGACAGCTACAGTGTACTTACATATAATAAATAAATAAAATCTTAAAAAAAAAAAAAAAGAAACATGGACAAAAAGGTATTCTGTGGGACACACTGTGACACACTACAGCTTCTACAATGATCTTTTTATTATTATGGAGAAGAAGCAGCAAGGGGAGAGGGCAGGTATGAGGGGATGGAGAGATGAGTGGAATAGGGTGCCTGATGTGAAATTCATAAAGAGCCAATAAAAAGGTGTGTGTGTGTGTGTGTGGGAGAGAGAGAGAGAGAGAGAGAGAGAGAGAGAGAGAGAGAGAGAGAGAGAGAGAGAGAGAGAGAATATAAATGGGTACCATATATCAAAACATCAAAGTTTGTCCCAATGTGAGATTGTTGTCCAAAGAGACCTGTTTCTTGGTGTGCAGGAAGACAGCTCAATGAATAAAGGGTTTGCTGCTCCACCCACATGAAAATCCAGAAGCACGTGTCTGTAATGCCATTATTGAAGGTACAGGGACAGGAGAATTCCTGAGGCTTGCTAGCCAAACAGCTCAACCAAATTAGTGAACTCCAAATTCAGTGGGAAACCTTACCTTAGAAACTGAGATTGTGTGGATGAGTTACCATTTAGTGCCCTAAATCCTAGCACTGCAGAGGCAGAGGCAAGTGGGTTGTTGAGTTTGAGGCCAGCCTGGTCTACATAGAGAAATCCAGGCCAGCCAGAGCTGCATACTAAGATCTTCTATCAAATAAATAAGACAGAAGGTGATTGAGGAAGACAGTGTCCACCTTTGCCCCACACAGCTGCATACACACACACACACACACACACACACACACAAACACACGTATACACACACACATGCATATACTCACAAACACATCTACACAAAAAGAAAGCACATTTCTTCCCAATTGATTTATTGTAGTCTCCGCCATAATTTTGTTTAAACAAATATATTTTCTAAGTATATTCAAAAGCAACTTTCTATCAGATTAAAAGTAAGATGCCTTATTAGAGCAATGGTGGCTAAATCCTAGTGAACTTTAAGAATAAAAAAAGAAAGGAAGGAAGGAAGAAAAAAGAACACTTGATGAATTTTGTCAAGATTGATCTTAGGGTACCTAAGTAAATCTCCAGGCTTTGATTACAGGTGTCACTGTAGAGAGGCACCTCGGTGACAAATGGAAGCCACTGGGATCCCTGAAGCATGAAATCTAAGCACACCATCCTTTACTAACAGGCATTTATGACCAACAAGGCAACCTTATTACTCCTGAAATAAATAACCAACTTGAGAGCTTGCCAAAACATCCACAAACTATTTCTTTGAATCTTCCCTGCTTTGGAAACGAAGAACCAGGTCTGTCTTTATGTAAGACCAATGGGTTGTGGTTTTCCGTGACTACACCAGGCAGGCCAAAGAAGTCAAGTTAAAGCCTAATGAGTGATTAGAATTGACTGAAGAAACAGGAACCCAACTCTAATTAAAGAAATTGTTAATTACCCTGCTCTCTGCAGACGTTACTCCAGTCTCGGTCTTCAGCCCTGGCATGGACGTGGCTTCCGTCAGGCTGCAATACAGCAGCAGCAAAGAAGTTCTCTTCCAAGTCACATTTGGCCACAAAACAAATCCCCTCTGTCCTTCCTAGAGCCACACGTCCCAGCCCTTGAAGCTCAGATGTGCCCACTGCTCCAAGAACCATAAGGGGAAACCACCCAGCCAGCTCCCTACCCAGACATGAGATGTGAAAGACACTGGACCCAACCAGCTTTCCCTCTTGGTCTCTTTCTTTCTTTCTTTCTTTCTTTCTTTCTTTCTTTCTTTCTTTCTTTCTTTCTTTCCTTTTCTCTTCTCTTCTTTTCTTTCTTTTCTTTCTTCCTTCCTCCCTCCCTTTCTTTTTTCCTTCCTTCCTCCCTCCCTCCCTCCCTCCCTCCCTTCCTCCCTCCCTCCCTCCCTCCCTCCCTCCCTCCCTCCCTCCCTTCCTTCCTTCCTTCCTTTGTCCATTTGGACCTGGTAACGTAGGTTCTGGGGCAGCCTACCTCCTGACCAACTGGGAAATCTGAGCTGCAACCTCCAAAACTAATCCCAGGACCCAGAAGGCATTGCCAATGTTCAGTGACCGTCCCAGGCCAAGGCTTGGAACTGCCAATGACCAAGATATGTGGTAAATCATCCACACTCTGACGATTTTTCCAAGCTCAGTTCAACACTGGCTCTAACACTTGGGACAAGCAAATTCTCCTCCCTATGTCTCACTGTCTTCATCCACAAGATAAGGACAATATATTGGTTTCTTTCCTCACCACTCTATCAACATGCCTGAAAAAGGCACTTTAAAAAAATAATAATAACAATAAACAGGGCTGGAGAGACAGTTCAGCCGTTAAGAGCACTGATTGCTCTTCCAGAGGTCCTGAGTTCAATTCCCAGCAACCACATGGTGGTTCACAACCTTCTGTAATGGGATCTGATGCCTTCTTCTGGTTTGTCTGAAGACAGGAACAGTATACTCACATAAATACATAGATAAACAAATAATCTCTGGGTAAGGTCGATTGTACCCACAGTTAGAAGGCAACGGAAGACAGAAGAAGATAGTGATAGCTCCGTCTCTCCGTTTCCAGTCAATCCAGGACTCCACCCCATGGAACGGTGCCACCCACACTTAGCATGAGTCTTTCTATCACCACAAGCCCAAGGGAAATGGTGGGAGATTGTGAGAAAACACTAAAGCCACGCCTGCCTGTTCGACATTAACTAGCTTCACTTTACCCAAGCTGCGAATCTCTTATTTTTGTCCAGTCGCTAATCCCTTGTCAAGCCTAGTCATTATTGCCTGCAAATATGTCATACACCCCCTCCTCTCCTAAATACCCTTTCCCAGTCCTTGAATTCATATTCGGAGACAGAGCCTACAAGCTGCCTCTCCAACATCCCATCTTCCTTACCCCTTAGTCAGTAACTCCTGAATCTTAGTGGCTCACAGAGCTATCCAGCTGGAAAAATACAGTTCCCAGATCTCATCTAGTTAGGGGGCAGAGGTATGTGTCTGAGCTCCAGCCAATGGGAAGTAAACAAATGTGATAAACTTTGGGAAAGTTTCCCTTTTGATTTGTAATGATCTATCCATGTCTGTTTACAGGTACGTACACACAAAGTGCAGTGCCTACAGAGGCCAGAGGTGTGAGCACTCCCCTGGAGCCAGAGTCATAGGCAGTTGTGAGCCACCCAACACGGGTACTGAGAACAGAGCGGGCCCTCTGAAGAGCAATGTGTGCTCTTTTTTTTTTTTTTTTTTTTTTTTTTTCTCACAGAAGAAAGAAATGTATTAATCAAGGTATATTTCAAACATGCTGGTTTATAGAGTGGTGGGAGATTACATCAAAGATGTGTCTTTACTGTTATCCGATCATATTCTTAGCATTTGTGCTCGTGGACATTCGGTATTTAACATTTTGAAACTAATTAGGAATGGAGAGATGGTTCAGCGGCCAAGAGCACTGACTGTTCTTCCAGAGATCCTGAGTTCAATTCCCAGCAACCACATGGTGGCTCACAGCCATCTGTAATGAGATCCGGTGCCCTCCTCTGGTGTGAAGAGAGCAAAGTGTACTTCCATACATAAAATAAATAAAGCTTTTTTAAAAAAAATAACATAGTGGGTACATAGAGTTAGGGCACCCAATGGGATATTCTTTGCACGTATATGGTTTTTCTCCAGTATGAATATTTTAGTGTTTAAGTTCTAAAGTAGAGTAAATATATATATATATATGATATAATTTGTGGAGAAGAAGGTATAAGAGTAGGAAAAGGTTTTGAATGTGCTTAACACTTGTGTGGTTTCTCTTTGGTATGAGCTCTCATGTGTACAGAAAGTTATTGGCTGGTACAAAAGTCCTTGGCACATGTGTAGGATTTCTCTTGACAATGAATTGTTCCATGTCCCTTCAGTTGGGAGACACAGGCAAACATTTTGCCACACTCTTCACAGTTGTGGTGTTGCTCTCCAGTAGGAACAATATCATGCTGATAGCAGTCAGTGGAAAAGATTTTCCATCGATCACATTCCTATGGTTTCTCTTGACATTGTACTCTTTTATGTTTCTTCAGTTGTGAAGTAGAGTAAAATATTCTGACACATTCTTCACACTGGTAAGATTTCACTCCAGTATGACTTAGCTTGTGCTGAAACAGGGAAGTATTAGAAGACGAGGCTTTCCCACATTGTTCACACTGCTATGGTTCCTCTCCAGAACGAACAAACTTGTGTTTCTTAATGGTAGACAATATAGAAAAAGCTTTGCCACATTCCCCACCCTTGAAGGGAATGTCTTCACAATGAATTATTTGATGTCGTCTAAGGGCTGAAGAAAATGAAAAACATTCCCGATACTCTTCACACTTGGTTTCTCTCCAGTGTGAGCTGCTTTGTGTCCCCTAAGAAACCAGTGATAAAGAAAGGCTTTGTGACAGTCTTCACATTTGTAGGGTTTCTCTTCAGTATGAAATTTTTGATGTTCCTGAAGACATGCAGAACAAGAAAATATTTTGCCACATTATACCCACTCATGGGGGATGTCTTGAGAATGAATTATTTGATGTCTTTTAAGGGATGTAAGAGAGGAAAACCACGTCCCACGCTGTAGGGTTTCTCTCCGGTATGAACGGTCCTGTGTCTGCTAAGAAATGCCTGAGAACAAAAGGCTTTGTGACATTCTTCACACTTGGATAATTTCTCTCTAGGATGAGTTATTTGATTCTCCTGAAGTTATGGAGAACAGGACAACTTATGGTCACATTCCTTAGACTTGTAAGGATTATCTTCAAAATGGATTGCTTGCTGTCCTCTAAGTTTGGAAGAAGAGGAAAACCATCTGCCACAGGCTTTCCACACGTAGGGTTTGTCTTCAGAGTGAATTGTTCGATGTCTTCTAAGGCATGAAGATAAGGAAAAACTTTTGCCAAACTCTTCACAATTGTAGGGTTTAACTCCGGTATAAATCATTTGATGTTCCTGAAGCTTTGGAAAATGGGGAAAGCCTTTGCCACATCCTTCACACTTGTAGGGGTACTCTCCAGCATGAATTCTGTGATAGTCCCTGAAGGCATGGTGGCTGCTCTTTGTCGTTTCACAACTGAAGACCCTTGGTTTTGCTCCAGACATGTTACCAAGTATGGCCTAGTGACGGCAAGACACATCGGTGGTGAAAAAGAATTCAGTATGGATGCAATCCTCATCCAAGAAATCAAGGTTGCTCCAACTCTCCAGCATCATGTCCCTGTACAGACTCCACTGAGGAGGCTCCAGGCTTTCCCTCTCTTCTGGAGAGAAATCTATAGCCACATCCCTGAGTGACAGCATTTCCTCTACGTCTGAGATCCAAGGAGAGAGCACAGCATGACCATAATCTGTCCCAGCTTTGGGGAAGAGCAGCACGTGCTTACCAAAAGTACCAACCTGTGACGTCGGCCGCCCTACGTGCTCTTAAGCCATCTCTCCAGCTCGGAAGACCCTTTTCTAAAAGCATGCTTTCCTGCTCCCTCTCTTCATTTCACTGCTGACATGACCTTGAAAACAACAGCACCACCCCAGGGGTGCAGAGCACAGACCAGAAGATTACTTACTTCCTGATCGAGTTATAGCCTAGCACACCAGTTCTTGGCAACGCGCTGCTTTCCAAGAGACAGAAATAAACTTCACTGGGACAGTGACAGATACAGGTGAAGAGACTTAATCATGATTAATATCTCATCGTGTCTTTCTCTTCTAAGTTACAGCAGTGGGTTTGGGATTTCTCTGCCTCGAGACATCTCTCTCTCTCTCTCTCTCAATCTCTCTCTCTCTCTCTCTCACACACACACACACACACAGAGAGAGAGAGAGAGAGAGAGAGAGAGAGAGAGAGATCAGCATTCCAGATCAGTCTCTCCAAAACAGAGCTCTCTATTTCTTTTTTTTAAACACTTTTTATTAGATATTTTCTTCATTTACAATTCAAATGCTATCCTAAAAATCCCCTATACCCTCGCCCAGCCCTGCTCCCCAACCCACCCACTCCTGCTTCCTGGCCCTGGCATTCCCCTATATTGGGGAATATAATCTTTGCAAGACCAAGGGCCTCTCCTCTCAATGATGGCCGATTAGGCCATCTTCTGCTACATATGCAGCTAGAGACATGAGCTCAGGAGGTACTGTTTAGTTCATATTACTGTTCCTTCTATAGGGTTACAGACCCCTTTAGATCCTTGGGTACTTTCTCTAGCTCCTCCATTGGGGGCCCTGTGTTCCATCAAATAGATGACTGTAAGCATCCACTTCTGTATTTGCCAGGCACTGGCATAGCCTCACAAGAGACAGCTATATCAGGGTCATGTCAGCAAAATCTTGCTGGCATATGCAATAGTGTCTGCGTTTAGTGGCTGATTATGGGATGGATCCCCAGATGGGGCAGTCTCTGCATATTCTTTCCTTCTGTCTCAGCTCCAAACTTTGTCTCTGTAACTCCTTACATGGGTATTTTTTGTTCCCCATTCTAAGGAGGGATGAAGTATCCACACTTTGGTCTTCCTTCTTCTTGAGTTTCATGTGTTTTGCAAATTGTATCTTGGGTATTCTAAGTTTCTGGGCTAATATCCATTTATCAGTGGGTGCATATCATGTGAGTTCTTTTGTGATTGGGTTACCTCACTCAGGATGATACCCTCCAGATCCATCCATTTGCCTAAGAATTTCATAAATTCATTGTTTTTAATAGCTGAGTAGTAGTCCATTGTGTAAATGTATCACATTTTCTGTATCCATTCCTCTGTTGAGGGACATCTGGGTTCTTTCCAGCTTCTGGCTATTATAAATAAGGCTGCCATGAACATAGTGGAGCATGTGTCCTTATTACCAGTTGGAACATCTTCTGGGTATATGCCCAGGAAAGGTATTGCTGGATCTTCCGGTAGTACTATGTCCAATTTTCTGAGGAACCGCCAGACTGATTTCCAGAGTGGTTGTACAAGCTTGCAATCCCACCAACAATGGAGGAGTGTTCCTCTTTCTCCACATCTTCGCCAGCATCTGCTGTCACCTGAATTTTTGATCTTAGCAATTCTGACTGGTGTGAGGTGGAATCTCAGGGCTGTTTTGATTTGCATTTCCTTGATGATAAAGGATGTTGAACTTTTTTTTTTCAGGTGCTTCTCAGCCATTTGGTATTCCTCAGTTGAGAATTCTTTGTTTAGCTCTGTGCCCTATTTTTTTAATGGGGTTATTTGATTTTTCTGGAGTCCAGCTTCTTGAGTTCTTTGTATATATTGGAAATTAGTCCCCTATCAGATTTAGGATTGGTAAAAATTCTTTCCCAATCTGTTGGTGGCCTTTTTGTCTTATTGACAGTGTCTTTTGCCTTACAGAAGCTTTTCAATTTTATGAGGTCCCATTTGTCAATTCTCAATTTTACAGCACAAGCCATTGCTGTTCTGTTCAGGAATTTTTCCTCAGTGCCCTTATCTTTGAGGCTTTTCCCCACTTTCTGCTCAGTGCAGTAGCTGGATATAAAATTAACTCAAACAAATCAATGGCCTTTCTCTACACAAAGGGTAAACAGGCTGAGAAAGAAATTAGGGAAACAACACCCTTCACAATGGTCACAAATAATATAAAGTACCTTGGTGTGACTCTAACTAAGGAAGTGAAAGATCTGTATGATAAGAATTTCAAGTCTCTGAAGAAAGAAATCGAAGATCTTAGAAGATGGAAAGATCTCCAATGCTCATGGATTCAAAGGATTAATATAGTAAAAATGGCTATCCTGCCAAAAGCAATCTACAGATTTAATTCAATCCCCATCAAAACTCCAACTCAATTCTTCACAGAGTTAGAAAGGGCAATTTTCAAATTCACCTGGAATAACAAAAAACCTAGGATAGCAAAAACTATTCTCAACAATAAAAGAACCTCTGGTGGAATCACCATGCCTGACCTCAAGCTGTACTACAGAGCAATTGTGATAAAAACTGCTTGGTACTGGTACAACGACAGACAGGTAGATCAATGGAATAGAATTGAAGACCCAGAAATGACCCCTCACACCTATGGTCACTTGATCTTTGACAAGGGAGCTAAAACCATCCAGTGGAAAAATGACAGCATTTTCAACAAATGGTGCTGGCTCAACTGGCAGTTATTATGTAGAAGAATCCAAATTGATCCATTCTTATCTCCTTGTACAAAGCTCAAGACTAAGTGGATCAAGGAACTCCACTAAAAACCAGAGGCTCTCTCTATTTCTTACAGAGACTTCAAGGAACCCCCACCGCCATGGCCCCCCACCTCCATGGCCCCCCACCGCCATGGCCCAACCTCCTCAGACACCATCATTCAGCTCCAGTGTAGCTCTCACCCTTACCCAACTCCCCCACTTCTTGCCCAAACAAACTTAATTTTTTCGTGTTTCACTTCCTTCCTCATCCTCTCCTAGATCACATCTTCACCCACCTTCTACTCTTCTCGACTTTGTGTGCTCAGATGTGAGCTGTCTTCCAGAGCTCAACTGGCATTTTATCCATCTATAGAGCCAGCTGATATGCTCCCAAGCCAGGAGTCTTTGCCCTCAAAACGTCCCTGGGATCCTCCTATCCACTCTCCCAGTCCTCCCCTTCCTAAAGACTCTAGTTCCTTTCTGGCATTGTGGACAGTTAGTGCAGAATTGCATGACCCTCTCCACCCCATTCATGTGAGGGAGATCTGAGGGCCTCCTATACCAACACCGGTCAAACTCCTGCCCTTCTGGCCAGACTTCTCCTTTGCTTGCTGAGGCCCCAGAACTCACCCACTCAACTTGTCTCTTGGTCCTCTTCCTACCCGGGGAGATCACTTTTCTGCCTTGTCTAGCCCCGTCTCCTCAGGTCCCACCTTCTCTCCCATCCCAAAGATATTGGTTCCATTAACCTTGGGGCTTTACCTTCAACCCCTCAGTCCCTGGAGATGTGTTGATAAAATTTCCCCCTGGTGGGGGCCGAAAGAGCAGGCATAAACAATGTCTACTCTTAAGGTCCCTGACCACAAGTCAAGGTAGGAGTCCACCAAGTTCACTCTGGGGAACCAATAAATTCGTTAGGCTTGCTTACCTAGCAACGGTGAGGGCTATGGGCAGGTACATGGATGGAGTTAAAGCAGCCACACTGAAGGTTTGCACCCAGCGTGAATGGTGAGTCCTCCATAACTGTGTAGATCAGCAGTTTTTCAACTGTGGGTTGTGACTCCTTTGGGGATTGAATGACCCTTTCACAGAGGTCACATACCAGATACCTTGCATATCAGATATTTGCATTATAATTCATAACAGTAGCAATAGTAGCTATAGTTATATAGTGATGAAATAGAAGTGAAATACTTTTATGGTTGGCAGGGGGAAGGGGTCACCACAACATAAGGAACTGTATTAAAGGTCTGCAGCATTAGGAAGGTTAAGAGCTACTCTCCCGGTCCTTTTTTGCCTACAGACTCTAGCCCCTTCCTGAGGTCATGGGAAATTAGTGCAGAGTTGCATGCAGCTGTTTGGGAGGAGCAGTGGATACTCAAGTAAGGGTCCCTTCACCTTCCCCATCCCTCTTTTTATAAGGGAACATCAACAGTCAACAAGCCCCACTGTGGTGATCGCTTGTAAGATGGTCTGATGAAAACGGTGGCCATCCGTCTCAGAAGACAGTCTTCTACAGCCGAATACCACAGGATGGGAAAATAGATTAAATGCAATGAGCGAGGGGACATCACAGAGTGAGAAAGTTCGCAGTGTTGTTGTTTGATTTAAACTTTTTGTTTCAAGGTCACTATAGATTTTCATGATGCTGAAGATGTGTAAGAAATCTCACCGATTCTTCACCCAGTTTCGCCCACTATGCCATACTGTAGTCCCAACCAGGAAAATGGTAGGATAGGATGCACACATTGTATTCAGAAGTTCCCTGTTTTCTCTGCCCTGAAGAGTACATGTGTGTGTTGACTTCCATGTTCCATGTTCATTCCTTCTGACTGCTGGGCTTGGTGGCCTAGGTGTGTAGTTCCAATTGCTTGGGAGGATGGGATGCAAGCCTTCTTGGGCTACAGAACTAGTTCAAAACCATCCTGGACAACTTGGTGAGACTCTGTCTCAAAAAAGTAGAAAAAGGACTGGGTATATAGTTCAGTGGTAAAGAACTCAGCTACCATGCAGAAAGCCCTTGGATCAGTCTTCAATATTATTTTTTAAGTGGGGTGGGGGGATGCATGTATTTGCATGTGTTATTTATATGGCTGCGTATGTGGTATGTGTATGTGGTGAACGCATGTGTGTGTTCTGGTATCCATGAACACGTGCCACATAGGCTGAGGCTAGAGTGGAATGGCGGCGTCTCCTTTAGCACTCTTCATGGTACTTTAAGACAGGGTCGTTCAGTGCTTGACTCCTCTGGCTAGCCAATGAGTTCTTCCAAACTGCCTCTCCCCTGCCCCATAACACCAGGGTCACAGACACATGCGCTTATACCCAGCTTCTTACATGGGTCCGAGGGACTCAAAGTCAGGTCCACATGCTTGCAGAGCAAGGGTTGTGGCTCACTGAGTCACCCCCCCCCCAACCCTTTTTTTTTTCAATTTTCAATAAAGAATTTATATTGCTGACAGAAAGAAGAAATGGTTAAGTTAGAATGCTAAAGTTTTAGAAGAAATCTTCCATCTGCCTCTGTCCCAAACACAACCCCAGTGCGCTCAGGGAAGCCTGAGGCTACCCAGCCTTCTCAGGAACACAAGTATTTCTGAAAGACCCTAGGGCCATAGCTACCTCTGGATAAACAGAGCTTTTGAAAACACCAGTGACAGTGTCAAGCCCAGGACTGAGCGCTTGTGTAATTTTCCTATCTCCATAACTTTGATCCAGCCTCAGCATTAAATAATGCCAACAACCTATGACAGTTGTGGTACATTGAGGCCATGGAAGAAAGGGCTGAAACAAAACTTGGCAAATAAATATGGCATTCCTAAACTCTACAGTTTGGATCACTCATCTCAAAGGAAAGTCAGAAGTCTCGGGGCAAGGATGGCCTCCATAAATGCCTTTGGAGTGTAACTGCACACTCCTGCACCCAAAGCAAGAAATTCTATCTTTAGAAGGGAAATGGTTATTATGTAAGACAAGCTACCAACCTCAAAATTATCACTGATGGTTAAGGAAGGATTCGGACCAATTGGGGGGGGGGGGGAGGGGCTGTTCCTGCTGATTTCACCCTAGCTTCCAATGTTCTCCGCAGTCTGCACGTAATCCAGGACCTTCCCTCCCAACCGCAGGAGGTCACAGATGAGAACGGAGGCCTGACCCAGGCTTCATACAGAACAGATGTCCCCACTTTGTGCCAATTAGGAGGCAGGAACTGTGCTCTCGGGTTCTAGCCTCTGATTATCTGTCTATGCCAAGTCCTGTGCAACTGAAGCCACTTTGAAAGCCGTGCAGCTCAGCACAGCAGCTATCTGAAATTATTTCATGTCTAATTATAAACCAGATAGAGCTGTTTGTATGCAAAAGGGCATGAGGACACTTCAGGGATAACCTGGGTTCATAACATTCCTTGGGTGACAGGTGGCTGAAATATTTAGAGAATTTCTGTGCTCGAGATAACCTTGGCTGGGGGAGTGAGCAGGAAATGTGAACTCTGCAAACAAACCTGATCTTAGAAACAGGGGTGGTTGGCTGGGACTACTTTTTCGTTTGTTTGTTTGTTTGTTTGTTTGTTTGCAAAGAACATAGTAACAAGGGTGGACTTAGACCTTCATTGCTAAACTGAATAAACCTTGGTATGTTCCTAAATCTCTAAGAGCCCCCGGCTATATATCCATACAAGGGAGAACTGATGTCTAGTTTTAAGGGTGTTGTTCTAAAAACTGAGATACTGTGTATGAACCCATCTCATCCTGGGTGCAGCATATATCCATTGCCCGCCCATGTGATAACTGTTATTCTATTGATTACTATTATTACACATCATAATTACGTGTTTGGAATCATAGGTCAGCTCTATATTCGAAGTCTACTTCATATGATTAGCTGTTCTCAGGCAAGATTTGTTTACAGTGGCCCAGAAAAACTAGAAGAGAGAAATACAGTCTTCCACTTCATCGCTATTACATCACTGCCAAATTTCTCTTCCTTTACCCATCTTGGTCCCAATCCAAAGTGCTCTCTCAGAAGCACAATGTTGGTAGGGGACAACACTCAGGGGCTCTCTGCAGGAGGTCATGTATCATTCATGATCTTACATAAAAGTGTGTGCCCAGTCCCACAGGAGCCAGCCAGGTAAGCTGACCCATCCCAGAACTCAGAAAGCCAGAATAAGGCAGACCAGAAGAGCATACCCATGAAACTGGACTCTGGAAAGGAATGGGTCATATGTAAGGGATGTTGCTGACCTATATATAATTATACTTATGATCAACCCTAATTGGCAGTCTGCCCATTAGAAGTCCAATGGACTGTAAATAGAACAATTATTTTAACAGGATTCAGTGGCCTGACTTGATGAAACCTCAGGGCAGCTCCTTGTAAATCCATTACACTTCATCAGGTGCCCATAAATTGTAGACACGTCAGTCGGAGCTTATTTTCATAGCTAGACATAATATCTTGGGTTAGAGCTTGATAATCCAACCTACATGTGAGAAGAGGAAAAAGTATAGATATATAAGTCCAGCAATACTCAAAATATTTTGGCAGCCTCCATGACACAGACATGAACCACTGAGGCACAAATCCCACTTCAGAAAGGACACTGCCAGTTTCCACAAACCCAGTCCACCAGTACCAGCATGTGTTGGCTGCGTGCCTGAGTGGAATTGATTTTTTTTCACACAGTTGGTCAGAATGAGTATTAACCAGCCAGAACTGGCTTTTCGCAAAAACCCTGAATGCCAAATTTAATCCTGGGTGATTGAAAAGCAGAGCTCTGTAGACCCCTCCCCAAACCTTTAAAATCCAGAACTCAATAAGCTTATAATTACAGGCAATGCCACCAACTATGGTACCATTGCATGACTATAGTACCATTTTACAACACAAAGGAGAACTGTTGAGTTCTATTCACAGGAAAAAGTGCGGCTAAGACTCCTCTCTCAGTGGGGTAGCATGAATAAATCACAGCATATATTTTTCCTGTAATTAATTTTTATGAAGCCAAGCATAGAGGATAATGTACCTGATTTTTGTATTTTTTTTTATGTGCCTTCGGGGACTTCTAGAAAACCAAGAGAGGCAGGAACAATGAGGAGACCCATCTGGGTTTTATGCAATAGAGCTAAGGTGATTCCAGCATGGGAAGTTGTTTACAGTCCTTAACTGCCCTTCCCTCCCTTCCTCCTATCCCTCAATGCTACCCAGAGAGAACCACACAAAATCCCAAGTCTGGCCCAGATGAATAACATTTTACTTCAAAGATGCCTAAAGAAAGTCCATTTAGTCTTCATCACAGTGACTAATACTCCAAATTTTCAATAAATAAAGATTTTAAAAGCCTGTTTTGCTCCTCGGCTATTTGTAACTGAGATGCCCAGTCTCTCCGCATGCCCACAGGTCCCCAAAGGCATTTGTTTCAGCCTCTTTCCAAACAGGGGCATCACAACAGTTGTAGGTGTCACTACCTGCAGGGACTCTCCTAGATCCCTGGGAGCAGAGGGCAGGCATGTGGGAAGATAAGCCAAGAATGAGAAGCCAGCTGTGGTCCTCCACCCAGCTCTCACAACAGACAGCAGCCCATTATTACAGCTTTCACAGCCTTCTCTCTCTGCTCCCATGGTCTCCTGCTTCCTGGACTGCAAGCCAGGGCACATGTGGGCTCTGCTGTCACTTGTCTCAAGGCATCTTTTCTTCCCCCATGCTCTGGTCCCCAGATATCTGTTGGGAGCTATTAAGACAACACTATTGTCCTGATCTCTGAATCGGGCCTCTCCCCCCACCCAGAAGAAAAGGGAGTCAAAAGCGGGCCACCGATGTACCGCTCGAGAACAACCACAGATTGTTCCAGCCCTAAGTCAGCGCCGGATGTCCTGACCTCAAGATGTACCCTGATACCACCAAGTTCCTGCTTCCCCGTGTAGTCACCGAAAGAAAAATTTCCGCTGCCCCATCCCTCCTGCTGAGAAGTACTTCCTCTTTTGCTTATGCATTTAAACCTTGGGCCTGGCTAATACATTGGGATCTTGATGCCACTCAGAATGTTTCCGTGTCGTTCTTGCACTTGGTCCTCGTCTCTCTCTATCTCCCCATTTGGTTCTTAGGAGAAGGTCCCCTCGAGACCCTCGAATAACTGGACCTGCTGGACGGGTCAGATATCTACTCATACCCCCTTTTCTGGGGACTGAACCAACGGTCACTTTTTCCCATGTCTTTAAGAGTCCCAGTCACCTTCCTGGGACAGAGAAGTCATTCAAGATGTTCTCCTCAGGTCACCCAAAATATCTTCTTGACCCTCTCTTGCTAAGATAGGGAGCAAATGCATGCTTACTCTCTAAAAGAACACGCTACTACACTTACAGTGTACATTTATTTTCGAGTTTTTAAATGCCATGTTTTTATTCTTTGAAAATCTCATAAAAGCATATGATATATTTTGATCATATTTAAACCCCCCCCTTAAGTTCTTACATACACACACCACCACCACCACCACCACCACCACCACCACCACCATCACCACCACCACCACCACCACCACCACCACCACCACCATCACCACCACCACCACCACCACCACCACCACCACCACCATCACCACCACCACCACCACCACCACCACCACCACCACCATCACCACCACCACCACCACCACCACCACCACCACCACCATCACCACCACCACCACCACCACCACCACCACCACCATCACCACCACCACCACCATCACCACCACCACCACCACCACCACCACCACCACCACCACCACCCCTCCCAACTTTATATCTTCTGATTGGGGTTTATTTGTTTATTTGTTTGGTTTTTTTTTTAACCCACTTATACTAATTTGTGTTACCCATACACTAATGGGTACAGGACCAATCACCAGAGTGTGGTATACCCAGAACTGTACAAAATAAAAATTAAAAAAAAAAATCAGCCTCCCTCAGATGGGGGTGAGAGCTTGTGAGTCCCTCCCTAATTCACTCTAGACTGGCTAAACTGGCTTGATCTACTATAGGTCTTATGCAGGCAACCACACTTGCACCGTGAGTTCCTGTGACATATTTCACTCCAGTACTCTGTGACCCTTGGATCTTACAATTGTTCCATCTTCTCTTACATAATGGTTCATGAGCCTTTGGAGAAGGGGGTAGGAGATGTGCTAAACATGCCCTATTTGTGGCTGAGCACTCTGCATCTGGCCACTTGTGTTTCTGCTTTAACAGTCATCCACTTCGCAAAGTGAAGTCTGTGGGTTGTACTACTTTATGGACACAAAGATTTGAATTTAGTTTGATACTATGTCTGTTTAGCAAAATAATAACAGTAGGTTCCCCAAGGAGATCTGTGAGCTCCCCCAACAACAGGTTCTTGGACAGATTTACAGTGTCAGACATTCCCTGCTGTGAAGCTGGACTTAAAACCAATCAGAAAGCAGTTGGTTATCTCCCTAACATCCCTGGCACTGTGGCCCCCAGGGACATATTCTGCCCTGTCCATTGTTATTGTAGCTCACAGGGTTCACAGTGGGGTGAGATAGCTGATAACTCTTCTCCCACTGCAGCTGGTAAAGCACACACTGGTACTGCGAAAGCTAGGCAACAGGACTTTTCATGGTCAGTACAAGTCTGGTTATTCCCTGTTCTCTGACCAAAGTGTGTGGTGTCTTCAGCAGTAGAGACTTACCATCAAGTTATGGTCAGCAACCAAGGACAATGACAATAAGCTATCAATGTGGTGTCTCTGAGATGCCTCTGATGAACAACTCTAGAGGAGGTGTCCCTAAAGCATTGGGCTTTTTATTTGAAAACCTAGAGATTCTTGAAGGAGCATTAGCCTCTATAGAGGTTAATGCTATATACATATAATGGAATATACATATATATGTATATATATATATTCCAGGCATGAGCACACCAACAATATTTATCTGCACGTCATTGCTGATGGGAAGTGGTAACCATGCACTGCCTTGCTCATCGTTTTGATTATAGTCAGACTCATTTTCCTGATCTGTTTCTTCAGTCAAATTTGGTTTTACTCTAGACTTTGACTCAACAGTAGCCATGGGAAGGCTCTTTCAGACCTCTGTTTCCAACCTGGATCATTCATCAGGAGTCCCCAAGCTGCCTTCTGAAGTGGCACTGCCTTAGACCAAGGCCATTCTGTGCAGCAAGGATGTCGAGGCAGATGGCCCTCGAGCTGTGCTCAGCTTTGTCTCTGAGACCCTGGGGGTCTCGTGGAGCTTCCTTGGCCTAGACCCACCATGGCTTCCTCCTACACTGGAGACCCAGACTTATCTTAGAGTCTCAAGGCTCCTGGACTTTCTCAGCTCACTCCCACTTTCTCTCCAGGAGGAGTCCCTCCTACAAAATCCTTGCATGTTTGAGCCTGTTTTGGCATCTGCTTCTTCAAGGACTCAAGTAAACACAGAGCTCAAGGGAAAGGGGAAGGGGGAGGGGAGACTGTATCTCAGTCAGTGGGGTGCTTTCAAAGCATGCAGGAAGCCTGAGGTGAGATTCCTAATACTACCTAAATCTGCGTGGCAGTCCATGCTTTGTGTGCTCAGTCCATGCTCAGTGTGGAGACAGGAGAATCAGAAGTTCAAAGCCATCCATGACTGTATAGGAAAGAAGAAAGAAAGTGAAGGGTCAGGGAGGGAAGCAAATACTAACAGCTCCTGCAGAAGGTAGGCTGAAGGGGAAGAGTTCAAGGTGAAATGAGAACAGATCAGAGTCGGGGGGAACAAGAACCCAGGCTGATTCCACAGGTCAAACTCTGAAGAAAACTGTTTCTGACACTGCCCCCAGCACTGTCTGGGGGATACACTGCACCGCTTAAAAGATGATAAATACGTGAGAACGTCCATCCTGCTTGACTGGCAGGACCCAAAACAGCAAAGTGTAAAAGAGATTGGAGGGAAAAAAAAAAAACCCGCAAAAGAAATGCGTCCTAGCGCACAGCCAAACGTATAGTCAGGCTGAACAATTAAAGCGGTTTCCGGCTCACAAGCCTTCATGGTGAAAACTCATAAAGTCGCTGTCAATCAGGGACTCTTGTAGAAGTTTCTTTCTTTAAAAAAAAAAAAAAATCAATTTAGATTCTTAATGAAAATGAATCCTAGGGCATGAGAAAATTTTGTCAACCATCCATGTCGCCTAATCATGGCTAACAAGGATTCTCGTACTTAAACTTGAGTAGGGATTAGCATGCTGACAGCGGGTTTATTAAATGAAGTCATTGTAATAACGAAGCCAGAGAACAGGGCTGGGGGCCGCTCTGGGGTTCGAGGTGGGTGTCATTTAACTGAGAGCGCTGAGTTGGTGGACCTCTGTAATCTGATTAATCTGCCTTTTCATAATGATATGGGGGACCCAACCAAACGGAGTTTCAACACCATCCAAAGACAAGGCGGATCAGATGAGCAATGGAATAGAATCTCTTTATCCCACCATGAAAATCAAGGGGCCTTGAAAGTGGCTAAGCCTCTCTATCTGTCGATAGCTGGCTAACCCAGCTCTCAGAGGGCTCTTAAAGGCAGATCAGTAGCAAAGAGAGCAGGGAAGAGGCAGGCCTCGGGCAGCCTCAGGCTGACTTGGTTTTGCTGCTCTGTTGGCTTAGCCAGAAGCTGGGAGCCGATGGCTTTTTTAAAAGGTGTTCATGGGGATTACCGCTAAGAACCAAGCAGGGACAAGAGAATGGACTTTCCTGGCCCTCACTTGGCTTATCCAGGAGTTCCCTCCCTTTCTCTCACTTAAGGACCCAGAAGTGAGGAGTAGGGGGCTGGAGAGATGGCTCAGCAGTTAAAAGCACTGACTGCTCTTCCTAAGGTCCTGAGTTCAAATCCCAGCAACCACATGGTGGCTCACAACTATCCATAATAAAATCCAATGCCCTCTTCTGGGGTGTCTGAAGACAGCTACAGTGTACTGACATACAATAAATAAATCTTAAAAAAAAAAAAAAGTGGGAAGTAGGGCTGGGGACCATCAGTTCAGAAGCAGGAAGTATGACCTTGAGGTACTGGCCCTAGGTTTGACTCAGTACCAGAGGAAAGGAAGGAGGGGCTGGGGGGGGGGGGAACAGGAGGGGGAGAGGAAAAGAAACCACTAAACATTCCATTCAGTCCTTTCCCTTCCCCCACAGTTAGTAGAAACCTGCTGTGGCAGGTCTGTTGACATTTTCTGAGAACATTTCAGTTGAATCTGCCCTGATTCCTCTCTAGTACCTCCAAACTACTGGTCTACAAAGTGAGCTCCAGGAGAGCCAGGCCCGTTACACAGAGAAACGCTGTCTCAAAAAGAAAAGGAGAGAGAGAGAGAGAGAGAGAGAGAGAGAGAGAGAGAGAGAGGGAGAGAGGGAGGGAGGGAGGGAGGGAGGGAGGGAGGGAGGGAGGGAGGAAGGAAGGAAGGAAGGAAGGAAGGAAGGAAGGAAGGAAGGAAGGAAGGAAGGAAGGAAGGAAGGAAGGAAAAAGAGTAAGCAAAGTCTTCAGAGATTCTTAGTCTAAAAAACAGAGAGATTTGGGGCTGGAGAAATGGCTCGGCAGTTAGGAGCACTGTCTGTTCTTCTAGAGGACTGGGGTTCAATTCCCAGTCCCCCACAGGGCAACGCACAACTGTGACTTCAGGTCTAGGGGATCTGACAACCCAGAGAGACTTGAAGGCAAAACACCAATGCACGGAAAATAAAATAAACATAGATTCCACAGTAAACGGAGATGAAAATCACAGGTGGCTACACATCCAGTCCCAGGCTCAGAAAAGTCAAATTCTCCTCTAAGGTCACACAGTGAAGAAGATGCTGCAGAGCTGGGGCTGCTGCTGGGCCCTTGCCTGTCTGGGCTGTCTGTCCTCTGAACAAAGAGACCCTTTAAGTTCTCAGACCTGAGACTAGAACTTCTACAGGACAAGCAAAGCCTTGTCTAATATGTTTTCAACCCAACTGTTTCCCCCAGGAGTCTGTTCCTGGCCCTCCCACCTCCAGACTTGATTCAAGCCTCTGGCTTTATTTAGCTGTGGCTAGAGTAAACGAGGGGAGGAGACGGTGTGAGGAATCTCTAATAAGTGTAAACCGGCTGGCTGCTAAATCCTTTTCAAGAATTGAAGCCCTGGCTGTCGAGCTGCTTTTCAGTCAAATTACAGAGGACAGTGTTTTGGATGATTAGGTCTGTGATGAAACTGGTTATAGAAGCTATTTCAAAACCCACAGTGGCTCCCACTTAAATCTGAACACGAAGCCCTGGCAAAGACACTCCATCTAAAACGATTGCAACTCGTTCCGCTCCTCCGCACATGTCAATATTCTCTCCTTCACAGAGGTAATCAATAACTAAAGAGGAGGGAAAAAGAAAGCAAATCTTGGTTTTAAAAATTCATGTTTGGCTGTCTCTGGAAGCATACGATACAGCTTTGCCTCAGCAATGCATCTACCAAGCTGGCCTTTGTCCTCAGTCTAAGCTGTCCTCCAAACCGCTTTGGCCCTCTGTTTACTTCTGAACCCCTTCATTCATAGCCTACCGAGGATGCTATTGTAGACCACGCAATCATCATCTGCACGTAACGTGGGAAGGAGCCAGGATACAATCTCAATAGTTTGATCGTCAACAAACACATCAGTGCCTTTCATCCCAAAAGCCCATTCTCTGGTTCGAGAGACCCCACAAGGCTCTGAAAATCAACCCATTTCAACTGGATGATAGCCAAGCTCCAGATGTTGAGCGTTCCTCAGAACGTACCCAAAATGGTTACTAAGGGGCATGAACTGTTACCTCTGAGTGCAAGCTCTTGTCTTACTTTGTCCTTTATGAAGACATTTCCAGAGCAAATCTTACATACTACAAGGTATCATCCCACAACAACCAAAACAAATGAATAGACATACATACAAATAGATAATAAAAACGAGTTTTGTGATGTTTTCATCCTTTAGTCTGTGGTTTGGGGCGTTGTTTGTCTTCATGGTTTCATTTTGTTGTTATTGTTTGGTTGGGTTGGGCTAGGTTATGTTTCGTTGTTGTTGTTGTTGTTGTTGTTGTTTAACTTAACCCTGGGTTAAAGAAACCCAGGACGGGTATAACATTTAGGAAAGGATCAGAACTTCTTTCCAAAGAGCTGGAGCAGCTGCTTCTGGCCCTCCGTATGAGCCACACCTCTCCCCTAAATCATATCCCCGGAGAGGGAAATAGATTCGAAGATAACTACATCACACTTACTTTGGACAAGTGGGATCACTCTTTCCACTCCAACAGTTAATAATCCCTTAAGGGGTCTTATTTCCTGCCCTGAATTCACTGCAGATGGGGTGTAATGAAGAACGGAGGAAATAGTGAGCGCCCTGGGCACCAAGTCTCACCGGCAAGTGCACGCTGAAGGCACATTAAGCTAGCTGCACGTGGGCTGAAAGGTTTGGATAAAGAGCCTACCCACACCACACAGCTGCCCAAGAATGGCCTGAAGCAGAGAAATCTTTGGAAGTGTGACGTGAGATAATTAGAGCGGATGTGCTTTATAAATGGTAACTTTGGCTGTCCTTGCTGTTTCGCCAGATACACCAAATTTCAAAATATCCTACAGCGATGAACGACATCATCTATAGTGCCGACTTTACGACAAGGGACCTGCCATTGTTCAAATGTGAAACAACCCCCACTTGGTCCCAGCAGGTGGTGCTCTATTTTGAAAGGTTGTGGACCCTTCCGGAAGGTGGGCCTGTGCTGCTGGAAGTGGGCCACAAGGAGGTGGGCCTCATTAGCTATAATCTACCCTATTCTCACCAGAGCTCCCTGCTTTCCTATTGGCTGTCTGATGTCACACCACCCCCTATCGTGATGCACGGGATCTCCAAAATACAGCTTGCTTCCCTAGTTCCTGTCAGGTAGTAAACTGGTCACAGGATCCAGGAATCTCTAACCCTGTTCCCAGCTCCTTTGAACATCTCTGGCTGTCGGGATGTGATCATTTTTACAGCTCTCTGTGACTGACAACAACAGACAAGGACAAAAAGAACAGCTGCGTTGTGGAGCATGCTGACTGGAAAAAAATCCCCTGCTTCACACACGTGGTAAAGAAGAGAATATGGGAACATGCCTCCTGGGCTCTCTGGGAAGCACTGTGTATGCATGGAAATATGCCGCACATGTAATACATTTTCTATGAATTTTAGCAGTTACTCTGAATTTAAGGGACTTAAGGTACTAGCAAGTTAGACAATATTCCACTGTAAATACCACACAGTGAGGAGTGTCCCAGACAATGCTTTCTTGATCTTTCCCAAGCACTTGTACATGGCTGCATTTAACAAGTAAGTGTAGCGGTGTGAAGATTGGTTTATGTTTCCTTTTACAAGGAGAAGTCCATGGGATGTACTTGCAGTCTCTCCCATTCATCAGTGACGTAAGCAATATCTTGCGCAATCAGATGATGGTTTTAAACACTGGGAGAATCTCAATGTGTCTTCTGTGTGAGGATACAAGTACAGACACAACACACTTGACGTCAGTCATTCACATTTCTCCCATCACTGTGGCAAGCCTGGACAATCAACAAAACAATAAATCAAACCTGGTGTATCGCGTATGCAGATCGCCAAGGTGCATATACTCCCAGCATGGTTGGATGCAAGCAACGAATATGAAATCACAGGATGCATAATAGAGGTGGTGTCACAAAATGCAGAACTGAGGTGATGTCACAGAGTTGGGGTGATATTGCAGAGTGTAGGGTTGGGGTGATGTCACAGAGTGTAGAGTTGGGGTGACCCCTGACCATAAAATTATTTTCATTGCTACTTCATAACTGCACGTTTGCTACTGCTATGAATCATAATCCAAATACCTGATATGCAACCCCTGTGAAAGGGCCGTTGACTTCCCAATAGGATCACAACCCACAGGTTAAGGACCACTATCATGGAGACTAGTAAAATGTAGTAATAAGTCAGAGACAATACCACATTGCCGCTATCACCTTCATATTTGTTACTATTGTGTGATATGGAGGATGGGTCACAGTGCATGCAGAGGTCTGAGGATAACTTTGTAGAATCAGTTCTCTCTTCACCTTTACATGGGTTTCAAGGATCAAATTCTTGTTATCTGACTTGTCCAGCAAGTACTTTTGCCTGCTGAGCTGTCTTTCTACCCTACTGCTTTTTTTTTTTTTTTTTTTTTTTTAAGATAGGGTTCCACATGGTCCAGGCTAGCCTCCAATTCACTAGGTAGTTAAAATAACCATGAACCCCTGCTCCTTCTGCCTGTACATCCCAAGGCTGAGACAATACCACCACACACAGCTTATTATAAGTTTCTATAACTAATCTTTAAATAATAGCTGTAACTAACAATGGATGCCCACCCCCTGCCCCAGTCCCTGTTTAGTACACTATTGGAAGTACTCTCAGCTCAGTTACTTGAATGGTAGTTACAGCGTGGAACAACATGTCCACACTGCTGAACAGGCATCTTGGGAGAACCCTCTGAAGGCGGGCACCAATCCTCCTTCACATATGATTAGGCCAGCCTAGCCCTTACATCTAAACAGATATTTAGTCTTGTTCTGAATCTCGCCTGCTTACAGGCAAGGATTGCCCTGAGCCCACAGGGAATCGGGTCAGCACCCCAGGAAGCAAGGTCACTGATACGGCCTAAGACCATGGCTGATGGGAGATGCTGAAGGACACCCGAGGGTCTTTGTAATGACCATTTAGGGCTGCTTAACCTAGAATGGAGACGGCAGGAATACAGAAAGCTGAGCCACATCTGTGTACTGAGGTTGAACCGTCTTCAATTTAAACCCTGCCTCTGTGAGGATGAGAAGATGGAGGGGCACTGAGTAGTACCCACGCCCCTTATTTAGGGTCTGATGGATTCTTGCTACCAATCCCTTGCCTGAAGTCTTAGAACAGAGGTTCTTAATCTGTAAGCCGAGACCCCTTTGGGGGACAAACAACCGTATCACAGGGGTTGCGTATCAGATCTCCTGCATACCAAATATTCACACTATTACTCATAACAATAAGAAAATTGTAGATATGAAGCAGCAATGAAATAATTATATGGTTGGGGGTCACCACAACATGAGGGACTGTATTAAAGGGTTGTAGCATTAGGAAGGTTGAGAGCCAGTGGCTCAGAAGAATCACATACATGAAAACTACTGAAAGTCAGATGTTGTTTTATTTGGTGTCCCTGGAAGATGGCAGCTCTCTCTCATAAAGCCCCTTGGGTCACTCTATTAGATACTTTTCTCTCCTTTGTGACCAAATACCTGACAAGAAGCCCCTTGATGAGGAAAGCGTTAGGACTCAGAGTGTAGGAAGCAAAGACCATCACAGTGCGCAGGGCATGCCACCAGGAAGGGCTCCTGGCTGTGGCAGTGGGAACAACATCTTGCTCATCTCTGAATGGATCTGGAAGCAGAGAAGACATAACAGCAAGAAGCCGGGGATAATAGACAGCAAGAAGCCACCACCAAGGGAAGTACGTCCTCCAGCTAGGCCACACCTCCACGATGTTACCAACAGTGTCACAAGCTGGGGACCAAAGCCATGAGCCTGTAAAGGCCATTTTCAGATTCATCCTATAACAGTCATGAAGATGTAAGAGTGGACAGTAAGTCCGATGCACGAATCTTCCCAATAGCATCCCTTACACCTTCATAAATTGAGCAACATCTGAACCTACAGCAAAAAGCAATTATTGGTTGTCATGAAAAGTCTTCAAAATAAGGCTCCAAGAATATGGAAACCGGGGTAAAAGTCTGTGCCTCTTCTTACTAGCTGTGTGACCTTAAGGGAGTTTCATTATGACTCTGGCCCATAGTGTCCTCACTGGTAAGTGACATGGGGATAATAATTTTACCTAACTCTACTAGTGTCTATGGATTAAAATTAATACATGATAAATACTCAATATATCAGCTTTAAAAATAACATGTATAAGCCAGGTAGAATGGAGCTGAAGCAGAAAGATAGCAAGTTTGAGGCCAAACTGAACTACATCGTAAGACTTGACTCAAAAACAGCAACATCAAAAGTACACACACATACACACACATACACACACACACACACACAGCAAGGGGCACACACACAAAATAAATCAATGTAATTTTGTTTGAAAAAGAAAACAAATAGCTCTTGTTTTAGGCACCACGTTTGGGGCTCTAACAGATACAGTTCTGATTGCAACTTTGTAAAGTTAAGTCCACACTGAAATGTGACTAAAGGGACTTTAGGGTAAAAGATTTACACGCGCACACACACCCCTTCACAGGTCTTTAAGTCAAAGAGATGTCACAAAAAGAGCTACTACAATTCAGTACAACAACCATCAGTGTGTGGGCGGTGTTTGTTATGAGTGATTTTTTTGTTCAGTGTCTCCTTTATACTGGGACCACTTTACCTGTATAGTCTTTTGTAAATTAAATTTAAATGTAATAGATGATGGGCTGGCAAGATGGCTCAGTGAATGGAAGCACTTGCCACCAACCCAAGTTCCATCCCTGAGACCCACATGGTGAGAAGTAGAGTTGACTCGCACACATTGTCTTCTGACTGCCTCGCATACATCCATCACCTCGTGGTACAGCCCTGCAGAAAGAGAGGGAGCGAAAGATAAAGACAGATGCTATTTACATTTTTTAAATACGGTTTTTAAATAAAAGAAGTAGCTTACAAGAGTTAGGCCTCCTCTGTGGAAAATTCCAGGAGACAGGAAACTGACAAAAAGTCCCCACCCCTCTTAGGAGAGGAATGACAGAGCCAAATCCTCTCTCACTTACCTTGAACTATCCCACATGAAAGACAGGATGCCCAGATCTACCCAAAGTCATCTACGTTATCATTTCAATTAAACGTATAGCTGAGGGATCTAATGCCAAAGGCTTGAGTGACAGCCACCCAATCAATGGAGTCTTTCTAGACTTATTGATTTAACATTCTCCATGTAGTAGAATTGATTTATATCTTCAGATTTATTTTGATAACTCAATGATAACTCCACTACTCCTAAATTAATATCATCTTTTCTTCAGGCCAAAATTTTTTTTCTAGGTGGGGGGGGGGGGGAATACTTACATCAAGCAAACTGATTTTGCTAAGTAATTCCATGACTAACAGGATACCATAAATCAACGAGAACGTGTCCCGCTGTAATTATAAATCATCCCCAGCCTGGAGACGCACAATGGCACTGATCTGTCAGTATTGAGATTGCATCGGTGTTTGGGCTTCTCCCCTGTCAAAATTCATATCTTCCAGTAAAAATCCTATTGTCTAAAGGGACTCTGAAAGTGCGTTAGATTGTTTAAAAGCCACATTAAATCCCACCTTCCACGCCTCAGCTTCCAGAATGTGATAAGCAGGTCCGGGTTCCTAATGAGCACGCTCTCGCTGAATGAGATAACCCATGCTCTTCATGGGAAGAATGTTGTCTCAGGCATGCACAGGCAAGACAATTAGTCAATGTCACGGAAATGGAAATATTTGTAAATGCTTTGGGGGCAAAAAGAGAAAACTATATTTTCTAGCCAAGCTACAAACCCGAAGGAAAAATAGAAAAAAAAATTTCTATAAAAGAATATCAAAATAGGACAGTCCAATTAATCACCTGGTCTGACCATGCTACTACACATCTCTGCAATTTAACCAGCTCTCTCTCTCTCTCTCTCTCTCTCTCTCTCTCTCTCTCTCTCTCTCTCTCTCGATACAGCCACCATCTGGTCCATGAAGCGTTACCGCTTGCTGGATGCTGCAACAGCCTCCTGGCTTCTCCCTCATCACCATGTTTCCTTTTTCAATCATTTACTTATTTGTTCATTTATTTATTGTATTTCATTATATTTATGGCTAGAAGGTTTGTTTTTTGTTTTTTGTTTATTTCAAAAAATTTTTTTCAAATCTCATCATGACATTTCTGCCTGTTCCTCCCCAGTGGTCCTCAGAATAAAGAAAAATGTTTATAAAAGGAGTCACAAGACCCTGTGTGCCTGTCTCACGCGCTACCTGCGCCCCTCTGCACCCCTCTTCCCCAGCCAGACTGCTTCCTTATATACCTCCAGCATCCCACACACACCATGGCCCCCACCATGCTGCAGCTTTACTCCACAAAATTATAGATTTTTGATCAATCCTAGCTTCCCTAGGACAGCCTGTTGGGTCTGGAAAAATGGGTTAGACCTGCAGCTAAACCTCTCCCTTGTAGCTACAATAACTCCACTTGGCCTCCGCCGGACAACAGACGGCTGCTCGTATGGAGGTGACAACACCCTCTATCTCTTCTGCCTCCTGCCCCTGTCACAATGCGTAGTCCTCGTGTCTGAAGACTTCTTGTCTGAGATAGAGCATCACTGTGAGGGCAGGGACCAGACAGACAGGGCATTTACTGACCCAGTTCGTGATGAAACCCAAGAACACACCAAGGCACACTCTAAGGAAGACAGAGCCAGACAGCCAGTAATCAAATGTCCCAGCAGCCTCTAGACTGGTTTCCTTACTCCTAATTAATAACATGTCGTTTTCAAAGAGTTTTCAAACAGCCCAAGAGGAAAGTTGGAAACATACTATCAATGAACTGCCCTGTACCCTTCACCCAGATTCCCCTCTTCTTCACCCTATTCACCTTAATTCACCTAAATCATCGTTAACATTTTGCCACATCTGTTTTGTCTTTATGTATGTATTTACATATGCACTAATTTAATATACACATTCTATAGCCCTCCTCCTTTTTAAAATTACCAGTGAGAATGGGGGACGTACAGAAATCAACCAAAACTATGTATAAAAAATACCATAAGAAAACCCATTATTTTATATGCTAATTTGTTTTTCCTTCTAATTAACAATAAAGGCCTATGAAGATGGCTCAGTGGTTTACAATGTTGGCTACACAAGCACAGGGACCTGAGTTCAAATCCCAGAACCCACATTAAAAAAAGCTGGGTGTGGCTGAACATGCACCTGTAATCCAAGAGCTGAGGGCTGAAAACAAAGAGATTATTGGGGCTAGCTCCCAGTTTACTGGGAGACCCTGTCTCAAGGGGATAAAGTAGAGAGTGATTGAGCAAGACACCCAGTGTCCTCCACAGGGACATTCACAGGCATGCACACACATGTACACCACGCATACAAAAATAAATATATACATAAACATATAAATAAATAAGCAGAAAAGGCTGGAGGCAGGTCCAGTCTTACCAGTGGGGCAGAATTTTTGTCTAGGAAAACTCTCCACAGGTACATTTTAAAATTTAATTAATTACCCTAAAACTGCGAGAGCCTCAAGTAAAAAGACAATGTGTAGGCTTCCTCTCACCAGAAGGCAGGCCACTAAGTGTGATGTCAGGTTCAGCAGCCCTCCCAAAAACGTCTCATTGGGCTGAAATAAATAAATAAGTTATAAAAACTCTTGAAATCTAACCTTAATGCATTCCATCTCACATATTGGCTCATTCCCAAATAGAAGTTCCATTTCCTAAGACTGAACCAATGAGCGCAATGAAAACAGTTACTAAGGACAGGGACAAGGACTGGTCTGGGACAAAAACAACCGGGGACACTTGGTAAATTAAGCGGCCCATGGGAGACACTTCACAGGCGGAAGAGCAATTTAAAGTATTTATGACGGTTGATGGACCCTGAATTAGTCATGACTTCTTAAAGACAAGATCTCAGAACCGTCGGGGGGGGGGGGGAGGACGCTGACGGGAGGGGGGGTGAGGGGGGCTTCTGGGGCTGTTGGAGGTCAGGGAAGCAAATGATGTAGTATTAGTGTGAATTAAGAGACCAACGCCATAGTGATGGCTGCGCTGGTATGTAATACAAATGCGCGCATCTGACCTTGACTGCGGTTCCAGTCTGTGCGCTTTAACAGAAAGCAATGGGAGAAGCCACCGGAGAGCGTTGGGGTGATTAGCATGTGGATGAGAGCTCAGAACCTCTAAAGGAGTAGAGGTTTAATTATTCAAGCCGCTACTTAGGAAACCGAAAGGGGTGTGCTCTAAGAGTGGGATGAAAGGCATCTGGAGGTGACTGGGTAAGGACTCCAAAGGCTCCAAATTAGATTCTTGATAAAATGGACAAGATCCTTGGAAAGAGTGTTTTCAATAGATCAACATCTTTTTAGAAAGTAGAGGGCCAGCAGGGCCAAACAATTCCAAATACCTCAACAGGAGTATGCCGGCTTGGAATTAGTAACAAAATGTAACCAACCCTTCCTGAACCGATGTGTTAGCCAGAAACCGGAACAGAAAAGTCCTTAACCCAGTTGTTCTGCAGTCGTTAGAAAAATTTCTATCAGGGCCAGGGAGATGTCTCAACAGGTAAAGGCCCTATATGTGAAGGCCAGTGGCCAGAATTCAGTGTCTGGAGTCCACCATTAAAGAGGCTGACTGTGTGTGACTGCCACCTGCAGTGCCAGCACCCCTGCTTCAAGATGAGAGGCAGAGACAAGAGAATCACACAGAAGTCCTTGCACCAACTCTGTCTGGAGAGCACAGCTATAGAATCCCACCTCAACGAGGTGAAAAGTGAACTGACTGCCCAGTGCTGTCCTCCGGGCTCGCCATGCCCACAGCGGCACACATGCGCACAGACGCGCACAAAATAAGCAACTAAATAAGGGGAGGCGTTTGTTTGTTTGTTTGTTTGTTTGTTGAGACAGGGTTTCTCTGTGTAGCCCTGGCTGTCCTGGAACTCACTTTGTAGACCAGGCTGGCCTCGAACTCAGAAATCCGCCTGTCTCTGCCTCCCAAGTGCTGGGATTAAAGGTGTGTGTCACCGCTGCCTGGCTTGAGTATACAGAGAAACCCTGTCTCGAAAAACCAAAAAAAAAAAAAAAAAAAAAAAAAAAAAACAGAGAGAGAGAATTTTTTAAAGACAGAAAACTTTGTATCCCTCCTCATCTCTCCCACCCACTGAAGAAGTAACCCCAAAACCATTTAGGAGACAAAACAGGGATCAGAGCCCAAAAACCTTTTTTGTATTTCTGGCTGACAGCCAGGCTAGGAATGAAGACGACATTTCTGGTTTATGGGCAAGGCCACGAGTTGAGCCCCTCTCCTTACAGCAATGGCCTCTCCTCCCCACTGTCCTGGTCACTCCCGTCTCAGGAGAGGTAACCTTTACTGCCACTTACAAAATTGGGGAAATGATCAGGTTCCCTGTGTTGGATGGGGTCACTGGATGTGGTAGTTGGGTTACCTTTCCAATGGTCCTGTTTAGAGGACCCAGGGTAGCATGACACCAAGGAAACCAGTCTCATCAGTAAACGCATTTAAAATCCGACTCAAACCGAAGCTCAAAGACAACTTTAGTAGCCCCAGGACGAGAAAGATGTAAATGCAGGTAGCTTCCTGGAGGAGGAAAATGGAGAAGAAAGTGTAAGTCTGCTGGAGTTAAACCAGCATGGAGGGAGGTCAAAAGATAAGCAGCTCTGTGATAGGGAAGGGAGCGTCACGGCCAAGGTGTCAGGGAAGCAAACTTAGAAAAGAGAGGAGAACAGGAAAAAAGGAGGCTTTTCCAGGTGAGTCAGCAAAGTTAAGAGCTATATGCCTGTGGTTCTCTAAGAAACTGCCCTTAGGGGGCAGGAAGAAAATGTTCTCTATCGCATCAAAGGGATAATTCTTTCTCCTGGCCCTTTATCATGGCTTAAAGTATATCTGTCTTCCTACAGGTAGCCCCATCTCCCTGAGAGGTGGTCCCTTAGCCAGGCGATTGGCCTGTCCAACTGGATTAGATCTTTTATATTTGGGTAGCTTCTACCCCAGGCAGAGACATCTCTATTTCTAAGGCACCTCCACAGAGTCAGGCAGGGCTACTGTAACATGACAAACTTCCTGAACTTGTTAACTGATTCTGCAGCTTGGAAGTGACCTAGGGTCTGAGAGATACACACTGGCAGGCTTAGGGAAAGGCTTGTGGTGTTGATAGCAAGCTCCAACCTGTGGTTTATTTATGTACCAAGAGCAAGGTAAGAATGAGTCTTCTGTTTCAGCATGACTAAGAAAGAATTCTTCATTATATGTATTGAGTACTTATGAAGGTGTTTGCTTGCTTGCTTGCTTGCTTGCTTGCTTGCTTGCTTGCTTGCTTGCTTGCTTGCTTGGTGTTTGGTTTTCCGAGACAGGGTTTCTCTGTGTAGCCCTGGCTGTCCTGGAACTCACTCTGTAGACCAGGCTGACCTCGAACTCAGAAATCCACCTGCCTCTGCCTCCCGAGTGTTGGGATTAAAGGCGTGCACCATCACCGCCCAGTTGCTTATGAAGTTTGATTGGAAGGGCCATATTCATTTTTGTAATGTATGGCTGCTTTTGACCAAACAGACAGAACTGACTATCATACATCATAACCCACAACACACAACCCACAACTAAAACATTTTTAAAGTTTATTAACTAAAATAAATAAGCTAGCCAGAAGGTGGTGGTGCACACCTTTAATCCCGGGACTCAGGAGGCAGAGGCAGAAAGGTCTCTGAGTTTGAAGCCAGCCTGGTCTATGGAGTAAGTTTTGGGACAGCCAGGGTTAGACAGAGAAACCCTGTCTCAAAAGAAACAAAAGATAAAATAAAATAAACTTACCTAGATTTGCTCTAGTGTAATGTGAGTTTAATACTTTCAGCAAAGACAAAGCCCTTGACAAGTTTCAGAACAAAGTATGCTGACCCCATGTCCAGCGTCTGAGCTGCCACTATTGAGACTTTCAAGCCTCTTGCAGGGTCCCAGCCTGGGTCCCTGTGGGTGCAAGGTAGTGTTCTAGGGTATGCGGGTAAAAACACCAACAGAAGCCTTGGCGCTAGCAAAAAGGATCACCTCAGATCAACTAGGACCACCTATACCTTCCGTGTGGACCCCTGGACAGGTCCCTTGGCAACCTGGGGTTAGCCCAGTCAGAACCATACATGTGATGAATACAGGAAGGCTGTTCAGGCTCCAGAGACCCTGGATTGCTGTGTTTGCCATCACATGAAATGAGGAGGGGGGCAAAGAAAGAAAAAGCGACCCTAGCTCCGGAATCTAGCTGAAGTCTATCGGCAGCAGAGAATCAAGGATTTCTGCAAAGCTCATACAGCAATGAATGCTGCCTCTATAATAGGATATTCTCTTTACCTAGAGATAGTTCATCTCCAATATTAACATAACAAAGAAGCATGCCTAAGGTTAACCTTGTGTAACCTTTAAGCTTAGCTTTCCTCCTTAGCCAGTTAAAACCCCCAAACTTTCTGAGAACCTCACAAGATATGAACTTGGTTCACAGTCAAAATACGTATCTTGACTCCCTGTGACCCAGTGTGTTGTGAATTTGGGCTTATATTAATTTGGCCCCCAAAATTACACAGGAATCCACGCTTCTGCGCATAAGATGCTGAGGGACCCTACCTACCCCCAGTTGGTTTGATCGGTAAATAAAGTTGGTGACCAATGGCTGGGCAGGGAGATAGAAGTGAGACTTTTTAGGATGCCCAGGTAAGGGAGGGAGGGAGGGGGAGAGAGAGAGAGAGAGAGAGAGAGAGAGAGAGAGAGAGAGAGAGAGAGAGAGAGAGAGAGAGAGAGAGAGAGAGACTGTGGCCCCCACTGTCTGGCTGTGCCCATCTCCTCCATCAGCACACTTGAAACACTCTGGGTACCAGGACACATACCAGTTTTCTACAAAGTCTTTTGGGAAGAAACATAAGCTGCATGGGAAGTGTTGCAGGCATAGTACATTCTATTGTTTACTATCAAAATCGTTTTTAATTAAAAATTGTTTGTTATTAAAATACTTCATTTCAATATACCAACAGCTCGTCGTCCTGAAAAAGAAAACCACAGAGCTAGAAAAAATTATCTCAGCCTCTATAATGTGGAGAATGCTATAAATACATTTTAAAATATGTACATATGTCATATGAGAGGGATTATCCAAATCCTGTATTTATCAACTTGGTCTCTCATAAAGGTTTTGTGAAGTTGGTATAAAACTTAGTTTTCCTGAGAAGTGTGTTACAACACTCTGCCACTAGGGGGCAGCATATCCCACTCTTTTCCCTTTTTCAACCAAAGTTAAAGTTACAGAAAAACTGTAGTAAGCAATTGCATATTGTATAATGAAACATGCTGTGTGTGTGTGTGTACTATATGACATATAGCATGTGCATGTATAGCATTATGTAACATAAATGTGTATAAAATAGAATGTAAAAGTCTATGTTGCATCTGTAACATAATTTGGGAGAGGGTAGGGAATGTATCCTATACGCCGGTAAATCTCACTGAATCAATCAATCAATCAATCAATCAATATTCAGAGGTTCACCCATTCCTCTGAAAAGAATGAAATCAGAGATTTAAAAGGACAGCGGAAACCCCGGCGTGATGGCACACTCCTTTAATCCCAGCACTTGGGAGGCAGAGACAGGCAGATTTCTGAGTTCGAGGCCAGCCTGGTCTACAAAGTAAGTTCCAGGACAGCCAGGACTACACAGAGAAACCCTGTCTCGAAAAAACAAAAACAACAACAACAAAAGAACAGCAGAAATGTTCTTGCCTTGCCACCAGCAAACTCAGGAGGGGCTTGGTCCACTCAAAGACGGTGCCCCTGTCACCCTGAGGTGCCCCTGTCACCCTGAGGTGCCCCTGTCACCCTGAGGAAATAGCAGGAGTTGCAGCACAGATGACAGTGGCCAAGGAATCTGGGCAAATGCCCTGTTTAAACCAGGAGCCAAGAGACAGGAGAGACAGAGACACCCAGCCAGCACCAGGGGGCCCTGGAGCCAGAGGTTGAGTGCAGAGCACTGTGTGAAGCCAGGGCAAGTGTCCCAAACAGCAGCATACAAATAGCTCCATAGGTCATATGTGGGGAATCCCAAAAATGGGACTTTAAACCCATTTCCAAATTAAGACTGGGAGTGGCGGGGGGTGGTTAAAATCCTAGCCTGTGCACACACTCAAGACAACGAGAAACCCTGAGTGTCTGGAGTCACTTAAACCAGAAAGCGGCTCACCCGTCCCTTGCCTCCCCTTGACTCACACGGTCAGTCACCTTACATCACCTGGGAAGCTCCCTTCCCCTTCTCCGCCCCCCCCCCTACATAATTCGGATCTCTCCATGTCCCAGTGTAAATGCCATACCTCCACCCTCTCACCCTACCCCTGAGCACAAGACACTTCCCCAGACCCCTCCCCTGGAGCACCCATCTCCCCCAGGACATGTAGAAATGTGCCTTGTTTCCATAAGGACAGCATTGAAATGCAAGGTACAGGGGGAAAAAAAAAACCAGTAACCTGTGGTCACTTAGGTAAATAGGTGTTTCTTTTTCTCCATGATCAGAAATCCCAAGGCAGGCAGCTTCCGGCTATCATTGGAGGCGCAACGATGACGTTCATGGTGTCTTTTCAGTAGTCTTTGTCAAAGGCACGTCTGTGCTGGACAGTCCCCAGATAGCCTTAACTGACCCAGTCTCTCCCCACCTCCCCTTTGCACATGTAATTCTCAAAATAACTGTAGAATGTTTTGGGGTGTAATGTGGAGGCAGGGCACCCGCCAGAAACAACCTGGAGCCTTGCTCCCATCTCTGCTCAGAAATGTGACTCCTTTAGTTAGAAAGGAGCATCCCTGGCAGGCTGGCCTCTCATATTTGTCCAGAAGACGGATACCCTTGGCACTTTGCCCATTGAACACCAGAAGTCCCAGGAGTATGAGCCCAGGGCAGGGTGACTGCTGGGGTCCCAGGCTGTGCTACAAGTGAGGGACTCCACAGCTCTCTTAAGCCTTGAGGAATGGCTGGCCATGGGCCCTAAGCTGCTTTTGTCCCTTGTCACCAACCTATCAGGATCACATCCACTTTATGCTTCTTGTTGTGAACATCGTTCACCTCACCCAGTGCAGGCAGTTGGTCACAGTTCAAGATGCTGTGAGCAGAAACATCTACACTCCCAGCAGATGCCTCCCTTGATCCTGCTCTCCGGCCTCACGGTTGCAATATGGCTGCCACACCCGCCGGCATCGCATTTTCTTTCCGGGTAGAGGAAAGGAGTGCAGAGCCAGCTGCTTCTCCTCTTTTATCAGGGCAACAGAAGTTTTCCTAAAACCCATGAGCAGAGTTCTGCTTTAAAAAAAAAAATTAGGGCTAAAGAGATGACACAGCAGTTGAGAGCACACACTGCCCTTGGCAAGGACCTGAGGGTGGTTCCCAGCGCCTGTATCAGGAAGCTCGAAGATGCCTGTAACTCCGCCTCCAGGGGATCAGACTCACATACACAGACACTGATAAAATAAAAATGATTTTCTTTTTTTTCTTGTTTGTTTGTTTTTTTTTTTAAATTGTGTGGTGGGCATGGGGATATCACGGTACACAACACATGTTAGTGTCAGATAACAGCTTGCAGAAATTGGTTCTCTCCTCACACCTTCCGGGACCCAGGCATGGAACTCTAGCTGCGAGGCTTGGCAGCAAGCTTCTTTACTTACCTCCTGAGCCATCTCACTGGCCCCAGAGTTCTATTTAGAAGTCGTGACTTTAGTTTAAATGGCATCTCTAGACTAAGGATGCAATCCGGAGGTAAAGTGTTTGCCCGCCCTATGTGAGGCCCTTGGTTCATGCCCAGCAGTACAAAAATAAAAAAGATAAACAACATCACTTAGCCATTACTACCTTGCAATAGCCACAGCAAATGTGAATGACAATGGCTCTCAGGTCAGCTTAGGAATCATTGCCCTCCCTGATCCCCCAAGGCCTTGGTCACAGCAGCTCACCAAACCAACTCCACCCCCACCCCTGTCTCCTCTCCGTGTGCTATGTACCCAGTCGATGTGCCTCGCTCTCCCGACCAGGCGGGGACACACTAGGCAGGCTGAGTGGGTGTGGCCGCTGCGAGATAATTAAACCTGTGCCTTTCTTTTGATCCCTGAGATCTTCCATTTGAAATTCACTCTGATGGAGTGGAAAGATCCGGGTACATGCCCTGTCTAACCATCACGAAGGGTTAAACCATTTTTATTTCAGGTCTCAGGTGACCAGGGAAGGCTCGCTGGCAGGAGTGTCTATTGGGCGCCTCGGAGGCAAGCGATTGTGGGAATTCAGAATTAGTTTGAGCAAGCTCTCTTACTATCCCCTTGATATCCCCAGAATAAAAGCAGCAGTGACATTGCCAGTGACCCAGCTGTTAGAGAAACCTTGGATTAGGCCACAGAGGCTCTTGCCTCAAGTCCTGTAATAAGAAGCTCGCCTGGAGAATTGGATTTAAATCCAGTCCTTGATGCTCATCTTAGCGCGGCCCCGTCCCTCCATCTAATCTCATCTTGTCCTCGGAGTGTTGAAAATGATGGCAAAGCAGCGACCGTGGAAAGTGACTGTGTGAGCTTTTCTCACATGAGAGAGGTTCTCAATAAAAAGTAAAAGTGATTTAAATGCAGATGTCTCTTCCTTTGCCACCCGCTACCTTGTCCCTGAAGGTGTCACACAGTTCCCAGCTTTGGTAGCCTGCTGTGGGAAAGCAGACAAGGGCCACCAAGCACCCACTTCTCCTGGGCATCCAGAGTTGATGTGGTTGTAGGACTGAGACAGAAAGAGGATCATGGTCGCCTGCTCACTGGCTGGTGTTGGGAAAAGAATCGGAAGTAGCAGGGCAGTTTATTGCACATATGAGGTAATTTGCATAGGCAGCACCACTCAGCCAATGTGGTTGATGCGCCCAGATCCAAACCAATGAGAGACCCCAAGATGGCTCTCCATTATGAGCGGCGGTAGGAACAACCAAGAGCTTTCGGGTCAACACTCAGACCAAATAAGTCTGAGTTTCTGGCAGGAGCTAGGGCACTGAAGCTCTCGATTACAGTGCCACTGAGCCCATGTGCAAAACCTAAGCCCCAACCTGATGGTGTTAGGCCATGGGCTTTTGGAAATGATTCAAAGAATGGAATTGGTAGCATTAAGGCGGGGCGGGGGGTCTTAATTAGCAAGAAAGCTGACCTGTCTGCTTCTGCCTTGCAAAGTTGCCACAAAACCCACCATCCAACAGGCAGAAAGCAGCCCCTCACCAGACACAGAATCACCTTGACCTCGGATGGTCTAGCCTGCAGAATCATGAGAACTAAATCTGTATGGTTTCTATGCGTGGTTTTTTGTTTTTTGTTTTTTTGTTTTTTTGGGTTTTTTTTGTTTTTGTTTTTGTTTTTGTTTTTTTTTTGTTTTTTGTTTTTGTTTTTGTTTTTTTTTTTGGTTACAAAAACCCAACCACATTGAGACAGGGCAGCGAAGGCAGAAAAGCACCTTTCTCTGGACCTGTGCAGTTGACCTCTGACCCTGTGCCTCCCTCCATGCTCATCTTCAGGATGTAATTGGCCTTCTCTGCTCACCTCACACGGAGCCAAAGGTGAAAGCACACTGTGTGAATGCTAAGGGCTCAGCAATGAGCAACGGAGGACAAAGAGATGGCCTGAGCCTGAGAATTGAGGTATAGCTGCTCTAAAAGAAACATGATCCAGAGATAGCTCATTTGACCCATGACATTCTGTCTTCCATTTTCATGTGTGTGTTCCTTACACAGGCACATGTGAGAGTGGGTATGCTGCGCATGGATGCCCTTGCCTGTCTGGAGTCATCTCCCTTTGTTCTCCTACCTTAGTCAGTGAGGCATCCCTTTCAGTCAACCCAAAGCTCACTGATATGGCTAGGCTTGTTACCCATAGTGCTCTGGGATCCCATCTCTGCCCTCTGAGACTGAAATTACAGGTGGGCAGCCATACCCAGTGGGCATAGTTAGGATTTGTATATGCTTGGCCCGGGGAGTGGTACTATTAGAAGGTATGGCTTTGTTGGAGTAGGTGTGTCACTGTGGGTGTGAGCTTTAAGACTCTCATCCTAGCAGCCTTCAGATGAAGATGTAGAACCCTCAGCTCCTCCTGCACCATCTCTGCCTGGATGCTGCCGTGCTTTCTGCCTTGATGATAATGGACTGAACCTCTCTCTGAACCTGTAAGCCAGCCCCAATTAAATGTTGTCCTTATAAGAGTTGCCTTGGTCATGGTGCCTGTTCTCAGCAGTAAAATCCTAACTAAGGCAGTCATTTACATGATTCTGGTAAACTCGAGTCCTTAAGCTTATGTGGCAAGTGCTAAGTCACTAACCCATCTCCTTAGCCCAGAGCTTGTTAGTTATAGTGGTAAAAAGTTCCTTCCATACAGAGGGTTGTCTTGTGTCTTACCTCACTGTACTTGCCATTTTCTAGTGGGACAGGGCAGGAGAACTTCCAGAGTTTCAACTAGAGAGTGCTAGAAGCCTTCTATGGAGCTGAGGAACCAGCATGTTCCAGTTGGTCCAGAAGAATCTCCCCATGTACCAAGCAAGGCTGGTAGCCGATCCTGGAGTCTGACTCAGAGCCCACCATGGCAGGAAAACATACAGAAAACACTCATCAGGTTCCCCATGTGTGGGCAGCAGGACGGCAGGCCTCAGAACAGCCTTGACAGAAAGGAGGACTTAGTTTCTTACCTGATAAACCAGGACAACAGCCCTTTTCTCCCAACACCAGTGGCACGGTGAATTATCACAAAGACCATCAGCATGGCCTCCACAAATGAAGGTGCATCCAGGAGCTGGATACAGTGTTCCCCACATCAACACCGTTCCTATACCCCATTACCCGGAAAGAGTTTCACAGAATGGTTGTTGAATGAAAAAAAAAGAAATAAAAGGGAAAGGTAGATGACTGGTCCCAGGTATGATGGAGAAGAAGGTTCATTGTAGATAAACAGGAGAGCATAGTCAGAGGCAGGGACATCTGGGAGAACCCGGAGTAAACATGACCAGACTGTGAAGAGATGGGGGAAGCAAGAGTCAGACCAAGAGGCCAAGAGGGTAAAGAGTGGATGCAAAGGCCATGTAACCTTTTGGTTATATTCTATAAATGGCTAGATTCTATAGGAAAGGGGCAGCCAAGGAAAGAGCAGCCCAGCCCCGGGGCTGGAGAAGTCTAGGGTAGGGGAAGGGATGTGCCAGCCAGGAGGGCCCTGGAACAGGTAAGGGACTGAGGGATGTAGGGAGAACGTGGTGGCCAGGGTCAGCTTTACTCTGTTAAATAGGCAGCTCTGCTTTTCCTCCAGGGTTTGAAAGCTAACACTTGTTACTTCCTCTAGGACTAACTAGTACATCAAGTGATCCTCTAGGACCAACTAGTACATCAAGTGATCCTCTAGGACTAACTAGTACATCAAGTGATCCTCTAAGACTAACTAGTACATCAAGTGATCCCCTAGGACTAACTAGTACATCAAGTGATCCTCTAAGACTAACTAGTACATCAAGTGATCCTCTAGGACTAACTAACTAGTACATCAAGTGATTCTCAGATCCACCTAATTCCGAAGCCCATCTCTCAGTCTGTGAAGCAGCACACAACAGGAGTGTGTAAGCTAGAGTTCACAGACCTCTGAGGGGTCCACGGGCAGAAGCCAGGGGTCCGAGAATCAGTGAGGGGAAGAATTCCATACGGATCCAGTGCATAACCAGAGTGAGGAAGCAGGCCGTGGGAATCCCAGCACCCCGAACCTTCTCCCCAACTTAATTTGTCAATAAAAGCCTGTGATTGGGCAGTGGAGGGAGAGAGGTGAGACTGGAGGTTCAAGAGGAGGATGCAGGTGGAGGAGAGAGGGGAGGATGGATGGGGAAGAGGAAGACACCGCGGACCAGAACTGCATGGCCAGGAGAAAGAGCATGTAGCAAGAGGCTTTAACAGCTGGTGAGTACGTTAGGATGGCCCTAGATCTGCCCAATCTAGGCATTTGGCTTGTAAATAAAATATCTTGATTGTGTGTTTTTGATACCGGTTTATTAGAACAGTAGTAATTCCGAGCCGGGCGTGGTGGCGCACGCCTTTAATCCCAGCACTTGGGAGGCAGAGGCAGGCAGATTTCTGAGTTCGAGGCCAGCCTGGTCTACAGAGTGAGTTCCAGGACAGCCAGGGCTACACAGAAAAACCCTGTCTCGGAAAAACAAAAACAAAAACAAAAACAAAAAAAAAGAACAGTAGTAATTCTAACAACACTCAGGGAATCCTATCACAGTAGCAAGAAAGGAAGCGAGGCGACTGCTAACCTGTATTTACTGGGCAGAGCAGAAGCTGTTGCCACCCACACACTCACCTTTGCTTTGGTTTTCCTGTTTGGAGAATTCAGTTTTGTTTACAATCCTATGATTGTAAAAGTGATCCCCAGATTCCCCCCAAACACACCAAAAAGACAGAGTGCCTGCCACCCAGTCTCTTAAGTGAGCATATGGTACCTACTCCGGGAGTAGTCAAATCTTTGTGTTATTTTATTTTACTCGTGTCTCCTTCCCCCAAACAAACTACCAGTTCTCAAGAGCAGGGGCTGAGGCTTGTGGTTCATTTCTTCCACAGACACTTAAAAGAGTAGTCAGCCAACCACTGTTGGTTGATTGACTAACTGATTGATATCCTTCAAGTGCCAATGACTTAAGGTCAGTGTCACCCTCTGTAACTAGGGACAAAATAATAGGCAAGAGGAGTCATTATGTTCAGGCCCTCTGTGTGGTTGACTATCCTGGAGTTAAGGTACTGGAACTTGCTTTTTTGAGGCTAAATATAGCTGGGGGCTGGAGAAGGAAGGTTCATTGGAATTTTCCATCAAGACTCAAAGGTTAGAGCCCAGTGCCCAAACGCCATGGGAACTGAGCAGATGCCAAGCTGGGAATATATTCTTGGACAAGATGGGGTTGTTTTTGTATGCTTGGGATGCCTTATGAAATTATACCAAACAGCCTGGGATCTTAGGAATTTGTGAAGAATTCCATCCCCGTGGAACCTCACTTTCTAGAGCTAGGGAGTTGGAGAGGGTCCTGGGCTCTCTGGTGCAGTTGGTATCAAGAGATTCTGACTGGGGACTGGAAATGTAGCTCAGTGGGCAGAGCGCTGGCCTAGCGGGAGCCCAACGGTGTGTGCCTATATAACCCAGGTGTAATAGAGCATGCCTATAATCCCAGCACTCGGGAGATTAAAGTGGAGGATCAGGAGGCAAATTTCGGTGCTGTTCTCAATATTATCTTCCATGTAGAAGACACCTGGGTCACAGACTCCAGGGGCATCCCTTTTTTTCCTCCAGAATGTCTGGAACTCCCAGGATGCTCTGAGTTCACACGGCTGGTACTACAGCTGCAGGGCCAGCCAGAGCACCTATACATGGCCTCCCACAGGACGGCCACTGAGCTTGGGGAGAAAGTCTCCAAGGTGTGGGGTCTGGGGAATGAGCCACACAAGGATATCGAGTGGAAAGAGCAATTTCTCCGGCTCAGCCCTTGTGCACTCTCTGCCATCTCCCCCAGACATAGCCCACCTAGAATCGAGAAAAAGTGCCCTGACCCCACTCTTTTGCCCCAGGAATTTCAGAGCTTCGTTCTCTAAGCCCCATCCTCATCAAATAAGCAAAATGACTCCCAGGTTGGAAGCTCATATCCAGAGCCACCAGTACGCTAAGCAAGGGCTGGTCTCTAACCCTGGTGCAGTGTGTGGTTCCCCCAAAGGCAAACATCTCCCTTGCCCCAAGAGGAGCTCCACAGAGTACCCTCTCCTGACAGCACTTTACAGATAAGAACACTCTTAAACCCTCTGCCTTCCTTTCCATCCGTCAAGAGCCGCTTCTCACCTCCAAGTTACCCTCCAGCAAAACCCTGCTCTTAGAAAGCGAGCTCTGCAAGCTGGTGCCTCTATTAAGACAGAGCGTTTGACACACCCTGCATTCCATTCAAAACACCCTCAGCTGTCACTTACATAAGAGAACTAGGCAAAGCAGATGGAGCAGCCCAGCGGTGTCTTTGCCTGGGGCAGTATATGCTAATATCTTGGCACAGGCACCTTGAACCACTTTGTTTCCCAGCAAAGTTCCATCAGTTGGAAAGTTCGAGATCAGGAAACGTGAAGAGAGGAAGCTGTTCCTTTTCTTCCTCCAGAAGTTAAAACCACCTTCTTGCTAATTGAATGGCAGTGGAAAATCTTTAGAGCAAATCTTCCAAATCAGCAGGGAGGAGAGCTGGATGCTGCGTAGGGAAAGATACTTGTTCTAGTTTGCTCCATCTTGCTGTGAGAAAACACTCTGACCCAAAGCAACTTGCTGGAGGAGAGAGTTTATTACCTCTTAACCTTCCAGGTCACAGTCCACCACTGAGGGACGTCAAGGCAGGAACTCAAGACAAGAGCTTGAAGCAGAAACCATGGAGGAATGCTGTTTGCTGGCTTGCTGTCTCTGACTCACTCACTGCCTCATGCTCAGCTAGCTTTCTTAAGCCGCCCACATCCACCTTCCTAGGGATGGAACCACCCACAGTGGGCACACACACACACACACACACACACACACACACCTTTTTTTAGGAAACAGCTCTTCTCTCTATACCCCTGAGAAAAGCATAGAGCCCAGACTGGACTACACCTAGCAAACAAGTCCCTTTGATATCAGTGATTTGGCCAGGCTTGGGTAAACAAGCAATCAAGCCAAACCAATCACAGCTTGTTTGGTTTCAGGAATGTTTCCAGCTGGAGTTGGCAGGAGGAACTCTTCTATCCAGAGGACACTCCACAGGGCCCAAGAATCTCCTTTCTCTGGGCCAAATCACTAAACTCCAGCCTCTTCATTGGTGGTGCGAGTATGTGCACGTTCCTTGGCAAGGCTCCAATTCCTTGTGAGTAAGATGGATATAATTATGCAGAGACAGAAGAGTGAGATGGCAGGGAGGGTCAAAGGGCATCAGTGACAACCCTCCCCACACCTCCACACCGCCAATGGCAACCGGTAAGGAACAGAAGACGCCAGAGAAAAACCCGAGGTTCCCAACAGGAAAAAGGCAAGCACTGTGTAAAGGCTCCTAAAAGCTCGTAACTCTAAAGGGATGACGTCATTGAACTTGTAATCTTCTTCCCCTGGCTCTCTGACCCACATCCTTGCTTGCAAGGGCTCTCGTCCTGAATAAACTGTTCCTACCACTGTCCATGTGTCTCTGGTCTGGTTTGCAGTTCCAGAACACAAGGACCTGGAAATCCCAGCAAGTGCCGCTAGACTCTAATATCTGCCTATCCAAATGCCTTATATCTTTATTCCAAGGTTACATGAACTAAGTCTGTTACATGCTTAGAATTGTATCAGCTCTTCCTAAGAACTCAGTGGATGGTTCTTTTTTCCAGACAGCATCCCAGAGCTGCTGACACTGTAAAAGCTGTGTTAGAGATCCACAGACTAGAGGGAGCCCGGCCTCAAAGAAATCTGTCCTCAGATGAAATCTACCCTAGTAGCAAGTCAGTCCTCAAGAAAGTCAACCCTCAAGTGAAGTCTGTCTTTATAGAAAATTATTGTGGGGAGGCTGGAGAGATGGCTCAGCGGTTAAGAGCACTGACTGCTCTTCCAGAGGTCCTGAGTTCAAATCCCAGCAACCACATGGTGGCTCACAACCATCTGTAATGAGATCTGATGTCCTCTTCCTGTGTGTCCGAAAACAAGAAAAGAAAAGAAAATTGTCATGGAGGTAAATAGAGGAAGAACCCAGCCTTCTGCTACTTGGTCAGAGGAGTCTCTAAATTCTACTGTTTTTTTCTTTTTGTCTTATTATCAATATGCTTTTGTTTATCAAATTCCCCTTTTGAAAGTATAAGCACATTCAAGTTCAATTTCTGCAAGATATATCTAAAAAGGCATTTGAATTGCACTGTGTTTAAAAGTCAAATTTTTCCTCAGAAATCCACCCATGATGTGTATCCCTGACTGCACACAATACTGAGGCAACAGCAGGCTTATCTGTGTTTTCCTTTCTTGTTCCTTTTTCCTAAAATTACTTGCCAAACTCCAAGAATTCAAGTCAAGCTGGAAGAGATCCCAAAAGGGGGTAATGCGGAAATCCGACCCAGACACAGCGAGTCACAAATGGGGAAAATAGCACAGTCCTGCAATATCCTGGGACCCAAATTCTAAGAACCTCCTGGAACCTGCAACTCCTGCTCTTCAGGGACAATGAGAGGCCAAGTTAGAACTCAGGCTCTAGACCTCAAGTAATAAGCAAAATCAGAGGCAGAAGAAACCCAACTAAAAGCCAAGAAAAAAAAAGGAGAGGACCCACTCTCACCGCATCTTCCATCATGGCTGTGGTGAATGGAGCCATTAACATGTAAGAAGGAAGCTTTATAATTATCTACAGCAAGCTTTGACTCCATACTTGGCAAGCTAAGGAGAGACAAGTTAAAAGCAACAGAATTGCCTGGTGTGGTGGTACATGCCTTTATTCCCAGAACTTGGGAGGAAGAGTCAGGAAGATCCCAAGGCCAGTCTGGTCTACACAGAGAAGTGCTGTCTCAAAAACTTAAAATAAATAATGAAGAAGAAAAAGAATTCAATAGGAGGCTAGCTATAAAAATGGATATCTGAAAATCAATAGCTTATTCTGCACACACAACTGATTTGAAAATATAATGAAAGAAAAAAATCTCATTTAAATTGCCAAATATATCACACACACACACACACACACACACACACACACACACACAAAATATAAAACTAAACCTAATAGAAATATTCAGGATCTATATGATGTTTTAAAATGTTTAAATTCTAATGAGAGTCTTCATAAATTTTTCAAAACCAACAGATGACAAGGCAGTGTGGGAGAAATTCCTTATGGTGCCCAAGAATAGAAATGAGAGAAGGCAGAGGAAGAGAATGCAAAAAGGCCGAGGAGCCTGGCTAGTCTTGGGACCCACCAAGTATGGCTGCCAGTGTGGACCCGCCAAGTATGGCTGCTGGGGAACTCCCTGGACCTAGGGCCTGGGCACAGGCAGGAGGAGCCAACAGGCCTGCCCTCCTAGACCAAGACAAACCTGACCAAGCTTCCTCACCCCGAGTGCGTCTGGTTTCAGCTTTTTCTCCAACTCTACAGGTTGTGGATAAGCTCAGCCCACAGGTCACACTCAGGTTACAGTTGCTGGAGTTACTTTTTGGGAGTTTGGAGGAAGCCAAATGAAATACCAATCGTTCACTTAGGCCTGAGAAGTGAGCTTCTGTCATCAAAGGGTCTTCACCCTCAAAGTGTGGTAAACGCTGACATTTTCTGAGCACACGCCTGGGGAGCTGTGACATGTGCGCATGCGTGCTCAGAGAACTGACCTCCTGCTTTCTCCCTCAGTCCATCCATCACTTTCACCCATGTCTTAGACCACCCTGCTTCTTGATCTCACAAATATCCTTAAACTCTGCATTTGGGGAGACAGACTGAAGCTTACTCTCCTATTTCCACACAGGAATAAATCTCTCTCTCTCTCTCTCTCTCTCTCTCTCTCTCTCTCTCTCTGTCTTTCTCTTGTGCAAAACTCAGCTCTTCAGTGATCTGCAAACTGTGTAGCAAGTTTGGCCCAGTAACACTACCATCAGCCTCTGAGCCTCCTCTCCTCCCCCAGGGTAGTGCCACCGTCTGGGATTCCAAATATAAGGGCAACCCCCGGAGTAAAGCAAGCCAGCAAAGATGGAGTCTACACAGCAGGACACTGCTGTTAGAAACTCTTTCCCCTTCCAGTGAGTGAAAATCAGACCTCACTCCACTCCCAGTTCACTTAATTCACTCTGGTGAACCCACATCTTCTTCCCAGCTTCCCTACGGTAGAAGAAACCCACGGCAAATACCCATGTGTCCAGTTTCCTGAAGCTCAGCTCGAATAAACCAAGTACCCAAGTCAAATAATGATGGTGGTAATATTGTTATCAAGTGAATTAAAAGATGTTGCTTGAGGGCTGGTGAGATGGCTCAGTGGGTAAGAGCACCCGACTGCTCTTCCGAAGGTCTGGAGTTCAAATCCCAGCAACCACATGGTGGCTCACAACCACCCATAATGAGATCTGATGCCCTCTTCTGGAGTGTCTGAAGACAGCTACAGTGTACTTACATATAATAAATAAATAAATAAATCTTTAAAAAAAAAAAAGATGTTGCTTGAATATCAAGTTATTCTGGATGAGAACAAGGCAACACCCTTTACAATGCACAGTGGGCAACTTAGTACATTCACATCCAACTGTTGGATATTAAGGAGTAATTTCTCATCCTGTTCCAGTTGCCTGGAAACCCCTGCCTCCCTTCACTTCTTTGAGTTGAAGACACTGGTGTGCTCTTTGAAGACATAGGTATCAGCTAGGAAGGTGGATACATAAATCACTGTCTTTCGCTAATCTCACAGGTGAAAGCGGTTCATCAATCAATAATTTTTCTCCCTTCTGCCATGATTTGGGATGATGTGTCTACACTAAGCAGAGTCGGGGAGGGGAGGGGACTAGGGGACACCTGTTCTGGCCTCTGTGTTTTCACCTGGAAAATACTATAAGAGAGATTTGATTATCCCTAGAATTCTGAGATCCACTGGTGTGGTCTGAATGTTCTCTCTCTCTCTCTCTCTCTCTCTCTCTCTCTCTCTCTCTCTCTCTCCCTCTCTCTCTCCCCCCTCTCTCTCTCTCTCAGAGAGAGAGGAGGGGGAGAGAGAGAGAGATCATACGTTAAAACGTAACTACTGTGTAATCCTGAGCTGCAGAGTCTTTAGAAGTGGTTAGTCCATGAATCAGGGTGCTCATGAATGAGATTAGTGACTGTTTAAAAAGGGTAAGTGAATGAACTTAGCAGACATTAAATTAAGAGAATATATCAGGAACAGAAAGACAAATTAGGGGAAAGTGTTAAAAGTTGAGCTTGATGAGGCCAGCCTGGTCTACCGATAAGTTCTAAGGATAGCCAGGGATACACAGAAAAATGCTGTCCAAAAAAAAAAAAAAAAAAAAAAAAAAGCTGAGCTTGGGCCAGCAAGATGGCTCATGGGTAGAAACACTTGCCTGATGAGCTGAGTTCCCACAAGCACAAGGCCAATTCCCACAAGTGTTCCTCTGACCTCCACCCAGACATCATGGCACACTCATACATACACCATACATACATGCATGCATACATACATATATACATGCATATGTACATGCATACAAACACAATACACCATACATACACATATACATACATACATCATACATACATACATCATACATACATACATACATGCATACATATATACATATACATACATACATACATGCATATGTACATGCATACAAACACAATACAATAGCTTTTAAAGTTGTTCCCTTAGAAGTAGAGAATAGAATGATTACCAGAACTGGGGAAGGGTGGAGTGGGGGATGGGAAGAGGTTAACCAACAGATACCAAAATAAGTGAGAAAGAAGGCTGAGTTCTCGTGTTCCATAGCAGAGAGTAAATGCAGTTTATGGCTGAATAGAGTTTGTAATTGGTTGCATATTTTAAAATAGCCAGAATATCAGGTTTCAATGTTCTCAACACAAATAAATGGTAAATGTCTAATGTCACAGACATACTGATGACCCTCGCTTGGTCTTTGCACACACACACAACACTGTCCTCGGCAGGTCTTGTGTCAACTTGATACAAGCTTGAGTCATCTAAGCGAAAACCTCAATAGAGAAGATGCCCTTTTTAGATTGACTTGTGGGCCAGCCTGCGGGGCGTTTTCTCGATGAATGATTGATGTGGAAGGGCCCAGCCCACTGTAGGCGGTACCATCCCTAGGCAGGTGGTCCTGGGTTACATAAGAAAGCAGCCGAGCAACCCGCGGGGAACAAGCATCCCTCTACTCACTTCCTGTCTCTAATTCTTGCCCTGACTGCCCTCCATGATGGGCTATGATCCATGAGGTGAAATAAACCCTTTTCTCTACAAATTGGTTTTGGTCAGTGTTTTATCACAGCAATGGGAACCTAACTAAAAAACACCATAATGCATAAGTCTTTGCAACTGAGAGAGGAAGAGAGAGAGAGAGAGAGAGAGAGAGAGAGAGAGAGAGATTACTATTCATTCTTTCCCCTGATCTCAGACTTCTTAACCTTCAAAACTGTAAGAAAGAAACATCTCTTGTTTATTAATTGCCCAGTCTAAGGCATTTTGTTATAGCAACCTGAATGGGCTAAGGCGTGCACGTGCACGTACACACACACACACACACACACACACACACACACACTTGCATCAGAGAGCAAGCTGACCTTGTGCACGTGTCTTGGGAATGCCCGGCCCAATAGAGTCTCTCACCTTTGCCACCCCTGTTTGGCATTTTTATTTTCCCTCTGAATCTCTTTGTTCTGTCAGGCAGCCATTGAGAGCTTTTCATTCATTTACCAGCTAGATCCTTTTGAAGCTCTCATTTAAAATAATTTGATATTCAAGCAGTATGTGTGTGGTTGAAAGTCATGAAATTATTCATCAGAAAGCTCTCTTTCTTTGTCTCAGATAGCAAGTGAAGTGTGCAGCAGCTCCCCTGAGCAATGCTCGCTGCCTGGAGAAACCCTTTTCGCAGCAAGGCTTGCCACCATCCCTAAATTGAGTTATTCCAACAGCCTTTGATGCACTGTGAGGGTTTTTTTTTTTTCCATCTCTAAGCATACATATGAAGGCTGAACAGCAACATAATTTAATTCTTCAAGATTTACTTTTTAATCACCAGGGTGGTTCTTCTGAGGTCCAGAACATTGACCCCATTTTCTCAAGTAGAAATTGACTTGGGTCAAATCATTCTTGGAATTTGAATTAGGTATTTTTCTCCTTACCGGCTTTAACTTCAAGCTTCATTTTCCAGCAGCTGGGAACATCTGTGCTCCCCCTGAATCCCAGACGATTTGAGGCAACCAAATGTGGACAAAGAAGCTATTCACAACGTGCTAAATTCTACTGGCAGAATTCTTCATTATGCTCTGAATTGGTGTCGAGGTACAATTGTGTTTAGGTGTCGGAATTTCCTTTACAAAAGGAAAATGAGACAATTACTAAGGATTTGGAATTTAATCAAAATAGCACAGCCATTTTACTGTGGAATAAGAAATCTTCCTGTAAACACTATAGCATGTTATTTCAGGGGAGGGGGGAAATATTTACCATGAAGGGATTTGATTAAAAGCAGTCATGGGAAGTTAAGAGACCTTCTCGATTCAAATGTATACCAACAACATTATTGTCTGATTATTTATCCAATGAGCAAGAAACAAATACATGCAGTGCTAATAAAACACCCCCACATATGCCACCAAAGTATTTCTCCAGGCAGGAATTGACCCTTTACTAGAGAAAGAATCTGAGAATTGCACAGTGCCCACCTGGCAAGAAACACATGGATCAAATCAAGGCTCTAGAGGAGGAAAGAAAGAAATCAAGGATGATTAAGCCATATGTAACACTTCTCAGACAGGACCAGTCCAGAGCTGACAAACTGTTCTAGGAGGGTCCCGCCCAAAGCCCTAGAGGGAATATTCTAGAGATCCAAGGGTTATGGAAACAGTCTCACATTTGAGGTCCTTAAAAGGTCTCTATTCAATCACCAGTATGATTTGTTGATTCATGGTTTATGTTTTCTCTAATCTCTTTACACAACCCCAAATACACCTCTCCGTAATAACCCAGACTAGCTTCTAGAAGTTTACATTTCCATCTTTCCCGACTTGCCTGTCTATGATATCTAAAAACCAAGGGCTCCCCCAGGGATTCCTGCTCTTGTCCCCTTTGCCATCTCCTGTGGGTGGGCACCGCTAACCATCACTGGCTGTGGCCTCCTGACTCTGGGCAGCTCTTCTCTCTTTATTTAGGACAACAAGAAAGCTGATACCTGGAAAGGGAGGCCATGGAGATGTTTGTCATTGTTGGCAATAATCGGGTGCCCATAGTCCGATTTCCTGAAAGTCATGAGACTCCCCAGAAGCTCTGGGCTCATGAACACAATCTACCTGTTTCTCTGAGACCCTCCACACCCAGACAGAATGGTTGCATGATCAGGAGTCAGAGACAACATGGCAAGAGATGGGACAGCTGTCAGACTGACCTAGTGGTTTTACTGTGGAGCCATAAATGGAAAGACAAGGATGAACTAAGCAAAAGGCAAAGGCCACTTCCTGGAGGAACATCATTACTTGCATATAAAAATGTCCACCGCTTCCTGGGCTTCCATTTTGTGTCCCACTTTCAAAACCACTACTGTCTTCCTTTCCCATTTGTCACTACTGTTTCCCTAATATTCACCCCTTAGATCATCTCACATTTTATTTAACATTGCTTTCAAAGAAAGAGACTTCCTGCCACTGTTATAAAGTGTGATCCACTTCCTGTGGCCTATGAGTGTGAGATTGAAAGTCACCATAAAAATAAATATAACCCCAGGCATGGTGGTGCAGGCCTTTAATCCCAGTACTCAGGAGGCAGGGGAGACGGATGTGTGAGAGTTCAAAGCCAGCCAGGTCTATATGACAGAGAGAGACCCTGTCTCCCAAAACTAAATTTAGAAAAATAAAATAAAAATAGCAGTTGGAACAAGTAAGAGGCCGACCTGCCCTCAGAACTCTCCAGGCTGGTGCAGATGCACAGTTTGAGCCAAAGAGTTCAAGTCCACCCTGGGAAACATAATGAGAACACAATCTAAATAAACAAACAGACCCCACTCCACCACCACCTTAATAAAGCAGACCCTGCTGTTAAGGTCAGTTTACCTTGTTAGCCCTTGTCCTTGAGTATGTCCATTACAACTCATCTATCACACCCATTGCTAGGTGGATTCTACTTGTTGCCGGGCTTCTTGATCAAATCCCACAGTCCTTCTTAAAGGATTAGAGATTACAAGGAGCTTGGGTTAGATTTTCAGTTTCACTACCTTCAGGCTTCAAGAAGTTGAACAATTCCTAAAAGAGAAAAGAAAGACATCCTATCCAGGCTCCTGCGACACCTCAGGAAAACTTGGAGGGCAGGGATTATGACAGAGGGGGGAGGGAGGGAGGGAGGGAGGGAGGGAGGGAGGGAGGGATGGAAAGAAAGGGAAAGGGAGAGGGAGAGGGAGAGAGGGAGAGGGATGACCTCAGTCCAGGGTTATATGATTGAAGAGGCAATAGCAATTCCAAGCATTTTAAAATTATCGACTGAACAGGGGACGGGACGTTGGTAATCGCTCAAGCCATGGCTGATGACTTAATGCACTCATGTTTGGGTTAGTTAATAGTTCAGTTCCAAGAGGTTAAAATTGTAAATCTTAGGACTGCTGGCTTAACTCTAATTTGCAGCCCGGGAGTGTCTGTGGAATTGCCACTTACAGTCAATTTTCTCTGAACGAGAGGAAAAAGCAAATGAACAGGGGGGACACTTGAATATCAAGTGAATGCTCTCAGTAGGCTTTGTCCACACTGGGAGAATCACAGTGACGTTGTGGTATGTGGCAGAGTTGGCAGCACCCAGTGCACATGCTGAGGTCACAAGGCAGCCCCTTCCGTGTGGCATAGTCATTCCTCAGAGTCCAGTGACTGAGGGTGGATTTCCATGTGCACACTTGATTTACCTTTCCCACCTGAGACTGCAACTTCTCACGGGCTTGCCCTCAGGCCCCATCACTGCTACCCAGCTTGTCCCTGCCTCTCTTGGTGGAAGCCACCCTGTCAAACCTCTCCAGAAAGGTTGAGCATGCCTCTCTTTAATGAGAAACCAGAATCAGTTTCTGACAGTGCCCTGCTGGCTTAAATGGGGATGCGGAACAGAGCTACTCCTAGACACTCTAAAAAAGCCAGGATGGCATTGAGGCTGAAACCGAGCCACGCTGTGATTACACGGTGTATGGAAACAGGCTGAACTAAGTACATAGCCAATACATGGTACAGAGCTAAGTCTGTCTACTGTGACCCATGGCAGCTTATCCCTCAAAACCCTGCCAGGAAAACGTGAGTATGTACATTAATCCATTCATTTGTTTGTTTGGGATGAGGTTTCCTACAGCCTAAGCTGGCCTCTGTGTAGCTGAGGGTGACATTGGGCTTCTGTTTCCACTTGCCCGGGACTGGGGTTGCACTCCTCCTATTGTAACAGCACTCATCCCCAAAGCCATTTGCCTTCCTCTGTCCAGCCCTACTTTGTAACTTGCCCCTAGTAAAGCTACTCTTTATTTTTCCCCTTTGCCCAGCATTAAACAGTCTTTAAAAGGCTGGAGAGATAGCTCCACAGTTAAGAGCACTGGCTGTTCTTCCAGAGGTCCTGAGTTCAATTCCCAGCAACTACATGGTGGCTCACAACCATCTGTAATGAGATCTGACGCCCTCTTCTGGCATGCAGGTGTACATGCAGACAGAGCACTCATATACAAAAAACAAACAAATAAATTTTTAAAAAAAAAGTCTAAAAGAGGGCTGGAGAGATGGCTCAGTGGTTAAGAGCACTGGCTACTATTCTAGAGGTCCTGAGTTCAATTCCCAGCAACCACATGGTGGCTCACAACCATCTGTAGTGGGATCTGATGTCTTCTTCTGGTGACTCTGAAGACAGCTACAGTGTACTCATATACATAAGATAAATAAATAAATCCTCTTTTTCAAAAAGTCTAAAAGAACCACCTTCAAATGACAGAGACAGATGTTGGTTGTAGGAGGAAACAAGATCACAAGAAAACAAGACTCCCCAATTGGTTGCAGTTTTTCAAAATTACTGACGGTCTTCGGATAATACTGAAGCATGAGCCATGGATTTGCTAATCTTTTTTCTTTAATTAAAAAAGTGTAATGATCCACTTCAGGAAGGGAAGGGATGGCACATTTGTCTAAATAATCTCAGAGACTGGTTCTGGGGATTAGGTCAATGGTTACCACATAGAAGGTCTGACAAAGGAGAAAGGGAAATATCTCACGTGACTCAGCAAGTAGTCTTCGGTCTACGCATTCTCTGGACTCTTCTTGCTTCCTCCCCCTCCCCCATCCATCCCCAAAACCCTTCCATGTATCCACATTCCTTGACATGGTCCTTGGGACAATAAAAGCAGCCATTTCCCAATTAACTTTTCATAATAAATGTTTTCTCCTTGACACACACTCTTCCCTCTCAAGTGCTGGATTCCAAGCTGCAAGCAGAACTGAATTGTGCTTGGTAAGGCCATCTCGCCTTTTATAAATCACTGTTTTCCCAGATGAGGTTGAATGGGAACCCCCTTCTCTTTAAAGCTAGGATGGTAGTTGGGCCACCCCAACATCTCAGAGAATCAGAAAGAACAATTCCAGGAGCCTATTCTTCCATTTGGTTGTTATCTCTAAGAGGGACTCAAGGCGATCAGAAGACAGAATCTCAACTGGTCCTCTTTCCCCTCTGGGATGTTCAGAAAAGCCAAATTCAAGGTGAGAGGCAGGTTTCTAAGGAGCTAAGGAAGCTCTCTCTGAACTCACTCTTTCTTGTTCTTTCTGAACTCTAGCTGGCTGGTTCAACTCAGCTGAACTCAGACTCCTCTCCCAGATGACTAACTCAATCTGGCTTTTGTCTCCACCTCTGAATTGTTTTGCTTGGCCCCAAACTAACTCTAGCAATCTGATCTTCTGGCTCCTTCTCATTCTCTTGCTCATTCTGTCTTTACCTGTGTCTAGCTTGTTCTCTCTCCCGGTAAAACTGCCCCCACCTTCTGCACTGTCTCTCTAGTAGCTTCCCTCTCCCCTCTCTTCCAGTGAGAGTTGAGCATATCCTATTCTGTCAAATCTTTCTCTGATTCATCACATTTTCTGCCACTCAATTAGACATCACTTTCAAACATGTCTGCTTCCTTCTACAAACTAACTTTACCTTCATTGTTTGGGATTAAAGGAAGGTGTGTACTTAGGGCGTATATATATTCCAGCCAGAGGGATTAAAGGTGAGTGCTAATGGTTGAGCCAAACCCTAACTAGAAACATGTTCAAATATCCTGTAACACTCTATGGCAAAAGTGAATTCCTGCTCTTTCTAACATGAACCACAAAGCTCAGATGTCCTATGAGCAATGTCAGGAACACTGTTGTACTGGCTGGTTTTGTGTGTCAACTTGACACGAGCTGGAGTTATCATAGAGAAAGGAGCCTCCCTTGAGGAAATGCCTCCATGAGATCCAGCTGTAAGGCGTTTTCTCAATTAGTGATCAAGGGTGAGAGGGCCCATTGTGGGTAGTGCCACCCCTGGCTGGTAGTCTTGGTTCTATAAGAAAGCAAGCTGAGCAAGCCAGGGGAAGCAAGCCAGTAAGTAATATCCCTCCATGGCCTCTGCATCAGCTCCTGCTTCCTGACCTGCTTGAGTTCTAGTCCTGACTTCCTTTGGTGATGAACAGCAATATGGAAGTGTAAGCTGAATAAACCCTTTCCTCCCCAACTTGCTTCTTGGTTATCATGTCTGTGCAGAAATAGAAAACCTGACTAAGACAACTGTATTTAATTACTCCAGACACCTCCCCGGGAGTACCACAACATTCCTGAAAATTATCCTTAAACCAGTCTTCCTTTGTGGTCCAGGCACTCCTTCAAAAGCATCCTTACCCCCTACCCATGCGAGCCCCCCTTTCAGCCCAGTGACTTCCTTCTCTCCCCTTGATCCAGCCCAACTCCTCCAAGACTCAAACCTCAGCTTTGCCTCCAGAATATCAGCTGCTTCATCACAGCATCAAACAAGTAAATGATGCACAGGGAATAGACTTTTCATTCTGCTTGAGTTAAATATCTTCAGGCAGGTGTAGCCCAAGCATGTGAAGGACTTCACAGCACGGTGGAAGTGGGAAGGAAAGGCACATGGAGAAGAGGCCAGAAAAGGTCACACAGGATGAGAAGGCTTTGCTGCATGTTGTCATCATAAGGCTTTGTTCTGGGTGAGATGGGTGCTTCCAGCAGGTTCTCAGAACAGCGATGTGGCGTTATGATTTTTCTTTAAATGACTTCCCTTAGCTGTTGTCATGATTTGAATGCATCCCCCTAGAGCTTCTATATTGAAAACTTAGTCCCTAAATTCATACACCGATGGCACTTGGCAGTGGGGTCTTGGGGGAATAATTAAGGCTGAATAAGACTATGAGGGTGGTATGGGGTCCCTTAATAACATTAGTAGCTTTATAAGAACAGAAAGAGAGAAGCACACTGGTGTGTGTACTCCATCTCACCACACAATATCTTCCGCTGTTCTATATGATCTCATGAAGTCCCTCTCCAGATGCCAAGGACAAGTCTGTGCCTTCCTCTTAGATTTCCAAACTCCATAATCATGAGCCAGAGAAATGTTTTTCTTTATAAATTAACAAGTCTCCCGTATCGTGTTACAGCAAAAAGAAACAGATTAAGACAGTTACTGTGTTTAAAAAGAATTTTGGGGCCAGCAAGAGGGCCTAATGTGTAGAAGTGTTTGTCACCAAGCCTGATGACCTGAGTTCGATCCCCAGGACCAATACGGTAGAAGGAGAGAGCTGATTCTCAAAGGCTGTGCTCTTACCCCACACATGTCCTGTGGCACGTGCGCTCTCCTCCTCAAACATATTAAGTAAATAAAAGATTAGATGTAAAAGATTTTAAACGTGTATATAAAAAAGAATAAACTCCTCTAGAACCTGAGGGTAGATGCAGAAAGACCAGTTTTAAGGCTGGTGGAGGCGGCCAGGTCAAAGATGGTAGGGGAATCAGACCATGATAACAGCAGTTAAGGAGTTACTGAGCATCGGAGTCTAGATAGATTTTGAAGGTTTCGCTGAATCTGAAGGATTTCCAGACAGCTGCTGATTAAAACATATAGTAAGCTCCTAATGTATACAAGGCACTAGCTATGAGCTGCCTCTGAGTCAGACTGGCCAGAGGAATGTCACCCAGGTTTTGACTGGTGCCAGCTATTCTTAAAACAGATTGTGCCACGGGACATTTCTCACCCTTAGTGTCCTGCCATCTGTTCTTCAAACGTTTGCTCTCCAGATCAAAGCCTGCTGGACCCGTGAAGTGGGCCATTCTTCTTATTCACCCAGCATCAACCCGTGGTAGCTACATTAAGAAAATTGATGACTTGAATTCTCCATAAATCCTTAATCCTCCAGTTTTATTTTCCCATCTGTCACCTCCTCTTTATTCTTTAATATTCGGGTTTTTACTTTCAAGGCCAGGTCAGCCATCTTGAGGACTTCCATCTTCCTCCTCTCTCGCATCTGCCCTGTCCTCCTGGGACAAACACAGCCTAAGGATGGAAACAGACTCATCTGTCTTCTGTAACCATATGGATAAGATGCAGTCATTACCGTTGTTGGCATTGTTGTGCTTTGGAAGCTAATTAAGACAATTAGCTATTAAACACCAAAAACAATTAAGCTAATTGAAATAAACCATATGCAGTTTTCACCATGGCGTAGACAAGGGAAAAAAAAAAAACAAAAAAAGAGGTGGCTGAAGGGTGGCACCGCAACCGTTTCAGTGCCAAAATAAATCAGGGAGTACGGGAGCCCGAGACGGAGGTGTCTTAGCACCCGATCAGTTTATCCCCACAAAACGTTACTCAGAAACATTTGGCTTGGTTTTTAGAATGTTTTTCTATACTGAAAGGGGGGGGGGAGTTCCGAATTTCTGTCCAAATGTGTCATTTAGGATATAAACTGCAGGCTCATGCTGTTAGCGTGACTCTGATTCAACTCAGTGACTGAATGAAGCATCCAAAGATCTCAGGAGAAACGCAGCCTCTCTGAGATCCCTGGAGCTTGTCTTGAAGTTAGCTGGTCCTCTGGGGGGCAAACGCTGCCCTGCGGTGCTCAGATGTGACTGGCACCTTTAGACACCAGGTGTAGTTTCCCAGTAGAGAGAAACCATAGGAGGGAAGAGATGCTGTCAAGAGCAAGGAGAGCTCTTTATAGAGTGTTTATCTGAAATTCTTTCAGATGCGTGTGCAAAAAGGAAAAAAAAAACTCAACTATAGTTTGTGCGGGCCAAAAATAGAATATGGCTGGGAAGGACAGGCAAGAGAGACAAGAAAGAATGAGCTGGAATGTTGATCTGAGGAACCAGGAACTAGGGACTTCCCATTGACTCAGCTCAACCAAGTGTATCTCTCGGCTCCGTATCTCGCCTCTGTATCAGCTCCACTCTGCCTTCAGAAGCTCTCTCTCTGTGGCAGGGACTATGAATGCAACCAGTACCAATTTGGCAGCTCTGTTGGTAAAGACTCCATAAGTCCCATGTTCGTGCACCCATTATCTACGATGCATTCCCAGCCTTTGGCCTCTAGACCAAAGTGCTAAGGAAAGGACCAGATTTCAATGGACAGGGGGAATACAAAGGGCATTGACTAAGGGGGAAAGGTCAAACAGCTTAGCATCCATAAGCCTCCATATTTTTGTAGCCTCACTGTGATGGTTTGTATATGCTTGGCCCAGGGAGTGGCAGGATTAGAAGATGTGGCTCTGTTGGAGTAGGTGTGTCATTGTGGGTGTGGGCTATCCCACACCCTCATCCTAGCTGCCTGGAAGTCAGTCTTCCACTAGCAGCTTTCAGAAGAAGATGTAGAACTCTCAGCTCCCCCTGCACCATGCCTGCCTGGACGCTACCATGCTCCCACCTGGATGATAATGGACTGAACCTGTAAGCCAGCCCCAATTAAAAGTTGTCATTTATAAGACTTGCCTTGGTCATGGTGTCTGCTCACAGCAGTGAAACCCTAACTAAGACACTCTCATCCCATTCCTTTGCCAAAAATTCAAAAGATGAGATTACAAAAGATGAGAGGATGCAGTGCTCCAGACCCATCCTCAATTCCACCTCAACCACAGGCTGCAGGCCCCTTGAATAAAATAAAACACAGGGGGGAAAGCCTGAGGAAGAGCCCAGGTTCTGTCTCCTCTTAATGATCTGAGGCCTTTCCCGACTTTTTAGTAAACATTCATTATTTGGGAAGCAGCCAGGGTTGGTCGGTACCTAAATGCACTTCTTATGCTGTGGAACCCTCCTAGGTTGCGGACAGTGGAATGCTGGCAGACACAGAGCAGCCTGTTACGGAGAGGAAAGGGACACCATCTGCTTGCATTGTCTGCTCATTTCCATTAAGGAGATGGGTAGCTGCCAATGTGATGTCACCCTCTTGAACACCTGAATGTTCAACTAGCATTTGAGCTACCAATAAAACACTTGGACTCAGACCCCAAGGAAAACGAAGATGCATCTTCACATAAAGCATTGTGAACAATGGCCCACGGGTGCTCTATTTGGAATAAGATCAATGGAGGAAGCTTCTTTGTCCTCCAGGGAGGGACAAACTGGAGGACAAGTGAGCAATGAAAGAGAATGACCTTCTGATGTACACAGCACAAGTTACACAGTGTATGGTCTATCTAGAGAGAGAGAGTGTGTGTGTGTGTGTGTGTGTGTGTGAGATCAGCAACAGGGGATGGATTTGGAGGAGACATTTTTGAAATAGGATCTCATCATGTAGCCCTGACTGACTGGCCTGGAACTCACTGTGTAGACCAGACTGGTTTCAAACTCACAGAGACCTACCTGCCCCTACCTCTCAAGTGCTGGGATTCTAGGCATGCACCACTATATCTGGCTTCACTTAACAAATTCTTTTGCAGAGTAAAATGTTTAAGCTTTTATAAGCTCCAGGTCAGCAGTCTTCGCTGCCAAATCTAAGAGCTCTTTGCCTAGTCTAGACATGAAGAATCCAATCGATTCTTTAATATGGCTGGGGAGATAGCTCAGTGGTTAAAAGTGCTGGCTGAACAATAGTGAGAATCAGAGTTCAGATCCCAGCACCCACATAACAAGCCCAGCGTCCCTCAAAAGCCTGCAGCTCCAAGGGATCCGATGCCTTCTTCCGGCCTCTGTATGCTCACAGACACACGGACCCTTTCTCACATACCCTACACGCACATACACTCACACAGGAACATGTGCAAACATAAACGAAATCACTAAAAAAAAGAAAAGCAATTTTAAAAAGTTTTACATTTAAACCTGTGACTCACTTTGATTTAGTTTATTTCTACAATGTGAGATTTATACCAGGATTTTATTTATTTTGTTTGCCTATGGAAGGTCTATCACTGTGTCATTTATTATTGACAAAACTGTCTTTTATCCCTTAAGTTATTTTTGTACCTTTTGCCAAAAGTCAGTTAGGCATGTGTCCGAGGATTGATGTCTAAGTCATCCATTTTTGCTCGATTAATCCATGTGTCTGTCTCTCTTGATTACTGAAGCTATATAGTAATTCTTGGACTCCAGTAGATGAAGTCAGCCGTTATTTTCTCTTTTCGCATTGTCCTGGCTACTATGATTTCTATGTTTTACTCTATAAATTATAAAATGGTGTTATCTGTATCTACAAAAAAATTAGCATTTGATAGAAATTGTATTGAGCCTATATGTTTTTAAAAACTGATCCCTTTATGGTACTGAACTTTCTGCTCATAGACAAGGTCCGTCTCCTCATTCATTCACATCCTTTGATTGCTTTCTTCAACGTGGCAGCTTCAATGGCTTCTTCCTCGTCTCCGTTTGTTTGTAGAAAAACCTTGAAATCACCATGTAGACACAATAACACACTCTGCCTCTTGGAAAGTCCGTCAGGCCTCTCAACGCCATCTAGAGGGGTGGGGGAAGGATGCCTCATTGCTGCTGGGGGTCATAGGGAGCTGGAAACTGGGGCTCCCCACTTGCCCTCTGAGACACCGCTTTAACAGGAGTGTTGAGGTGCCCTGTCTCAGTCCCTCTGAGTTGGAAGTCTAAGCAAACACCTCAACCTTTGTTGGACCCTGTTTGTTTATTTATTTTTATGATATTTGGAATTGTCCCCTTTATGTTTTCCGCTTTGCTGTAAGTTACCTTTTCCTTCAGCTAGAGAAAACAGACACACCTAGAGTATTTTGTTTTCCTGGGTCTAGTCTGAGTTTTGAGGTTGGTCATTGGTTTTCTTTTTGAGGATTCCGTCTGTGCTTATCATTATTTCTTCAGCTTCTTCAGCTCCAATGCTAGGAAATATGAATCCAAAAGAGAATGGACCCAAGCATTGTCCCCTGAGTCTTGGGGACCTGTCCCTCAGGTAAGCTAGTCTGTGTTCTTGTGTCTCCCTTTAGAATCCTGTTTCTTTTACACACAAGAGAAAAGAGAGCTTAGCTGTACTTTGCAAGATAACTTATTTACAGAGCTGCACTTGACTTGTTGATAGCTGAGTTGAACAATCTGTTCACAGATCCCTGATATTCTGACAGGAGCCCTTGTAAGCTGGCTCCAGTTTAACTCTATGAATTTCAGAGTCAGCCTCACTGCCCACCGCATAAGCTAAGCCTCTCTCTTTCCAGCCTTCCCAGCAGACACCTAATCTGGCCAAGTCCAGCCAGACACTTTCACAGGAGGCCATGCTCCAGGAGCTAACAATAGAGGTGGGGAATCCCGGCAGCCATTCCAGAGACAGACTAGCAAATGTTACACCCTTCTCAGGGGCTCAGCTGCGGCACCCTGCGTTCAGTGGCAGTGGTCTCACCAGACATTGTCTGGGTTGTGGACTTGACTGTGGTTCTGACCAGCTGTGTCTGAGTTCGAGTCCCTTCCTCTACGGCACAGGAGTTCTCTGAATCCCTTTCCAAAGTCCTGTTTGTGATTAACTCGGCTGGAGCCTGATTCTACTGAGTGCAAAGAATTTGAACTGGAGCACATTTTCCTCTGCCTATTGGCCACAGAACCCCCTGAAGAAGGAGTCTCAGTATCTCCCACAGCAGGGCCTTGCTCTCACCCAGGGGAAATGTCTGGATGAATAGGAAGAGCAAAGAGCGAAGCAGAAAGCAACTTCTAAGGGCTATGCTGAGAGGTGCTCCTCAGAACCCACAGAACATAGGTGTTTTGACAAAATTCATGTTGGAGAAAAGCCCTGCGTGTATAGTATTAAGAGATGAGCTGGTCAGGTGAGTGCATGACCATAGTGCTGACTTCATGTATGAAATTAGTGCCTCTGTACCAAAGAAAGTCTTCTAGTCCTCCTCTCCCCTTTTTACTGTGTGAGGAAGCAGCAACAGGTGCCATCTTGGAAAGACACAACCCAGCACCAGACACTGAATCTGCTGAATTAAACTTCCTAGCCTCCAGGACCATAAGAAATAATTCCTGTACTATGAATTTCCTAGCCTACAATATTTTATTATAGCAGCAGAGAAAGATAAGACCCAGCCCAAAACCTTAACCAGCTTTCTCAGTTGTCAAAACTTCTCCTCTGAGCCCACCTCCATCACTAAATAAAAGATCAAAGAAAATTGAAGTCTCTTCTTGTGAGGTGAGTTCTCTAAGTAGCTCAACCTTGGAAACAACGCAGTCTCATAACCCTGGGACCCATGTTCTCCTTCTCTACTTCCCCGTTTCCCAGACACTCTTACAGTAATGAATCATCGCCCATTAAAGGAAAAGTTTTTATGTCCCTTAAGGCTGGCTTTGGAACATAGAAAAAAACACTTCTACACCTATAAAGTCTCACCAACATGCCTGTTGAAGCATGAGATGAACAAGGAAGACACCAATAGACATACTGTCATATTTTGAGGTGTGGCCTGTTGGAGTAGGTGTGTTACTGTGGGTGTGGGCTTTAAGACCTTTTTTCACTCTAGCTGCCTGGAAGTCAGTCTTCCACTAGCAGCCTTCAGATGAAGAGGTAGAACTCTCAGCTCTGCCTGCACCATGCCTGCCTGGATGCTGCCCTGCTGCCCCTTTGATGATAATGGACTGAACCTCTGAAACTGTAAGCTACCCCAACTAAATGCTGTCCTTTATAAGACTTGCCTTGGTCATGGTGTCTGCTCACAGCAGTAAAACCCTAACTAAGACACATACCAAACACACACACACATACACACACATACACACACACACACACACACACACACACACACACACACACAAAGGACAGCCAACTCAGGAGCACGGGATGATGGGATAGGGTAGAGGATGACGATATCTCAAGCCACAGACAACTTAGGAGTGCTTAATGCAAGAGAAATAGACTTACTCAGGGAATACCAAACCATTTGCTTATCTAATACCAAAGAGCCCTAAAAACATACAGACAAGTAGCATTATATAGACTGAGCAGGTTATACTAAGGAATATATGTGTGTGTGTGTATATATATATATATATATGTATATATATATATATATATATATATAATGTGTGCATGTAACAGCAATTAATGAAAAAGAGGCCATGAATTTGAAAGATAACAAGGAAATGTATAGAAAAGGGTTTAGAGAAAGGACAGGGAAGGGGGAAATGATGTAATTACGTTATACTCTTAAAAAGAAAAGAAAAAAATGTAAAGAGAGGGAGAATAGTCCAGTTAGTGATTATTTGAAACCCAACTTATTTGGGTCTTGAGAACTAATAATTGTTTCATCAGATAGTCCTTTATTGAATAGCTCCTTGCTTCTAAACTAGCTGAGCATGCCATGGCACTACTGTTGACATCATCTACGATGTCATGAGGGTGGCAGCCATCCACATTGCAGCCTACAGACTGTGCAGTACCTAGGGTCTCCTTGATAGTTCCTGAAAGTTCTCTGCCCAAACATGGGCATCACTTCTGGTGGGCAACATTGACAGTCTCACTAAAGGTGACATTCCCACTGTGTTAGTGTTCTTCTGCTTCTTCCTGTCTCTTGCTCTTCCTTGACGGCTTTGATGATCAGGGTAGAGGCAGAGGGTGCCACCTCAGTCTGGGCCTGCCTGTTCTGGATGATCAGTTTCACAGCAATCCTGAGACTTTTCCAATCACCAGTAACCATGGCAACATCATCACCAACTGTTTTTGGAGGCAGACCCAGAGGACCAATCTTGGGGCCAAGGTGATTGTGGCACTGACCTATCCTCTAATGCACCTCAAGTACACGACTTTGATCTTGTTGGGGTGGAACTTGGGCAGCATGGCGGAGGCAGCTGGTGGCAGATAAATCTGGATTTAGGATAACCAAAGAAAGTTGCACCAGAGCCTCCTCCAAGCCAAAAGCCAAAAAGTGAGAATTAATATTTAGTTTATAGATTTAGGCATTTATAGCCCTTCCTTGAGCTTAAAGCAAATGAGGAATCTTATTGTCCTATTTATGTTTATTTATTTTTGAGACAGGGTTTCTCTGTGTAGCTCTGGCTGTCCTGGAACTCACTTTGTAGACCAGACTAGCCTTGAACTCAGAGATCTGCCTGCCTTTGACTCCTGAATGCTGGGATTAAAGGCATGTATGTACCACCACTGCCCAGCTTATTGTCCTATTTACAATGCTAACAAATATTAACAGGCATTTTGAGAAGGCATTTGATTAATGCTTTGTCCCATTTATATACTTAATTAAACCTCTTTAACATTAGCAGTGTTTATAAATTTTACATATTTGATACTATGCTTGATCATAACTAAAAGGTCAAGAATCAGTGACAGATAATGAACTTGATTCCATTTTAGGTACTTTACCTGACTGACAAACTTCCCAAGGTACAAAAGTGATTTTTCAAATAGACTTAATAAATTGAGAATACAAATATATATAACAGTGAAACATAAATTCTGTTAAGTGCTACAAAGTTGATAAAATCTTAGATGTCAACTTGAAAAGAATCACACATAGCAAGAAGAGTACAAATGTCACAGTAGAATGCTAAGTGTGATGTATTGTAATAGGCCAAAGTCTTTTTCAAGTTGTGAGGTAAGCTATTATATCTGTAAGCTATTACATATGCACCAATTGTTTATTTTGAAGAGATTAAAACGATAGTTTTTATTCCCTTGAACATTAGCAGCCTTAATTGTAATTGCTCCCAGGGCTACTAAAATGTCTACCATGAAGAAGATGGTACCTTCCTCTCTCGGTTAACTGAGGATGCTAACAAGCTAACAAACTAAGTAGAATTCTGACTCATCAAGCCCTAGTTTGAGTCGATTTCTAATTTAAAGATGCAGGTTGCTGAGCAACGCATCCCCTTAGGTTACCAAGCCAGTCCACAATATCCACCCAGGTATTACACCTAATTTGGTGTTTATTTAACCTTGAAAGCATAGAACTATGTATTTGTTCATTTATCTCTAAAGAATCTTTTGGGGCTGGAGAGATGGCTCAGTGGTTAAGAGCACTGACTGACTGCTCTGCCAGGGGTCCTGAGTTCAATTGCCAGCAACCACATGGTGGCTCACAACCATCTGTAATGGGGTCTGATGCCCTCTTCTGGTGTGTCTGAAGACAGCAACATTGTATTCATACACATAAAATTAAATTAAATTAAATTAAATTTTTAAAAAAGACTCTTTTGTCCTTGGGCTGGTGAGGTTGTTTAGTAGATAAAGTACTGACACATAAACTTTGGACCAGATGGGCAGTACCCTGTGAAAAAGCCAGCAGCACAAGTCTAGAATCCCGGGGTCCAGAAATCAGAGACAAGAGTAGTGTTTGCTGCCTGGGGAATCTAGCCAGACCAGTGACTGCTACTCCAGATTCAGCCAGAGATCTAGCTCCAAAAATAGAGTAGAGACTGATTTTTAAAAGGCACTCAACTTCACATGCACAAATACCCATACACACATGAACATATACATAGGCATACATACCATACGCACATATAAAAGAATCTCTAATTCTTTCCATATACATTTTGTCATCTCTATATGCTACCTATAAGATCATACAACTCTGGACGTTAAAACTAATCATTGGTAGTTTTATATCAAAATATCTAGTTGAATTCTGATCATCTCTTACAGCTAAGTCTGAGACCCACGGTTGTTCTCCAAGGTCATGGCTGGCCCCACATCCTTTTCCTATCTTATGTTCTATGGCTCTAGAATTCCTGATTTTCTCAGACCTATCAAAGAAGGCGTCCCCAGAGTCTGCTCAATCTGAAGGGGCTTTAGGAAGAAGTTCCTGAAGCTATTAATTCCCTAGGGCAGCCTCTTTCCTACCTCCCCCAAGAACTACAGTGATCAAGGTCATTTGGGAGAACAGGGTCCTTGTAAGAGACACTGCAGCCAAATTCTATATCTCCCAGAAGGAATTGACAGCATAGCCCAAGCTGCCAACTGGATTCAAGATTTCCAGCTTCTAGTCCTGACAGTCTGGCCACTCAGTCACAATGCCCTCGGTGACCGCAAAACCAGCAAAGGATGCTCCCAGATCACAACCCCAGCAATGCAAACTGTCACGTGTGGCTCTCTGTCACCTGGTAAAACGGAAGAATATAAATAGGCTTGGTTTCCTGCCTTGCGGCATTCGAAAATAAATATGCAAACTGCGCATTTGCATTTCGGTAGCAAGGAGAAGCAGTAATATGAGATTACTTTAAACTGTTATGGAAATGAGGTCCAAAACGATTCATAGGGAAAAAAAAAATACAAGCTTAGGATGGAGCTGTCAATTCTGACTTCATGTTAGACTCTCCGAGATTGAGGGAGGTATGTTTTTCAAAAGGCTAAAGTGAGAGTTGAGATACACAGTTCATATAGCATATATGAGCCCTGGGTTCCATCACTATTAACAGGTGCACACACACATACACACACAGCCTGTAGAGTAAGGTGCAGATATTAACGTTTATTAAAACTAAGCAATTCCAATGCACATACAGAGTAAACCCCTGGCCTGAAAAACAATTTCTGATACCTCTGACACATGATTGTCGTGATTTGTGCCATATGCACCTGCTGAATGTCCAGTTCTCTCTCTATACCAACTCCCTTTATCTTTGCCTTGTAAATTTACTTCGGCTTTACCCTGTAGCTGCAGACTCACAGAGCTGCTGTGCTCCTTCAGTTTCTCTTTCCATGTAAAGACACCTACCCACCAATTGACAGACTCTCCAAATACAATGTCAAGCTATCATAAGCACCACTACTTGTGCCCTCCTCCACTAGGGGAAACAGTGCCTGATCTCGAAAAGTGAAAAGAGCCAAGGGCTGTGGATATTTGCTTTGACACGAGGTAATCATTTAAAAAATGTTCACAGGCCAGCAGGATGGCTCAGCAGATAAACGCACTTGCTGCCACACCTCATGATCTGAATTTGATTCCTGGACCCACGTGGTTGGTATGAAAGAACCAACCCCCTCAAGTTGTTCTCTAACTTACACACACACACATACACACAGAAATATACTCATACACACAATAGAATTTTTAATTAAAAAATTTATGGCGGAGTGTGGTGGTGCATGCCTTTAATCCCAGAACTTGAGAAACCAAAGTAAGCAGATGTCTGTAGGTTCTGGTCTACAGAGTGAGTTCTAAGACAGCCGGGGCTGCATAGAGAGACTATGTCTCAAAAGAACAACAAAATTTAATGTCTGTCCCAGTTGTAATGGCTCACACCTATAATCTTAGCACTCAGGAGGGCAGGAGAAAAGCCTGAGCTACAGAGAGGGCGACAAGCCGGTCAGAGCATACACACACACATGCACACACATGTGAGCACACACACACACACACACACACACTAAAATAAAATAAAATAACATAAAATACACCACTGCTCTTAATTAGCCACTCTAAGCTTTAGTCTGGGCTAGAGTTCCTTGGGAGACAATTTTCCCAGAAGTCTGTTCTTCCTAAACTCTCATCCACTTGCTTCCTTCTACCCAACACTTGGAAAGCTGAGCAATCTCCCTCAGCTACCTAGAATGTGAAGATGCAGCAGTCTTTCATGGTGAACTGTCACAGCACACAAGGAAGGCACAGCGTGCCAGCTCACCTTCCACCTGTACCACTGCAGTCTACAGGGGCATCTAACTACACAGATGGAACCTGGAAGGCTCAGGGAAGTAGGAATCTGCTACCTACTCACTAACAACTCCTGCCTGTGGATAGACTCCTGATCACAAACAGGACTCCACAGGTAAGTAGAGACTCCGGGCAACACTGGACTTCCAATTCCTTCTAAATAATGAACATAGAACCACTATGAGAGGAAGCTGGAAGGCAGAAAGCCCCCTATCTGGTATTTAAAGTGTACTCCAAAGATCCACAGGATGAGAGTACTTGGGTCTGGGCTTCAAAGCTCATCAAGGCAGATTCCTGGGCCTCACCATTTCCTTTGCATGACTTTTGAGACAGGTTCTCATTCTATGAGAACACTGCTACAGGCTCCCAAATGCTGGATTACAGATGTGCACCACCACAGCCAGCAAGAGTTAAAGACTTTATTACATTCCTTTGATGACTGAGATGCAGAGATGACACATTGAGAAACTACCCGAGAAGGCTGGAGGGGAAAAGAGAGAGCCTAACACTACCTCTAGTCATCCTAGCTTTGGAAAAAGTACCTACTAACACCCTATCTATGACTTGCCTGCCAATGCTATAATGGAGAACATGATCTGATTTCTGGTATTTTGAGGAGCTACTAGTATAGTAGGAATCACAGACAGATCCAGAATCCATGAAGAGCAGGCTGACTTCCTGCTCTTCCCTTCTCATCTCCTGCAGCTCCTAGAAAATATGGTGGTACTTTCTCTTTATCCCTGCCAATGTCAGCTTGTCAAGCTGGCATGCAGGACAGCACCATCAACATCTCTTTCTCCAACTGTTACAGCTTTTATTCTCCTGCTCTAATGGCCATCTCGGAGGCCTACTGTGCTCATTGTTTCTCAAACTCCTCTCCAAGCTGACTGATTCAACCTGGCTTCTCGAAGCTTCTGACTGAATTGTTCTGCTTGGCCTCAAACTAACTCTAGCAATCTGTTCTAATCTTCTGGCTCCTTCTTATTGTCTGGCTTCAACTGCCTCTGCTGACCTGCACTGAACTGCATGAACTTATGAATGAACTCAACTCCACTGCTCTGCGCTCACTCCCAACTGAATGAACCAAACTGACTGACTGACTTCCAACTCACTCCTTTCTCTCCCTGCACTGCTCTTAAATAGCTCCTCTTTCCTGTGCTGTTCCTGTAAGAGTTGGGTGTATGCTATCTCTGACTCATTCTGTCAAATCTTTTTCTGATTCAACACTTTGTCTGCCCCTCAATTAGACAGCGCCTTCAAACATGGCTGATTCCTTATAGAAACTAACCTTAGCCGCACTGTTTGGGATTAAAGATGTGACCTAAGGGCATGTCTGTGTTCCAGCCAGAGCAGCCATGTGACTAGATTAAAATTCTACAAACTGACTCAGAAGAAAACCTGCACTGCCTCTTTGGGCTCTGTGGCATTATTTCTATCAGCCACAGTGAAATGTCAGCTTTAATAGAAACAAATATGAGAGTTCTTTGAAAGGTCTATTGGTGTCAACGTGTGGCAATGCTGGATCCCAAAAGAGACAGAGTTTAGAACCATGTGGTCCTTCCTACTCTGACATTTGTGCATCCCTCCCTCCACGATTTAGGCTTAGTCTCTGCCTATCTCACAGAAAGCACAAGCAATGGGTATAGGGTGGGTCTGGTGGCATTCGAGGAGACTCCAAGCCACTCTAAAAGCAAGCCTGGTTCAGAGGCAAGCCTCTTCAGAACCCCCTTCCCTTCTCTCTTTGCACCAGATCTGTGCTCCACTATTCCTTGCCCCCAAGCTATGCCCCATCTCCACTTCTCTCCCAGGACCCTGGATATGGACGAGCTCTGGGCAACACTTTCCCATCACCTACAAACACTGTGATTCATCTGCCACCCAGAGACCATCCCAGTGACTGTCTGCTTAGTTAGCACTTGATAAAGCATCGTTCAATATTAAGAAACAGTTCCTAGAAAATTGAAAATAATCCCAGCAGCCTGCTCAAACAGTCAATCTTCCTCACAGAACATAAATCCTATGAATATTGGAGCCTGTGCTTTTTTTCCCCCCACAATGGATGAGACATGCAATGGATCAAATTCAAATGATTGAATAATTTATCTGGAAACCAAATTCCTCACTCTGCATTTTCTAATTTGCCACCTTGGATTCAGGCCACTGGTGGGCACTGCCAGAACCTGTTTTTGCTGGTTATCAGCAATGGCTTCATTGAGAGCTGAGCAGCAGGCTGTGTTTAGTACCAGTGCCCTTGAGTTTAGCTTTGTCTCCCCCGTTGCTGCTTAGAATTCCCTTTGAGAGCTCCAAGTGTCAACAGCCATGGTGATCATTTGAGTCAGCTGATATGATACAAGAAGAGATGTCACCTGGCCTGCCAAATGGTACACATCATTGCCAGCTTCTGTACCCTAAAGGAGGTGTGTAGGGCAATATGAGCAGATGGTCCACTGCTCCGACAGTCAGAGGCTGTCACAGGATCCTCAGCTGTCTAAGTGAGCTGAATCCTCAGCAGGAGGGCAGGGACAGCCACCTTCTTTATACAAAGAAAACGTGTTAGAACTCTAGATTGGAAATGGGCTTGAACTTGTCCAAGGATAATGAAAACCCTGGGCACTTGGCCAAGGTGTGACTCTTGCCCATAATCTGACTCTGAAAGTTACAAAAGAAAAGAGTATAGATTGTTACCCCCAACCCTGACCCCAACACTTCACACATGCTTACTCCCTAAGCCTTTTCCAAGGAAGCTGGGCTGGGTGTTTAATAGACCACGACCTTTACCTCCTTCCTCAACTCCTGTTGGAAGAATCCCTTCCTTTAGGAGACACAAACAAAGTCTACCCCCACCTTACAAGGTCCCAACAACAAACTGAAGTAGGATCCCACAAAGTTCACTCTGGGGAACCCGCCTGAGTTTATTGGTCACAGGGTACAAGCTGGCAAGGAACCCAGCATGGAGGATGGCTTTCCCATACATAGGCAAATAAACAAAGCACCCTTCTGTTAGCCTTTCCCAGCAGACATACTCTCCCTGCTAGAGACCTAGCATCTCCCAATACCTTGAGGTTGGGCCCCCTGAACACACTAAGCACAATCAAGGCAGAACTGCACACAGATGGCTTTGAGAAGAGGTTACAGTCTCTAATGACCTTGCCCAAACGCTGTTCTGAGGAAAGGTCAACGGCCCACAGGCCTCTCCTGTTGGTTTCTTGCAAGCAGGTACAACTCATCTGATCATGGCAGCTGGTTTTTTTTTGGGGGGGGCATACTCCAGAACACCTGCCTTATAATACCCATTCCCCCTCAAGCTATGCCATAGGAACAGAACACCTCTCTACTGATGTCCCGCTATGCTTTTTTTTTTTTTTTTTTTTTAATGTTCTCAAAGGTCCCAGGCCCTTGAGAGGATATGGCGCCAAAGGCTCAGTCAAGGAATGGTCAGTTGAAACATGGGACTTTGGGATAAATTCCAAATGTCCTCTAATGACATTCAGTCTAGTCACCCAGGCCCAAGCCTGGATGTATGTCATGGTCTCGACATCCTGTCTCTTACAGAATCATCCTAGTCTCCACTCCGCTCCCTAGCAGCACCCTTCCTGGTGACATTTAGAGCTGTGGAAAAAGCCCTGCCCAGGGCCCCACCCCAGAATTGCATCTTCTGCGAGGTTCCTCCTAAACTTCAGCCCATCCCCTATAGCTCCAGTATCCTCGTGTTATCCATTTCATATTGGTTGTTATGGCAACCCGACTCAACTTTCATATTGTTCTCACCTTTTGTTCTGAGGCCAGAGAGTCTCCTCACTTCACTGGATATCACCTGCTACTAACCCCGACTAAGATCTCCACGTGGATCCTCTTCTCACTTGCAGGAGAGGGCTCCTGGGAAAAGCAGGCTCCTTCATGGAGTTGTAAAGGAATCCCCACAACAGAAGAGCAAGCCAGCAGCCAATACCCAGAAAGGATTCCAGGCTCTCCCAGAAGCCTGTCGGCCAAGCCTAACTGTGATAAGGTCGGACCCTCTGTGAGACCTGCTCCACGCCTGCCTGTGATCTAGGCTTTACATCTGACCTTTGTTTTGATCCCTGGCAGAGTAATTTTACATTCAACCTTGGCATGGCCCATCTACCAAGTCTTTTGTGTTCAAATAGGCTAGACGAGCCAGTCAAAGGCATGACAGCATCAGAGAGCAAAGATGGGTGGGCAGCTGGGATGAAATGCTTAAAACGTGATGATAGCCCGGTTACTGTTGTCTCGGTTCTGCTCTGACTTAGGAAAACAGCAAACATCTCTGTGTCCCCTGCCTGCCCCAGGCGCCAGCTGTAGGCCTGAACCATGGCAGAAAAGGAGAGGTCAAATCGGATAAAGATAGGAATGCAGAACCAGCTCCAGAGGGAAAGGATTATGTGATGCCAAGGCATCATTAACCCTGGATGCTTGGTGCCGCAGACCTCCATGAACCTCCCAGAATCCTTTGGAACCCGCTTAAATGAAACCTGGGATTAAATCGGATCCGCCAGGTGGCAGCCTTCCCCTTGCTCTGCCGACAGAGCCTACAGTGCGCAAAAACCACCACCAGAGGGCTACACACGGCCGGCAGGCTCCAGACAGCTGGTTACCTAGCAACTGTGACGCAACGGGTCCTGTTTCCACCCCCCTCAAGGCCTCCTAGGTTATTTCTGGCAAAACAGACTGTTGCACAAGGAGTGGCTTCAGGAATCCTAGAACCCTTCCCACTTAAGCCAGAAGGATCTAAAATGGTCCAGCGGGCCCCCAACCCCGCGCCATCCTGGCGTCTAAGGGGCTGAGCCGCTACCTCTGCTTCCCAGATGCATTTCCCGTGCAGCTTTGTAGCCCCACAGGACTGAAGTCACCCTGATTTCCCTGGTGGCTAAAGGGAAGCAGTGCCTCCTTATCCCCTCCAGGGCTAGATTAATGGGCATGTGACCCTCAGTAGACCTTGAACTTTCTGTTCTTCTGCTATACTGAAGGGAGCTAAAGAAGGGAACAGCAAAACCCAGCTTGGATTTTCAGTAGTCTTGAATCTACCCCTCCCCTCAAGCCCTCTCTGTCCCCTGCTTCAAATCTCTTCCAGTTTGGATGGCCCTGGTAACACTTCAGGTAGGTAAATGTGGCCTGACAAGCCACAAGCGGCACCAAGAAAATGAGGCAGACACAAGACACGGAGTGTGTTGTAATGACTTCAAAGCCGGTGCCGTCTGGGCTGTGAAAGTCAAGGGGCCACTGGCCTGGCATGGGCAGTGACTCCAGGCACATCCCTGGGTCTGAGGAATGCCTGGCCCTGGTGCTGGGTTCCTAGGGTCTGTGAATCGCCAAGGTGGGGTCTCGGAGGGGCACCATCCTGCAGGTCACACAGGCATGTGCAGCTCGTTGTACTCGTCCTGACCATCCTCGTCAAAGTTCGGCTCCGCATCTTCAGAGTCCAGCTGCAGAAGAGAGCACGGGGTTGGGAAAGGCAGGGGGACAGACAAACGTTTCTCCTGTTCCTTACATCCTCTTCTCAACACCTATTCTCTCTCCAGGACCCCAGCTTGAAGTACTTCCCTGCCTCAAACCTTCATTTCCAAATCACCCAGAATGCCCAAATGGACTAGTACAATACCAACAGTGACACAGGATGCGTATGCTTAGGATCCTGGGATCCTGGCGCCTCTGTGCCCCATATCTGAGCTGAAAGAATTGCAAAATTCGGACTGTGAGGTGACTCAGCAGATAAAGGTGCTTGCCACCAAACTTGATGGCCCAGCTTCAATTCCCAGGACCCACGTGGCAGAGAGAGAACCTCAGCACATACACATAAACTACATTTTAAAAAGCCAGGTGTGGTAGTGCACGCCTTTGATCCCAGCAGAAGGCAAAGGCAGGTGGAGCTCTGTGAGCTTGAAGCCAGCCTGGTCTACAGACCGAGTTCCAGGTCAGCCAGGCAGGGCTACACAGAAAAACCCTGTCTTGGAAAACAAAAACAAGCAAAAATGCTGAAGAAGGAAGAGGAGGAGGAGAAGGAAGAGAGAGAGAGAGAGAGAGAGAGAGAGAGAGAGAGAGAGAGAGAGAGAGAGGAAACATGAAAAAATTTAAGAAGAGCAAAAAGATGTCCTTTGCTATAGCTGACAGAAACAGGGCCCAAGACTGATGTCTGTGCTATCCCATCCATACGCAGCCTGCAGCCAGGTACTTTGTTTAAGCACAACTGTCCACAGCAGGCCTGTCTTGTTCTTAAAGCCTCATATCAGCAGCTTTACCTGGATTCGTAGTTAACTCTCCCACCAGCTCTTCGGTAGACACAACAAGCCCACTAGACCAGTGAAAACAGCACTTCCGAGCATGCAGTAACTTTCCCCAGTTCACAAACCAGCAGGAAGCCAGGTATCTAAATCAGTGCCCACCCCAACCGCCTTAATCTTCCCAACCCCCCAGCCACCCCAAGCCGTCAGCCCTTACCGCCTGCAGCTCCCTGTCCTGGAAGAGCCGGGGCAAAAGGCAACGCCTCAGAGGCACCGTGAGCAAGAGCAGGAAAGGAAAGGCCAGCGAGGCCGCCGTTGACTTGACCACCCAGAGAAGTGCAATGCAGCCCAGCTGGATGCAGGTGAACAGGTGCATCCGCCATGTCTTCACCTGGGGTACAGGCTTAGTCTCATTACACCATGGCCATTCAGGCCCCACCCACTCCTTGGGGAACATGGCTCTCTGGGTCCCAGTTATCTTTATCTTCCTTCTGCTCATCCCTAGCCAAGGAGTCCCTCCAGACCCACTCCCATCAACTCAACCATGTCCCCAACTCCATGCATCTGGGCCTGACCTTGGTCACGTAGGGCTGCTCAGGATGGTGCTTTGCTGGCATGAAAATGAGCAGCAGACGTTGGGACAATTGGATACCAGACAGTGATGTGACGCCCATGTACAGGAAAATCCCGAAGAGTACAGCCAATGGGATCCGGCGCAACACAGCTCCCATGACGATAGACAGGCCTGGGGGAGGTAACACAGATCTGCCTACCCCTGGCCCCTGCCCTGCCCAGACAAAGGGCCTGGTAAGGGATTTGCTTATCTGAGCAATCTGGGCCTTCTTGACAGAGGTGGATCAGGACAAAGGGGAAGCAGGGAAGAGTTCCCAGTGTGAGGAGACTGGCTGGAGACCTAGGGGGTGGGCTAAGCATACTGCACCTGCAGATTCAGGAGGGTCAAGCCCAGCTCAAGCCACTGGGCCCAAGAAAGCAAATCTATGGGGAGATTCCAGTGCTCACCCACGAGGCTGGCAATGAGCACCCCGGTGACCCGCTGCTCCCGCACCTCCTGGATCTGGGGCTTGTCACCGGGCGCAATGGCAGTCCGCATTACCGTCAACGCGTTGACATGAGTGACAGAGCGCACAGTGGCAGCTGTGAGCCAGGGCAAGCCGAACAAGCCACAGAGGCCGCCCAAAGAGCCAATCAAAAGCAGGTCAAGATGGAAGCCGGAGCCCTTGAGTAGCCTCCGTGCCTTCTGGCTGACAATGAGCCTGTGCGGATTGAAGGAGAAGGAGCTAGCTAGCAGGCAGACCTGCCACTGGCACACACACCATTCACCCAAGGCTTGTGGGGAGGGGAGCACTGAAGACGACAGCTCTCCCCGGACCTGCCAGATTCCTCTTTCACATTCCCAAATTAAAGTTCTCACACTCCAGTAAACCTGAGCCAAATTCTCATGCTGCGAACATTTAAAGCACCACAAAAGCCAGATGCCAGATCAGACCGTGTTATTTTGGTTTAACCAAAATGAGAAATGTGTGAGCATCGCTGGGTGACAGAACACCCTGACAGAATTCTGAGAACTTCCAAGTGCCACCCTGCCAGGGGTGATAGCAAGAAGCACCAGGTCAAACCCTCCCCCATAGGAGAACCATGCCTGGGGCCACATGCCCACACCTGTTCCAGCCTGTTGCTCTAGCTCCCCATCCTCCTCCTCCTCCTCCCCCTCCTTTTCCCTTCTTCCTCCTCTCCTCCTCTTTCTCCTCCTCCTCCCCATCCCTCACTCACGCCAGATCCCAACAAACTCCTCACAGCCTACCACAAGGCATCACTAGACAGATAAGGTACCGGTGCCTTAACCCTGAAGCCAAGCCACCCGTCCATCTCCCTCCCTCTCCAGCCCTCTCACGCAGTGATCTGTGTCTCCATGAATATGAGGATGAGGACCAAGAGCGCGGGGACAGCAGCAGCCACCATCATCCATGGTGGGAAGGGGCGGGCACTGCCCAAGGGTGGGATGAACCATGTGCGCTTATGAGGGGAAGTCACTGAGAGCCCTGTAGGCACCGTCAGCTTCTGCATGGCAGGAAGGAAGACATGGGTCAGAGCCAGAGGCTGCCCATAGATGAGGTTTACATTGCAGCTGTTCCTACCAGAGTTCCCAGAACTCTCGGGAGCTGCTGAAACTCACTTTCATTCTCCAAAGTCACTATTCCAGGAGCCGGCAGAGGGCATAGCAATTCCCCCCCACCCCACCCCCCAGCTCCAAAGCTGTCAGGAGACCTGCTGTTGTAGAGACCTGGCCCTCTACACCAGCTCACATTTATTCCAAATTCCTGCCACTTGGGATCATACACAGTTAGATGACCTGGGTCGCCCCTGGGTCAAACCTCACAGCAGCCTCTGGTGTGGCCCAACATCTTGCCACTTGACTAAGAGAACTGGGCTGCTACCCCGCTCCAGATCCTGGGGCTAGTGGAATTTAAGTGGCCACAGCAGATGGGGCAAACTCACCTGTGTGTAGGTGTCTGTGATAGAATAATCCACAAGGACCATCACCAGGATGGAGATGGGAATGCCAAAATCCCCGATGATGCGCCGAGCCTGCCGAGGACAGCCAGGTTGGAAGCAAGGGGCTAAGGGACAGGAGACACCCCCTCCCACAACCCTTTCTGGGACCAAGCTAGGGCCAGAAATACTCTAAGGTGTGTCCCTCAAGGTGCCAGCCCCTGAGTGCCAGCCGCAGCTGAGAGACACTCTTGTCTTGTCGGGGTAGGGGGGTTGTTGGGCCACCGCATTGGCCAAGAAGGGAGGAAGACTCTCTCGGGACCTGAGCCTATCAGGGACAACAGGAGTCAAGGGGAACCGAGTACCTTGCCCCCCAGGAAGCGGCTGTTCCTGAACTTGCGCAAGAAGAAGGCAATGAGGAACGTCCCCAGCATGAGAATGAGGGACAGCAGAGCTGTGTTGGGTTGGTTCCTCGGGCCTGGTGGTCCCTCTGTGGGGGGCAGGGCACTACTATTCAGTTCCAAGCCAGTCTCCAGGGCCTCATCCGGTGGGTAGAATGGCAGCAGAGGATGCTCTGTGAACACCTATGTGTAGGAAAGAGGATGCCTCACTCTCCACAGGCAGATGACAAACCCAGCCCTGATCCCTGACATCCCTTAACCTCCCAACAAACATACACACACACACACACACACACACACACACAGCCCCTCTCCCCACGTCTTGCTGTCAGCAAGCTCCACGCCTCCTTAGGGCAGGTACCACCTCCACCATATTCCTACCCACCCACCATCTTGGACACCACCACACCTTGTAGAGCTTGTGAAACGTCTCATAGATGAAAATTAGCGAGATGAGGAAAGCAAAGATCTCCTGGGTGAATGGCGAGATGTAGCGGACAAGGAAGCTGCCCTCCGCAGCCACCAGGGCCAGGACGAAGACCACCAGCCAGAGGCCCACCCACACTCGACCGGTGAGGTACTCCAGGTCCTGAGCTCGGCAGAACTAGAGATAGTAAGGAGGTTGGTTACCTACAGGTGGGCCATCCTCCCTGAGATTTGTACCTGTGGGATGAACAGGAGTAGACTCCAAGGATAAGAAGGGAGGATACAGAGACCCAGTTCCTGGACACTCAGATAAGGGGCTGACAAAGGGCAGGAAGGAGGGGCAGTGCCTAGGATAAGAGGACAGGCTTTACCTTGAAGAAAGCTTCTTCAAAGACCAGCAGAGGCCCAGAGAAGCCTACCACGAGCAGCGGCTGGGCCCCGAGCAGAGAGAAAAGGACCCCAAGCACAGCCGTGGACACAATCAGCTCTGACACGCCCATGAGCCCCTCTGTTTTCTCTCCTGGGGTGGAAAGGGGTTGGTAAGAGAGTCATAGCCTGGCTTTTCCTGTTCTGCCCCTTCCTCATCTGGCTCTCCAGCAAGTGTGGAGCAGCTAGCTCCCAGAACAACAGACAAGGCCTACAGGGATCCTGCCTTTACACCCTCATTTTAAACCCCACCCCACCCCAAATGGATCACTGGAGTCCTCAGGCCCTGTAGCTCCCTAAGGGAGTTTCAGCTTTCCTATCCCCCGCTGTCCATCGACCCTCTAAGTGATATGAGCCAGAGACCCCTATGGGTGCCATCCAAACCCCCGACAGTGACCCCGAGAGCCTCACCTAAAAGCCCCCCAAAGGTGATAGCAGGACTGAGGGCCGCGAAATAGATAAAGAGCACAGCAGCCACACACTGGGAGTGCAGAGCATCCCGCAGGTCACTGGGGTAGTGCGGGTAACGGCGCTTCACATCTCGCACTAGCCCCCCAAACACTGAGCCTGTCCGCTGCAGGGGATCGTCTTCAGAGGTTGCCTCGGAGCCCCCCATCTCCAAAGACAGCTCTGGGGAAACGGGAAAGATTCTGATGAAACTCAGGCCACTCCATCCTGTCTGGAGGCCCTGGCTGCGTTCCACACAGCACTAGGGGCGGTGATGGCAAAAGCGTACAGGACTCGGAGAGGCAGGAGTGGGCTGGGGTCTGACCTTTGCCAGGGGCCGCATAGCCCCCCCGGGTGGTCATCTCCACCTTGGTCTGTTCCCGCTCCCGCCGCTTCCTCAGCAGCTCTCGCTGGAAGGCAGCCACCGAACGTAGTAGGTCTCGGCCCTCCACCTCCGACGGGGGAATCACAATGCTACCATCCAAAAACTCGCTGATGGCACCCAAAAGGTCCTGCCGGTCATCTGCCTGATAGGCAGCCTCGTGAAAGAGCTGGGGAGAGGGAATGGCTCTCAAGGATGGGCCGAGAGAGCCCAGGAAGGAGACTTCAGAGAGGTCATATTGGGTCACAGAGATAGGGTGGAGAAGACAGATAGCCATATGCACCAGGCCAGTCTAGGAAAGGATTTCAGAACATCTCTGACTAGGCAGGGCCTACATCCCAAACATCACCCAAGCGAGGAGACCGTTCTGTCTAAGGCCAGCCACGGTCAGCACCATCAGCACAGGACAGGGGGACAGTCCACATTTCCTACTACATCCAAGACATTGTGTCTGGGACTCTACTACTGTGTTACCACCTTTTCCGTGCACAGCCTAGGTTTCCGTTTTCTACCCTGAGCTAACAGCTTGCCAACTCCACTCCAGAGACAGACAGCTAGGGAACAAGCAGGAGCCAGGAGACAGGCCTAAAGAAGCCATCCCAGGTTACAGAACCAACCTTGTCAGACATGAGTGTGGCAATGGAGCGCCCTAATTCGTGATAGTCAGTGCTGGTATGGCTGGGCCCCAGCATCACAAAGAGGAAGCGAACAGGCACGGGGACCTCCAGCACAGACTCCAAGAGAACAGCCTCGCTGAGCCGCACAAAAGCTGCCGCCGGCTGCTCCAAGAAAGGCACGCAGCCTGAGGAAGACAAAACCCGTGATGGACAGGGAGACAGTCAAAGCAGGCTCTGGGAGGGAGACCTGGGTTCTTCTGTACAGTGGGGCCGTTGGATACTGCGAAAGAAACCTCAGATCTCAAGTACCCTGTTCGCTTACGTGTTTATATCCACATAGCAGTCACCAAGAGGTGGAAAGTAAGAGTGTCTCATAAGGATTGCATTCCCCCCTAATTCTTACAGTGGTGCTATATATTAAACTACCCATAGTCCAATATGGCAGGAAACTGGGAATGAAGAAGATAGGACTCAGTAGCTTCCTCTAGAAGCTCAGGGGCACAGACCATAATAGACATTCAGCATGCCCTGCCTCCAGCACCCGGCCCTCCTCACCCACAAGCACGACAGTGGCCTCGGCGTCCTCCGGGATCTTCTCCAGCAGTTTCAGGCTTTTCCCTCGGTGACCGTCTCCCCCAGGCATGTGGAGGGGCTTCTGAGGACGCAGAACTGGAATAGGGCTGGGACCCAGCCTAGACGCCACGCAGGCCCTCCCAGCCCTCGTCCCAGCCCTGCTTCCTCTCTTAAGAGGACCCTGCCCTCTCCTCAATGCCCCACCCCACCTCAGCCTTATCAGCTGAATGGCTCCAATGGGTCAGGCACATCACCACACCAAAATCCTGTATCATCAGCACAGGGAGCCCTCGTGTGCACCACCCACAGACACACAGCATGCTTGTCGCGGTGCCAGGCATCCAGCCTTCCCGATCTCAACTAAACTGGGCATCTTCTAAGTTCCCAGGCTCAGGCCGGGCAAGGTACACTAACCTCCTTAGCATCAGGGTCATGTGGCCACAACGGGGCTGGCTCTCCTTGGTCATCAGCCATGGTGGGGACCGCACCATCAGGGCCATGACTAGGAGTTGGGTGGTGATTCCCCAAGACTGAGTTCACACTGGAGCTTGACGGATTTCGGGGGAAAAAGCCACTGTCCTTGTCATCGTTGGGATGGCTAAAGAAGGGGGCAAGGTACATTGGCGAGGTACATTGTTAGACTGGGATCACAAGGAGGTGAGAAGTGAGGGACAACAGCCACAGCCCTTCTTAATGTGACAGCTTTTTATTGGTTAAGGCTGTAAGAAGACAGAAGGGGAATAAGCTCCCATCATATTGAGTAACGCAAGCTCAGGTTGAGACCCCCTCAGAAGAGACAATGGCCCTAGGACAGCGGAAGCAGACAGAGCCCTCATCCCCAGCCCCTCACACCTGTGTTTCAGGAGTAGAGTCCTCAGAACACTAGCCCTGTCCTCAGGCCGGATCTGGTCAGATACAATCATGGTCTCCACCACAAGGTGAGCGATACCCGGCAGGGTGGTCTGTTCCAGGTCCAGGAGAGCCGCTCCTAGGACACAGTGAGGGAAGGAGCCGCCCGGCCAGAGGGGAGACCACCCCCCACTGCCTTGCTGCCCAAAGGCAGGCAAATGTGCAAACTGAGCTGAGGGCCAATGCACTAACAGCAGATACACGTCTTACAGGCATCTGGGGATGCATATGACAATGGGGGCCAAGCAATGGGAGTGAGTCACGGCCTAAGAGTGCAGGTGCAATGCATAGTCCTGCCCCTCGGAATTCCCAGAGTGGTCTCAACTCACTGGGCAGCCCAACACAGATGGCGCTACAGCAGGGAGAAGTTGCCAGCCCAAGGAGCCCTACCCTGGGCAATGGTCCTCCTAAGTTCCAGCAGGCTACGGAAGGAGAGCGAAGCAACGTGAGGCTTCCCCCAGCGCTCCGTCTCCTCCTCCACATCCTCCTCGAACTTGATCCAGCGTGCTGTCTCCCGCCAGTGTGGCTCCTGGCTCCGGTCCAACATCAGCTCATTCAGCTCCACGAACACCTGCAATAGGTATCAAGGTGAGGGCTCAGAGGCTGTCAGAGTTGGGACTGTCACAAAGGAGAAACACTGGATCCCCAAAGCAGACACCCTCGGGCTAAATACCTCATGAGGCCTCCGATCCAGCTTCTTCTTCTTCTTTTTCCTGCGCAAGATGGGCGCCAGGCCACTGGGGCTGCCTCTCCCACCCTGTATCCGGGATGGTTTCTTCACCAAGTGTCGCCGCACCCCGGGGTTATCCTCCAGCCGATGACCTGTGGGCAAGGTAGACGTGGGCCCCAAGGATCCATCTCAAGGTCATGGCCCACATGCTCCAGGCCCCTTTTGTACCCACCAGGTCCACCTGGCTGTAATCCCACACACATTCTCCAGGTGGCCATTTCACAGATGTGGAAACAGTCTCAGAAGAGGAAAGGCACAGTACAGAGCAACATTGTAGCACTGGCCAAGTCACAACAAAAGGCAGATCCCACTTAAGCCTTCAGTCCTATCCATACCCTGAAGTCCTGGCCACAACCTGTGGGGCCATGGGTCCAAATGCTTGTCTCTAGACACCTAGCTCCCAACACTTTCATATCCACAGCACCCGAATCCCAGCCCCACTAGTGCCTATCAAACAAGCTTATGAAGGGTTGCTTGGTCATCTTCCCACCTGCCCTGCCCAGACGAACAGCTGGAGAGAGGCTAGCTGCCTAGTTACTCACAAGCAGCTACCCCTGCCAGGGGGCTCGGGTGGCCCCTCATGGGCTCCCATAGGCCATAGTCTTCAAAGTCCAGTACAAACATTTCCAAATCCTCTGAGGCCACTAAGTCACCAGCGCTGGGGCTTGGATTCCTCCCAGGGCCTTGGTCTTCAGTGTCCCCGGGCTTAGGACTCAGAGTCCCATTGGGCTCCATGACCTTGTCCAGCGGGCTTGTCATTCCCCTGGTGGCCAAGGCCTCACTCAGCCCTGGCTGTCCCAAGAATTGGGAGCCCCTGCCGGAGCTGCCTTTGCCCACACAGAGCTGGATGTGGTAAGGTTTCCTGCTTCCAATTCTCCTCGTCCCCCAAGTCTGATCCTGTCGTTATCAGCCCCCACCCTAGATCTGTAAATACACCCTCCCGATGACCCCCCACTGCCGCTACCATCGGATTGTTCCTGTCCCTGTCCTCAGGCCCTGGCAACTTTCCATGACGTATTGAGCTCAAAGCCCTAACTCCCCCCACCTCTGCCCCCGCCCACACCCTGTGAATCTTAGGAGGAGGAGGAGGGCAGGAGACCAGCGATGCCCCTTGCCTGGGCACAGAGCCCCGTGGGTGATGACAGGTGGCACCAAAACCAGGCACTGATAAGATGGAAGGAATGTGCCGAGATCACAGCCAGGCCAGGGCAAGGGTGGTAGGAAGGAGTGAGGGCAGCTGCAGGCCTGGCTTGGGAAGAGGTGAGGCCAGGAATGGCAGCTCAGCCCTCAGCCTCCAGGCAGGTGGGTTAACATGGCGTTTACAAAGGAAGAGATCTCAGGAGAGCCTTCCTCCAAGGGGGTCGATTTATGCAATAGGTGACTCAGAGAGCACTCCCGAGTGACACTAAGGAAAACAGCTCTGGAAGAGCGGTGGCTTAGTCAGATGAAGCTCTCTCTGCCACGGGGCTACTATGGAAAGGACTAGGTGGGGACACCCTCTTCAAGGTCCCGCCACGGGGTCTCACTCACTCTTCATGTCGTCCAGATCGGCAGAACCCAACATTTGAGCCTCCGCCTCGTCAGTGGGCACCCGCTGCTCTGGCCCAGGGTTGCCCAGGGCACTGCCTGGGCACAATCGCTCCCGCAGGTCATAGCTGGCTGATGGACTCCAGGGCCGGCTCTTCTCTGTGGAGATTCGGGAAGCCCGGGCCCGGGGACTGGGGGAGCTGAGGAAGTTATGAGGCTTTAGGTTTGATGGAGAGAGGCAAGGAGCTGCTGAACTAATGAGCTCTTATACACGCCCCCCTCCCCAGCCTCGAGAACAAGAGTGAATACAGAGGCCTCCTTTCCCAGCATGCTCATTCCTTCCCACTCGCTGGCTCAGCTTGTCTACCTGTACCCCTCTCTCTTCACCAACACCTCAGGCCTAGAGGACTCTTGGCCTCTTGGCTCTACTCTCTCTTCTCCCCTCTTGCTCCCTCCTCCCACTTGTAAACCATGGAGTCGGATGAGACTCTCCTCACTCTCTCGGCTTTCCGGGTCATACCTACAGACACTACTCAGGGTTAGGAATCAGGCAAGTGTCAGGGACTTGGGCCACCTGCTCTGGATTGCAGTGGGTTCTGCTCAGTGAGGGCTGGGTCCAGGGAGCTGGGACTAGTACCTGCCGGAGCGCTGGGGGCTCTGGTCAGACTGCAGGCCCACAGAAGGCAAGGCCTTGGCACAGGGAGCCTTGACAGGAAGGCCTGGGCTGTCATCTTCATCACTTCCAATGGAGAACTGTGGACATACATGGACAGACTCATCACTCAGGAGCCACCTCGGTCACATCAGGTCTTGACCAGCCAGCCCTCTGTCCATGAGGAGACCCTACCTTTGCTTTCTGTGGGGGACCTGGGGGTAGAGGCTCCACAGGCTCTGCCTCAGACTCTCCCTCTTCTTCCTCTTCTTCCTCCTCCTCCTCTTCTGCTCCAGCTCCCCCCTCCTCCTGGATAGGGGGTGTCCCTTCTGATGGGGGAGCAGAGGTTTTCTCTTTCTTCCTCTTCCTCCTGGTGTGCCGAGCAGAGGTGGGGGGCGGTCGCCGAAGCTTGTGGGGTGGAGGCAGGCGGGCTGAGAGCGGGTGATGGGTGTGGTGGGATGTGTGCCGGTGAACTGGAGGTGCAGGAGAGTGGGTTGAGACCCCTGAAGCAGAGTGGGGCTTCCCCCACAAGGAGTTCACACCTTATTCTAGCGTGAGATCTAAAACAAAGGCACCCCCAGTCTTTCTTCTAGAGCCAGGACACCCCTCCCAACTATGCATCCCTGCTCCTGTCATTGGTGAGGCCAGGTGGAGTGGGGACAAGAGTGACATAGAGAGAAAGTCGCAAAGGGGAGTCGGGAGATGTGGTACCGAAGAAAGAGAGAAGCTGAGGGAAGACACATCAGGAAACACAGTGGGGCAGAGGGTGAGTGGGACCCAGTGCACGATGAAGGTCACTGAGAGAGACCTCAGGCGCATCTCCCCTACATCTCCCCTGACAGGTGAACAAGGTGATGATGGTATGAGAGGCAGGATGACTTAACATGGCATGGTGGCCCAGCACAGCGTCCAGCACAGGATGACACTGAGTGATCAAGCCGGAGGTGAGCGCAGTAATGGTGGCGATGAAGGTGATGGTGGTGAAGGCTGGGGTGCTAGGGGTCCCCAGGCTACCCACACTCAAAGTCCCGCTCGCTGTAGCTGCGGCTAGGCTTCTCGGGGTCCCAGGCCGGGGTCTTGCTGATGAGGTCCCCAAACCTGCTCACAGCCAAGGTCTTGCCCAAGTCATCATCTTCCTCTTCTACATCTGGACCCAGAGGGGGCTCCTCCAAGGGCACCCGGACCTGCAGGCCAGATAGCCTCTCCTAAGGACCCCTAGTTCATGAACACTCCCCACCCAACCCCAACTCCATACTTCAAGGGCCTTCCCAACACCTTCACCCTTGCCTGCATCAACATCCCCAAAACACCCTCTGAGGGCTTCCCCCCAGGTTGTGGGAGCACCAGCCACAAGTGCATGAAATACCGAAGACCCCCTATTCCTCTACACTACCAATACAGCTCTACATCTGGATCTGGTGGTCCCAGGGTCATCCAGAGGACACCCCGCCCATCCTGCCCCTCCTCCCCCACCCCACCCCCACGCATCAGTCACCTGGGGTAGGGGGGAGGCGCCCCCGGGCGGCGGGATCACCCCATTAGCCATGGCAGGGCTGAAGACTGAAGACTTAGGAGTCTCTCAATCACTATGGGACCCAAACCCTGGGTGAGAAGAAGGGGGCGCTGCAGAGACCTCTTGGGGAGCCTTGAGGAAGGAGGGCGGGGTCAGAAATTGCGCTGGTGGGCCCCCTCCGGGGTGCTCCATCCCGGTGCCCAGCCCGCTCTCCCTTCCGAGGCCCAACCCGGTCCATGTTAGTCCGCTGTCCCTACCCGGCCCGGCGCCCACGCCTTGCCCTTAAGTACCTCCGGGCTCCGGAACCTGCGGGGCTTGGGAGAGCCGCCGCGCCCCATGTCCCTCCCCGCAAGCTCCGGGGCGCGGCTGCCGGGTTCCCGTCCGGCCTCTCGCCGCGCAGAGCCCGGCCAGGCGGACGCAGGCGCCGGAGCCTGCAGTCCACGGCTCCACCTCCTAGCGCTCGGCTGTGCCAGCCCGCCGCCGCCCGGCCGCACAATGGGAGTGGACGATCCCTGACTTACCCCGACCAGGCCAGCGTGGGCCCCGCGCTCGGGTCCCCGCAGGATCCCACCTGCCCGCAAGACCCCTCTCCAGGCGCCCCACGCATTGCGGGGGGGGGGGAGGAGGGGCGGGTGCACGGCCCTAAATTCCCACAATCCCTCAAACACACTCCTCCACCTTGCTTTTAGCCACCCCTCCCTTTCCCTCAGGAGCCCTGGAGGAGACCCTCTTCGCACATACAAGCCTCTCCAGCTTGGACACGAGATCAGAGACCCCTGAAAGCCATTGCCCTCAACACCTCCAGCCTCAGCTCAACTGATGCCCTTCAAAGGCTGGCTTCTGGCGCTGGGCGCCACCCACCATTTGACCTTGGCACATTATCTACCCATCAGTAGCCAGAGGCAGCTGAAACAGGGGCATTCCAATTGGGCCAACCACTCTAAAATCCTGTGGCTAAGCTCTCACTGTTCCTCCACCCGAATCCCGCCCCTGCTCCTCCAACCGTGGAGGACCTATCTCACTTTCCAAGGTCAGAGAGATGTTCGCAAAGGGCACCTGGACACCCCCACCCCCCACCCCCAGTGTTCTCTGAGTCTCTGAAACTGGGCATCTAGAATAACCCATGCTCATAAAAGCCCTGAATGACAGTCCGTTTAAGCCAGACCCCTACACCTTAGAACAAACAAAGGGAGAAGAACTGGGGGTCAGCAGAAGGTGGGGTGGGAAGGAGGGGAGAGAAGCATGTACAAAGTAGAAGCTGCTCTGACCCCTGCGCTGCGAGATCTCAGCCCTACCCAAGGGAAGAGTGTACACACAGAGCCCTGGGGATTGCTTGAAGCAGCTGGTCGCATCCCATCTACAATCAGTTCAAACAGTTCAGGATCCCCAGGCCAGAGAAATGATCCTGCCACAACTAAGATGGATCTTCTGAGAGCTGGGCATGGAGGTACCCGGCTTTAATTCCATCGCTTAAAAGGCTGAGAGCCTGGCAGTGGTGGCACACGCCTTTAATATCCACACTTTGGAGGCAGAGGCAGGCGGATTTCTGAGTTCGAGGCCAGCCTGGTCTACAGAGTGAGTTCCAGGACAGCCAGGGCTACACAGAGAAACCCTGTCTCGAAAAACAAAAACAAACGAAAAAGGCTGAGTAGTCTCTAGGGGTTCAAGGCAAAACCTGGTCTACACACTGAGTTCCAGCCAGCCAGCGCTACATATTAAAACCCTGTCTCAAAAAACAACAACAAAACCCTATCAACGGAACAAACAAAAAGCCAGTTTATCCATATCAATCCAGAGAATCCCAGATAGGCATGGCCCACCTCTGAGGTGATTCTAGATGTCATCACGTTGACAATTTACACTAACCATCCTAGGGAAGTATTATTCCTTTGTCTGAGAACATGGGGATGCAGGAAGGCGTGATCCCCCATAGAGGTTCACCTAGGAAGAAGGTTACCCACAAGTTTGGGCATCCTTGGTGGATTGCAGATGATGGCTGTCTGAGCCCCGGCCATTTATTCCAGACTTCTCACAGTCATCCGTGTTTACAAAGATGTCAGCACTGGGTGTCAGCTATGCAGAAACAGGACATGTGAGTTGCTTTCCTAAAGCCAAGCCCATGACGCCCATGGGCTGGCGTTGAATTGTGTCCCCTGAAACTCACATGCGAATTCTCAACGTCCATGACCTCAGAATGAGCCCTTATTTGGAAATAAGACCATTGTAGTTGTTAAGGGCATCCTGGAGTGGGGTGCTCTCCTTTCTTATCCGATATGGTGTGTCTATAAAAAGGGGAGATTTGGACACAGACACACATGGAAAGAACACTGTGTGAAGACTGGCGGCATGCCACCACAAGCCAAGGAAACTCCAAAACACGGAGAGGCCTGGAACAGGTCCTTCCTGTGCATCTTCAGAAAGAACTGGTGTCTGCAGATACTTGACTTCAGACACTGTGAAGCTGTTCTCTCTGTTACCCTTCATTGCAGCAGCCGCAGTGAAGTAACCTGTTGCCCCTGTCCTTCACCCTGAGCCAGCTAACTTGGCCTTAGGATTTTTTAAAAGATTTGTTTGTTTGTTTGTTTGTTTGTTATAAGTACACTGTAACTGCCTTCAGACACACCAGAGGAGGGCATCAGATCCCATTACAGATGGTTGTGAGCCACCATGTGGTTGCTGGGAATTGAACTCATGACCTCTGGAAGAGCAGTCAGTGCTCTTAACCACTGAACCATCTCTCTAGCCCCGGCCTTAAGTCTTAATGGAGCCATCCCTTGTTGGGAATACCCTAGGAGGATCCCTTTCGCCTTCCTTCTGTCCTCTACATCTTAGTGCTGGACCCTCCCCCACAGCCTGGAAAACCATCAGGGAGTCTTATCTCAAGACAGCCTGAGAAGTTTTTGTCAACCTGGGAGCCCTAGGGTGCTGGGTTACATAACACACAACTTGTCCCTTAGAGATCCCAATCCAGAATGGATGTTGCACATGGATTCTCCTCTCACTTAGAAGGGAACACCAAACTAGTCCCTTGGAGACCCTCATCCCACCTGGAGTCAGGAACTTCAGCCTCGACTCCACAAGCATCTCACTTTTATCATCCATGTCTCTGGAATAATGAGGTAAATCGTCCCCCTGGGAGGGTTTTTAGAAGCCCACGTTCCTCTCTCATTCTGCGGCAGGGTGGGCAGGTGGTGTTGGCTCGCCTATCACTTGCTTCCTGTTAGCTCGTTCTATTCGATGTATTATGTATTCCTTCATTACGCCTGCAGCTCTCCCAGCATTCTGCCTCCAGCATACCTGTACCTGCCAGTCACCCATTGGGAGTTCTGATAGGGACTTTATTACTGTGACAAGGATGACCCATGCATGCATCATGGATGGCCACTTTGGTGTTTGTTGGCCACCACTTCCAAAGCCTATGTATGCTTAAATGCTGACAGAAATGGTGACAGCAAAGACAGACAAAACCAGTGACAGACAGGTTCAAAACAAGAGCTACCCCACTCACTCTCCCTCATAATGAAGTCTGATTTGGACTTCTCACCTGCATGTTGATACTCCAGAGTGACTTCTTGATACATGTAATGCCACCACAACCCATGTCCTCTGTCCAGGGAGCAAGATCCATTTTGGCATCCAGAGTTGGCTAGAGATACAAGTACAATTTTCACAGTTCCTCACAATTGAGCCAGGAGCCAACAGAGTACATTTCTCTTAGAGCCATTCCCAAGAATGGCTTGATCTTGGGGTTAAACATGTTAGAAGCTAGTCCAGTATAAAACATATCTGTCATCTATGGCAACCTAAATCTGTGACACCTCTTCATGGAAGTTCTCTCTCGCCAAGGTAGAAGCTAGAAAAATGCATATGTCCTGACTCCCTTGCAGCTAGGTTAAGACACTGACCTGAGTTTCAATAGTCAAGTCTCTAGTACAAGTTCTGAATTCAGGAGTGAGTGATATGCTCAGAGGATACTACCTCTAAGTAAAAATGGATGGCTATGAGCCTGTGGGTTCTGGGAACTAAACTCAGGTTGCCTATAAGAACAACAAGTGCTCTTATCTTCAGCCCTCCATACACATACCCACATTCTTCACTCTTCTTAAAACAGAGTTTTGGGGCTGGAGAGATGGCTCAACAGTTAAGAGCACTGACTGTTCTTCCAAAGGTCCTGAGTTCAAATACCAGCAACCACATGGTGGCTCACAACCATCTGTAATGATATCTGACACCCTCTTCTGGTGTATCTGAAGACAGCTACAGTTTGCTCATATACATAAAATAAATAAATCTTTTTTTTTAAAGCAGAGTTTTATTTTAAAGTAGAGTTGGTTGAATCTGTTTGTGCATCTTCACCAGAAGCTGGGACATCTCCACCCTTTCTGTTTCTGCTGTAGATTACTTGGACTCAGTGCTTGACACATCCTTTATTAAGTAACTCCTGAAAGGTTGCCCTGGCCACGGAACCATGGATATTGAGTCTCTCAGAGACCACAGCTGAAGAAATAAGCTTATAGCTGGGAACTTCCTTACAGTTTGTCATACATAGCTTTGTTAAAAAGGGCAAGGACGTTGAGTTTGTCACGAGCTTTGCCTTTGTGCTGCTTTTGGCTTTTCCCTGAGATTTGTTTACTGGGTCTTTGACCTCTTCGGCCATCATTCCAGGATCTTTCTTCTTGTCACCTGTCCTTGGGTAGTATGATGAACTCAGAGAGTGTCCAAAACCACTACAGCCTCACCAGACAAAAGGCACATCCCTTACTCTTAATGATGACAATGTGATAACTTTCTTACCTGGAATTTAAGTGGTACTTTCCATTTTACAAGGCACTGTGATATTCTCATGGTCCCTTCCCAGCAACTCTCTACTTGACTGGTAAGAAAAGTAAGGCTCATGAAGTGACTTGCTCAAGACTGAAGGCCCATAGGCAACATAGCCAAGGGAGCCCCAGAGTTCTGGTATCATGTCTGACATTTACCCCTAAATACCACAGCTTGCTAACACTCTCTATCATGTCTCAATGGCCTTATGCAACTGCTAAACCTTCCAAGCCATGTGCAAAACTGAGAAATATCACTCATTTCTCAGGTTTATTCTTCAAAGCTATCTCTGCTATTAGAGGCTACAGAGGCGAGAAGCTAAGCTTGAAATCTCTGGGGGCCAAGTGACCTGAGGTTGTACCCCAGCTTGGTCACTCAATAACCGCTTGAGCAAGTTATTTATTACCGTGCCTGGCACCTTGGTTTCTCCAACAGTGACAAGGGAGTTGTTGAGAGGAAAAAGGTGAGCTTGCCTATGTGTAGCACATAGAACAGAGAGACTTGGCACATAGTGGCGCTCGGGAGATGTTGGGTCGATCCAATGCTGCTCAGAACCTAAGAGATGTAAGTCTTCGGAGTCCTCAGAGAAACATGAAAGGACAGTGCGCACACATATGAAATAAGCATGTTAGCATGTGTTAGCATACAAGAGCAGTATGTTAAGGGCCACAATAAATTGACCAACCATGCAAACCCTCAATGGCAAGGAGACCCAGAACAGCTCTGACCTCCCCCACAGGTGGTAAAATGACACCACCACCACCCTTTGCTCCCATAGCCCCAACCCCAACTCCCTACCTCCCCATCCTATCACCCCCACCCTGAACTGCCTGGCTTGAACTCGGGGCTTCATACATGTTAAGATAGCACTCTACTTCTGAGTTGTAACCCAGCCCCCATAAACCAATCTTTGCATTGGTAATCTTATTTTTTTAAAGATTTATCTATTTATTTTATGTGACTACACTGTCACTCTCTTCAGACACACCAGAAGAGGGCATTAGATCCCATTACAGATGGTTGTGAGCCACCATGTGGTTGCTGGGAATTGAACTCACAACCTCTGGAAGAGTGGTCAGTGCTCTTAACCGCTGAGCCATCTCCCCAGCCCTGCACTGGTAAGCTTAAACTCACACAGTGCGTATGGTTTCATGGAGCCCAGATTGTCACTTAGACTCTTATCAGAATTATTTCCCTGCTTCCCGGAGCAAAGCACTCAGGGCCAGTTGCTACTGAGTGGGTTTACGATCAGGTTCTTACAGGTAAGGTGGCATTGAATTAGGGCCCAGGCTCTGGAGTTTTGAGATGTCGTAATTTAAAACCATTTCAATGCTTGGCACGGAACAAGTGTTCAATAACTGTCACTCTTATTTACTATTCTTGTTACTCTGCAGTAGTTTATCTCATAATCCACATGTGCCTGGCCTTGACTTTGACACAAATCCAATGTCTGGACACTGCTAGTATCCCTGAGGGTCACCTTCCAGACCAGCCTTCCTGACATGTTTGTGCAGGATGGCATTCTGAGAGACGAACCAACCCCCACCATGGTCCTCTGTCATCCCTGAAATAACTACCTGCCTGAGTTTTATTTAGGTGAAACAGATTGAAGAGAAGGCAGAGATAACCTACCAGCCTTTCTGCTCTTTTGCTTCCCCAGAACCATAGCCAAGGGTGTTTTCAAAAGAAAGAAAAAGAGGTGGGTTAGCAAGAGAAAGAGATCTTGACCAGAAGCTAGTGGGAAAGGTGGAAGAGCAGACCTTTGCCCTCTCTAGCAATTGAAACAGGAGGAGGTTCCCCCAAGGCATGAAGGGAAGAGAGTCAGGTCAGGGAGCCCTACCAAACCCATAGGATGGGAGCTTGAAATTAAAGCTCAGCTGTTTTGCAAATATAAAGCACTACTTCACAGCACCCAACCTCATAGAGTAAGACTCACGCATGCTCTCTATATTCCATGCTAAGTATTGTATATACCATCCACAAGCAAACGCCTACTCTTTGTTATGAAGCATCCATAACAAGTACCAGGAAGGAAAAGCCCAGTAACGGGAGATTCAGGTGACAGGACTAGGGCCATCCTCTGTAAGGAGACGACAATTAAACAATGGCCCGAAGAATATGAAAGATTCAGATTCACAATTAAGGGTGGGTTGGAGAGGTAGGGGAAAGGGCAACACTCAAGCCCCTGGGAAGGACCCTGTAATGGGAAAGAATGGTTTGCTTAAACAGTTGAACGATCTCGATGGTGTTCTGTTGACAGGATATGATAATCCCAGACGTTGGTGCCACCAGAGACCGTATGAAAGGACTGGATGGATCCTGAAAGGATGGGCCTTCCATAAGGCTTAGGAGGCAATATGGTTTAAGGAAGACAGCTCAGATCTTGTAGACAGAGGGTTCAAGGGTGAGAGCACCTTAGTAACCTCAGCCTCACTCGCCACACCTGTAAGATGTAGATCTTCCCCAGGACAGTCGTGATAACATCACAGGAAGGCTGAGTGCACAGACAAAGCACAAAGTATGTCCTTACACACTGACACCGTGCACTTCATGTTGGTTTTAATCCAAAATCCCAGTACTCAGAAGGCCCAGACAGGAGGATCTCAAGTTCACGACCGACCAGAGTTATATAACCAGACCCTGAAAGAGAATCCTATTGTGACTTCCTGCATCCCTCCTCGCACAGAGCCAGGCACCTCCCAAAGAGCTCAGTGAGTCTCTGTGAAGCAAGTGCACAGGTAATTATAGTAACTAATAAACTAAGGAATGTTTTCAGTGGAGGCCGGAGAAGTCACCAAGTCCCAAATGATCAAGTGACAAAAGGGATGGGCCAAGACAGAAATGTGTCCTGACTCATGCTCTTTCCAGAAGTGTGCGAGTTTCCTCCAAAGCACACTGGGGAAATATTCACCCATAAACACATAGGCAATAAGAAGCAGGCAGCCATTCTTCCAGTTACAAAGAACAGTCCGAGGCTCCTGGGTGACAAAGAAGCATGTAGCAACTAACAGGCGGATTCTGTAGCCAGCATTTATTGAATGCATTGAGGTTTTGCACAATACTCCCACGGATACTCAACACCTCTGTGAAGCAGATAAGTTATTGATTAGTCTCAATTCCACACTGCAGGTGAGCAAACAAGGGGACGTTACTAGCTCACAGCTAAGCCGTGAATCATACAACTAAGACACAGTCCTAAATCCCGTGTCCTTCCCGTGTTACAACCACACCACACTGACCCTTGTGGGTGGATGCAAAATATGGCATGCCGGCACACAGAACCAAAATACAGCATGCTGGCACATGTGACCATGTGACTGAATTCCAACTGCTGGGAAGCCACCAGGGCAATCTTGCCAAAGCTGCTGCAGAATCGATCTCTCTCTCTCCCTCCCTTTCTCCCCCACCACCACCTTCCTTCCCCCCCTCCCCCCAGATAGAGATAGATAGATAGATAGATAGATAGATAGATAGATAGATAGATAGATAGATAGATAGATAGACAGACAGACAGACAGACAATCTTTGGGGGGATTTTGAGATAGAGCTTCTCTCTATAACTGCCCTATCTAGCCTGGAACTTGCTTTATAAACCTGGCTGGCCTCAAACTCAGAGCTTCTCCTGCCTCATCCTCCCAAGTGCTGGGATTAACGGCTTGTGCCGCTTCTACCTCCCAGACTTCACTGTAGAATCTTAACAGAGAAAGAAGGATGCTACTCATCCCTCCATCAAAAGTGACTCATCCTCAGGGCCACCTCCTAGAAGGAGACGAGTTCTTTAGCAGGCCAGCTCCCCTCAGCCAGTCCTAGAATCATTTAACCCCATAAGGCCTCAGAAAATTTAAGTGTAACTTTTGGGTCTATGAGAATTTGAAGCACTTAAATTTCCCTTTTAAACAGCCAACTCCTCAAGTTGGGCTCACACTTTTAATCCAGCATTGGGAGGCAGAGGCAGACAAATTTCTGAGTTTAAGGCCAGCCAGGGAAAACTTGTCTTGAAAAAACCCAAGAGTGAAACCTTCAATGTCATACTATCCCCTTCTGCCTCCCCTCAACTCTATCTCCCACCAATTCCTGTCATCCCTTTAGGATCTAAACACATACAAGCAGATAGTAAGCCATAATCCCCTCCCCCACTCCTTTTATGGGAAATGCAGTGCGCTGGTATGGTGGTTTCAGAATTTTCTCTCCACTGCTTTCCAGGAGTCACCAGGCCTCTGGCAAGTGTTGTGTTCCTCATGCCAGCCTAGGGCCAGACAATCAATAAGTACTTGCTGGGCTGGGGGAGGGATGGGGAGAGCAGACTGAATGGACCAATTGATCTCTGGGGACAGCCCAGAGCATGTGAGGCAAGAGCCTCTTGACACCTATGCTATAGTCACCTCCCTAAGTGGTAATGGCCTCAGTCCTGATAATGTCTTCTGGGGCACAAAACGAACACCTCTTCACAATGCTGCCAAGGACTGTCACTGCTAAACAAAGATGTTTCTGAAACTAGAAGCACAAAGACTTGGAAGATGCCTGGACTCCGAAGGTTCACACCTCTGTGCACTGCAGCCTAAATGGCAAGATTCTTCTGTCCTACCTGCACTGTGACCTGTTTCTGCTGTTGCCGTTGCTAAGAGATCTGTGCAAAAGGGTAGATTTGGGCCAGAGGCTGAACAGGTTTTCTTCAGTTTTCTGCTTTCAGACAGCTCGGCGTCACAGATGGGACAGTGTCGTGCAAACCACTGAGAAAGTGGACTAATACTTTGGGGAAGTTTTAATTTACTTCAATTAAAAATTCAGGGCAGCGTTGAACAAAACAGAAGTAGGTGAGATTACTTTGAGAGCCTCTGAACAGGCCTGTCTGGGTCCCCTGCAGGCAGTACCAGAGGACAGCTATTCCAAGGGCACTTCCCATTGGCCAGCCAGTCCTAAGACTTAGCATTTCCCCCTCACCCTCCCAGCAGACCAGACAGGGCATCGCCTGGGAGAAACCAACCCCAAGAATCGTCTCTCCATTGATAGCTGAACTAGCTACTCTTTTTGGGAATGTGGGGGGGGGGGGGTGTGTGGGGGGGGATATGCACATGTGCGTGTATATGCATTGAAATTTCTGGACAGGTACAGTGCTTCGCTCAAGAGGTGACTTCCAGAGTCAGCAATGACAGGATCTCACTTTTTATTGCAGGTCTTTACATAAAATGTAAACTTTGGGAAGAGGGGAAGTTCACAACTTTTTCACAATTGGTGGCTCACGCCATTAATCTCAACACTTAGAAGGCAGAGGTAGGCAGGTCTCCATGAGTTCAAGGCCAGCCTGGTCTACACAGAAAGTTCCAGGCTAGCCAAGGTTACACAGTGAGACCCTGTCTCAAAAAGAATAATGAAAAATCTTAAGGGACCCAACTAATTGACTGGCAGTGATCCCATGCAAGGCCACTGGATAGGTCGCAACCTGCTTGGGGACTGGGTACATCAGGGTCAGTAATCCTACTTTGCTAGAGAAGGGCTGGGGACAGGTCTCAGTGCAAACAAGGTTGCTTCCGGGAAGAGATTAGGGGATGGCAGGCTTGCTGGGAGACATTTCTACATACTACCCATGACACCTGGCAACAACTTTATTGATACCTGAGAGTAAGTGCTGGAGAAATGTTTGCACTGACCACTTAGCCTGCTCTATTAGGCAGGTCACCCAAGGGCCAGATGGATTCTCTTGTCCTTCTCTTAAGCTGTGGTCATTGGAGCTTCCCAAGCCAATGGCCAACAGCAGCCAGGCAAGCAGCCAGACCTAGAGACTAGGAAAAAGGGCATCGCATCGGCAGTGCAACTCCAGGGGGAGGCAGCGAAGTCAGTGAAGAGGCCTCATCGGTCCAGGTCCAGAGCCTCCTGGGTTACTGTCCGGAGTCCAATGGAGAACAACTCTTCCCAGGGCTCCCGAATCCAGGCCAGCAGGGCTGTCAGCTGCTCCCCACACACAACATGAAGGGCCCAGAAACTCTCCAGTCGAGACACCTGGTAGATTGAGCAGCAGGCAAGGGAAACACAGTGAGAGACATACCAAGAGTCCAGAATCTTAGGAAAAGACACCACACCCTCGGCTTTTAAAGGCTCTTCCCCCTCCTCCCCTGCCTCAGGTCTGTGTGACACTGCATTAAAGGGCGACTCTGAGCCTTAAAGCGCACTGTCTGAGGGCTCTAGAGGACTGGTGTTCACAGTTCCGTCTCTATCTTCCATGCTGTAGGGAACGTGAGTTCTAACGTCAATTCCAAGAACTGTGCAGGTTCAACTCCTGACTCTACTCTTGTGACCTGCACAAGTTTCATGTCTCTGAGCCTTAGTTCCATCATCTGTAAGACAGGATCAACAACAGCACCTCCTCCTCATGTTGGAGTTGTGAAGGTCAACCAGTTGGCATACAGTGTGGGTAGGCTGATCACACCAACTCACACCAGCTAGGTATTTCAGTACCGGGCTCCAAGGCCAGGACACTGCCACAGTTGACTGCTGCTTTCTACACCTGCTGCTTATCCAAACCCACGTCCTCACATCAGGACTCTGTCCCCACTATACACCTGCGCCTTCCTTAGCACCATCCCAATCTATCCCCATCCTTCGGAGATGCACTGTACACTGTGTACACACACACACACACACACACACACACACACACACCTCATCATAGAAGATCAGCCGCAGGTCCAAAGGGCTTGTGCGATACAGCTGCACAGAACTCAGACAGCTGAGTGGTTGCTGCTCCCTGACCTGCAGGGAAGGACCTGGCCCCAGAGAAGCAGGCTGCTCTGAGGTTTCATCAGACACCACTGGGAGAGGAGACTCTGCATGGGACCCTCCAGGGTCTTCATCTAATAGGTACAGGGTGGACAACGTCAGCAACAGGGACACAGGACAGGTAGAGGAGCCTGCAGAGAGAGAGAGACAAGATGATGCCTACAGTGAAAGGCTATGCTGGACCTAGATCCCCAGGACTAGTGTCCCAGTGCTGTCCTGGAGAAGAGGTGTGAGCCACACTTAAGAGTTGGCCACAGGGGTGTGGGTATGGGGGACCTTTGGGATAGCATTGAAAATGTAAATGAGGAAAATACCTAATTAAAAAAAAAAAGAAAAAGAAAAAAAAAACACAAAGCATTGTAAGTAAGGCTGTCTATATCTATATAAAACTCATGTAACATTGCTACTGAGAGGAAATATTTATTAAACATTTTGAGACATTTAAAAAAAAAAAAAAAGAGTTGGCCACAGATCAGCACTGTATTTCCACAAACTCCAGGGACCACTAACAGCCAAAAGCCCTGCAGTGCTATACTAAGGGAGCCAGCACACCAGCCAAGCAATGGCCCGGGGCCTCTTGACAGGATGAGTGGAACATATCTAGCCAATCACCCACTGAAAGACTGAATGCCAAAGCTATAGTCTCTGGCCAGCTGAGGCTCTAAGGACCTTCTGAAAACACCCACCCTGTAGTGTGGATATACCTGCAAGGGCAAGAAGTCTGGATGCCAGAAACTAAGCATTACTCCACGGGCACTACAGAGGCAATAGTGGGCAAGCCAAGGACAACATGGGCTATAGAAACCAGGGAAGCGCCTGCAGACTTGGCCTTACCTTCAGCCAGGAAGGCCCGAAGGTAGAAAAACTGGGGCACCTCTGCAGAAGGGTCTTTTCCCAGCAATGGCCTGTGGAGATCACAGCAGACAGAGGAAGAGAATCAGCCAGGGTAGGAAGGGAGCAGCTGGGGAGATGTGGGCACGAGGATGGGACTATGTCTGCAGTCTTGTCAAGAGTAGGCCTGGGCACCACCTAACCCTAACCTCCTGCTGACTCACCAGAGCCGATGCTGCGGGGTCACCTCCTCCTCTGTGGCACTGATGCAGTTCCTTTGGGTACGAGGCAGAGACTGCAATACACCTGGATAAAGCCAGCCAGAGACAGAAACCCTCAGAGGCCTCTGCAGTCCTCCACCTCAGCCTCGACCCTGGCTAAGCTCCATTAACTCTGGCCCTCAGAAACTTCTACCACTGGGCGTTGACAGAACAGGAAGTTCCAGGACCATCTACTACTGGTGAGCATCAAACTGAGCAGCCATGACTGAAAGCTCGACTCCCTTGTCTGTCTGTCCCTCCCTCCCTCCCTCCCTCCCTCCCTCACCAGTGAGCTCCTCAAGGAAGGCTCGGCACTGCCTAGCATCTCGGGGCAGTAGTACACAGCTGCCAGTGCCAGCTGCCCACTCCAGACGAAGGCTCTGGCCTGCGAGGCCGAGCTCCATGCCACTCAGGTCCTGCAGAGCAATGGCCAGGGTGGGCTGGAGCCAGCTAGCAGGAGGCCCGCTGTGGAGAGAGCAAAGGAACCAAGATTAAGAGGAGGACGGGATGAGGTTGGCAGGACTGTGACACGGCCCCAGCTCTACACCTGGCACACTCACCAGATGGCCCCTAGCACCTTCAACAGGTAAAGCATGTGGTTAGACACAACCACAAGGCACGGAAACTCCTCCGTGTGGCCTGCTAACACCACTGGCACCTAAGGGAAGGGAAAGTTGATGAGAAAGCAGAAAATAAAGCCAAGCAGACAGTAGCCAGACCAAAAGCTGCATTCTAACCACGGTTCCTCGCATGATCAACCTCTTCACTATCTGTGGCCCTGCACTCGCCCTCCCACCACCCCAGCACCTCTTAGCAGGCCTCCTCAGCATCCTCTCCCCATCTCCAACCTCTCTTCCACACTCAGCCAAGACTATCTTACTTAACAACTTAACCATTACCCCACTGATTCACATCCTCTGGGTGGTCCCTAGATCCCATCCATGTTCCAGGCAGACACAGCAGGTTGCTCCTGAGCAGCTTTCCCCAGCCTCCTAGACTCCCCCGAGGAACCTGCCTCTAGGCCGGGACACTAGTTGTCCCATCTTTCCCACAAGCTACCTTCTCTTGGGCCTCTATACATCTATAGCTTCAGTCTCCTAGAGCATGGACCCACACAGGCTAGATTAAACAGCCCCTCTAGGGCCTTGTCCTGATACAGCAGCTTCACGTTGCATAACCCTGCTTCTTTGTGACTAAGGGCAAGCCAGCTGCACGGTTGGGCCTGAGTGTCCCTGACAGGAGGAAGTGACAGCACGTATCTGTGCTGACAGGAGGACCCATTCACCAAGTGCCAGGTGCAGGGACAGGTGCCTGCTCTCAGCCTCTGCTCGAGGTCAAGGACCATTATCCCTACCTGGATGGAGACAACTGAACTGCAAGGATGAATAAACATGCCCACATGAAACACAGCAACTATCCACAGCTGCAGCTGAAACCCAAGCATCTGACTCGCTGCCCAGGGCCATGGGTCAGTGGGTGGCACAGACCTTGATACAGCACTGGAACTCCTCCTCGGAGTCACTGAACACCTCGACATCCAGGAAGAGCCGGAGTCGGTGGTCCACAGAGCGAAAACCAGAGCATCCAGGGGCTATGAGCAATCAAGGGGTCATCGCCTGGCTCCGGGAGGCCACAGCTCCAACTTAACACGGTGCCCATCCCTCCCCCAAGCACGCTTCCACTTTGTTCCACCCATACTCACATGGGCTGAGACTCCAGCTGCTACGGTCATGGGATATGGATGTCTGAGGTGGGATGCCATCAGGCCTGCTGGGACAGCCACCGTGGTCAGCGAGGTCACAGGCAGAATCTGCTGACTGCTCTTCCTGGTTCTGCTCTCTATTCGGGACTTCCCCAGACACAGCTAGGAGAACCACGTGGTCACTCCCACAGTTTGGACATACAACAGGAGATTCTGGAGGGACAGACAGACACCCCATAAGCCTCCTAAAAGCATGAAGTTCACAATACTCCCTGCCACCATCCAGCTTCCTCAGATCCAATCTCTAGCTCCAGTCACAGCCAGCATTCGCAGCATCCCACCCTCACCCATATCTAAGCATAGTCTCTAATTTGCCTCTCCCCATCCCCAAGAGTCAAGTTAGCCCATGGCCAACAGCCTCCTAAAAATACATCCCATCTTCTAACTTCCAGGTCCTGCTCTGGTCCCCTCCCATAGCCTTGGCTTTATCAAGCATAGCAGCGCTTTACTAGAAATTCCTGAAAAACCAAAATCAAGAGCTAGGAAGATGGTTCAATCCACACTGTACATCCTACACACGCGTGGGGATCAGAGTTCAGATCCCCAGGCCCCAGGTAAAAGCAGTGTGGTGTCATGTATGTGAGCCTCCCAGTGTTCTGGGGAAGAGAGAGGCCGATCCCTAGAGTTCATTGGCCAGGCAGTCTAGACAAACTGATGCACTCCAGGTTTAGTGAGAGATTATGCCAAAAACTCTGGTGGAAAATGACTGAGGAGGACACTAAAGTTGGTCCCTGACCTCCACACATGTGTGTGTGCACACGCATACACACACACACACACACACACACACACACAGCTACAGGAACAAACATATAATAATAACAAAAATTAAGACCAAAATCAGCAGATTAACTATAGATGGATAATCGTGGACCTGTGCTCTGAGCCTGACTACTATCTGTAAGATGAAAAATCACGTCTACCTCAAGGAGTCGGCAGGATGGGTGAGTGGATGCAGGTAAAGAATGAAGGATGTGGATCAACAATGAGGGGAGAGACACTATGTGGCTACAACACTCTAGGCATGTACTAGCCCCCACATCAATGTTATTATTATGTGGCAGCTCCATTAAAACTTTTCATACCCCATTTTGCAAATAAAGAAATAACTAAATTAGCTTACACACCCTGCCCACACCTATGTAGTTGGAGATAATAACAGTAGCTACCATATATGAAGGACCTTTGTTTTGTGCCAGGAGCTATGCTTGGTGCTTTATTGTCATATTTAAATCTCACAAGAAAGCTGGGCAAGGTAGCACACATCAGTAATCCCAGCATTCAAGAGGCTGAGGGAGGGAGAAGGACAGCTTCAGGTACATTCAAGTTTGAGGCCAAGACTTGTTCTTGAAACATCGAAACCTTTAAAGAGAAATTCTACCAATGCAGAAGCCACAGTACCTATGGAGATAGCCAGGATCCAGAAAGAGCTGTGATGTCCCACTGCCTATGTGACTAGGCCTGCCAGGGCAGGCTCACAATAGACAATGGCACAGGGGTATTGTTCTGGAAAAAAAATAACTTGGTCCTGCTCTGTCTGCTGCCAAGAAGTATGGCTGATCAAAATTGTACATTTCACATAGCTATTATCCAGAGTCTCCCTTCCTTCTTCAGCATCTCCAAAGCCCTATTGTTTGACTGGCCTATAGTGGAACAATCCCAAGATCAGAACACAAAGAGAGACCATAAGGTGGCGCATCCTACCAAGTGCTTACAAGGTCAGTCAAGGAAGGAACTTGTGCCAACCAGCAAAGCAGCTCACCCAACAGAGGGCAGGCACATGGCAACCCGGCGCTGCACTAAGTGCTCAGTAGGCTTTGTTATTCCTGAGATGTTACCCACAACCACCATAAGCCATCAAGTGATGAAAACCTGAAGAGCAGGTTTACGTACACTCACAGAACAGCACTTCCAGACTCTTACTGGACCATTTCTGCTGTTAAATGCAGCAGGCAGGCATTCGTATTTCTTCCCTATGCCAAACAGTTGCCCCCACTCTCCTAAGACCTTCTTCCCCTGGGCTCCCTCTCCACACTCCTCTCAGAGACACCTTCCCTGCAGTGGGAGAGCTAGGTGGCCAGAGAGGCCAAGGCCACAGCTGGTACCTGTATTTTGAAACAGAGGCTTCCAGCCTTCATCACTCTCCAGTCCCAATCTGGACTCCTCTGGCTTGAACTCACAGCTACAACGCAGACACTGGAATCTGGCCCCCTGTGGGTCCTTGTTTGCCCCAGGCTGCTGTTCTTTCACACTGGTGAATGGGGTCAGTACTGCAAGCAGCTCCTGAGGGAGGTGGGCCAGAAGGCAGCTAGCTGGGCACAGGTGGACCCACTTGGCCGACCTCTGACCCCTCCAGCCTGGACCTGCTCCCTCCAACCTCCCCGCCTGCCTCTGGCCTCCATCACCTGGACGGCTTCACGGGCCTCCGGCTCCAGCACAGCATATCGACGTAGCTGCCGGTCGGGACAAATGTAAGAAAAGCGAAGAACAAGAACTGGAGCCCCGGGGAATGGACCTGAGCCCTGTGCAGGAAGAAAGGAGAACACAGCAGTGGGCAGAGGAAAAGGGGTCTGGGCTACACAGAGCTCGGAGAAAAACAGGAACTCTGGACCCCACAATGCTGGTCTGACACAAAGCCCTTGCATAGAGTCCATCCTTTAGCACCCTCCCTAGTCACACACAACAGCCCTGCACACACCCCTCCTTGACACGGAGTTCTCATGAGAGAAGATGGAAAATACCCAGGCCCAATGCATGGCACACAAGAGCCAACAGGTTCCCAACGATGACTCCGGAAAAGCCGAGAACCCCTTCCCAGGCACCTGACCCCACAACTTACCTCAGACACTGGTTCTCCTTGGGTTTCAGTCTCGGACTCTAGCTCAGCTGCCACCAGACTCTGTAGCTCCAGCCGCTCCAGAGTCCGAGCTGCTTGGAGTTCCACTTCAAACAAGTGGGCAGAAGTGACCCGGAGAAAGCACTCCTTGCCTTGCACACCCCCAAGTCCCTGCAAGGGACATACCAACATGGGGCGACAGAGCTCAGCTGCGGAGAGACCAAGAGAGAACTGGAGTGAACAAAGGGTCCAGGGCCTCAGGGAGTGAGTGTCCTACCCAGCCTGGCCTCTCTGCAGTCCCTCTAACATCCCAATCGACACCCATGACCCCAAAGCTCTACGGTCACAGGCCTCTCACCTTCCACTGCCTTCTGCTCCTGCTCCTCCTCCTCCTCCAGGTCCTCTCTCGATCCCTCTTCTTTATCCTGTTCTTCCCTCTCTTCTTCCTGGGGCTCTGGCTCCACCCTGCCTTCCTCTGACACCTTCTCTGGCGATTCCTTAGTGTCGTCCTCTATGGCTGGAGGGCTGCATACAGTCTCCAGGTTCTGGACATCCAGAGGAGGGGTGCTAAGGGCAGGAGTCTTGGTGGTGCTAAGAGGGGAGCTCCCCATGGTCTCCAGGTGGCTCCTGTACTGCAGCCAGTCACAGCCAAACCGCTCCCGGAAGCTGGCCAGCAGCTCCAGTTCCCGGTGTTGTTGCACAAACCACCCTGAGATGGAGGAGGATGTAGAGCTGAGGCCACACCCAGACCCTGGCTGACCCCAGCCTCTTTCTCTGGCTCCTCTTCAATAGGCCTCCCCTCCGCAGAATGTCCTCAGGAGCGTCCTATGGAATACTGTGCCCACAAGCCAGTCTGGACCACACACAAAACTAAATGTGTGGCGCTTCCCAACCACGGCCACACATCTCAGGTCTAAGACGAGCTGTAGGAAGAAACCTGCTTCACATTGCTGCAGCCCGTGCTCCCCAAATGGCTGTGGCCATAAATCTCTTTATTACAGAATCTTTAGCACCCTTTAAAATCCATGTTCCTTAGGAGAACGCTGCCTGGAAGCAGATCTCTCTTTGGGCTAAACTAAAAAGACAACAGACTGAGGGGCCCTCCGCAATAATCCACACCACCCCAAAATCAAGTTTCTCCTCCGATGCCAAAATGTAAGGCAACATCGAGATTAGAGAGGTCTGGAAGGAGGTGGGAAGGGAGTGAGCAGGGAGGGTCAACTTACCAGCTGGGGAGGGGTCCAGAGTTCGGAGCTCTGGGTCTGTGTCACTGGGCTCAGAGATGCTAGCCCGCCTCACACGGACTCGGCTCTGGTTTGGATAGAGATGGAGATCTACAAAAGCCAGCCTGGCCATCCATGGCCACTTACCTAACTTACCAAAAAAATGCCAAGTCCTAACAAGGACAAGGCCTTGCTGTTGCTAGTCTACCGAGTTACCCACAGTGCCATAAAGAGACCACGCAAGCCCAGGCACAAACCAGCAGAAGCCACTCACTCACCTTAACCTTACGAAGCGGGGCCTGGGCCACAATGCCCCCTGAGGAGAGGCTATCACTCAACTCAGGGCCACCTGAGGTTTCAGTGGTACTCCCCACTGGCCAGGACAGAGGCTGGATCACGGGACCAAGCCCTGAAGAGTCTGAAGTTTGCTGTGTGATGACAGGAAGGGGTCTGCATGATGGAGCTAACCAAGAGGAGGACCCTAGTTTCCACTGACCAAAAGACTTTCCTACCCTGTCCTCCCTTCATGTCCTCCCACCCCCACTCGACTGACCTGAAGATCCTTCAGGGACAAAACCTTGCCATCAAGCAGGAACTGTACAAGACAAAGGAGAGGACAGGCTGGAGATGGAGCCCATCACTAGTGACTCCAAGAACTCACAGCACCATAGAGTGACTGGGACTTTGGCCTCTCACTCAGGGACAGACAGAGGATAATCACTCACGCCATGAGCAGCATCCCTGGCCCGTGGTGACAAGTACTGGGCGGTGGCTGCACGGTGTGCAGGGTGGAACCACAAAGGGTTACCTTCCAGATAGAGCTGAGGGCAGAAAAGAGACGACGTAGGCATCGGATGCCCCCTATGTGAAGGCACAAGGAGAGCCAGACCTGAAGGTGGCTCCCAGACCCGTTAGGCACTCGTGGCTCACCTTACGGAGCTCGGCCAGCAGCCATAATGGCGCAAGCTCTGTGTGTCCTTCTAGAAGGTTATAGGCCACATCGAGATGCCGCAGGTTCTTTAGCTGCTCCAGGCCTACGGCAGAGGAGAGAAGGAAGAGGCCTTGCGAGGACATGGTGTGGGTAAGGGATATGGTATTCTGTGTGCCCAGGACAGAGGCAGAAGGAGAAATTGTTCACCACAGCCCTACCTCTAAGTCCTCATGAGGCTCTAGACGGCCAACCTGAGCCACCCCAATACACTCCCTACTCACCCTGAAGGCTGCGGAGCTCATTGGCCCTCAGTATCAAAGTCCCCAGCGCAGCCCCTGATGGTCCCACTCTTGGCACCAAGCGCAGGTGGTTATAGGAGATGTCCAAATGGTACAGCTCACATAAATCCTGGCAGTGGGTGAGGGGACAAAGGTTCTCAACTCAACAAAGCTCTAGGCAGGGCCCTCTGTGCTATCCTCTCAAATCCACATTGGCCTACAGAAACTGCAATGTCAACACAGATGACTTCCTCCATCCTGCACTGAAAGACCTGAACAAACACTAGCATGTCCCTAACAGTCCCAGGCTACACCCCTAGATGGTAACTCCGTCTTTAAGTTCCCACCTGGAAAAAGACAAGGATCTGAGGAACACTTAGCGCAACCAAGGAGATCCTCTGTTTGGGCCACGGGGTCTGTCTCCCAGCCTCTGAGGGACAAGGGGGGCCTACCTAGCCAGTCAGTACAGTCAGTGAGAAAACCCATGCACTTCAGTGTGGACCCAGCTCCCGCCCCTTCCTGACTTGAGAATTCCCAGTTCCCTGAGTGCTGATGACACCCAAGCCATTGCCACTCCTTCACTCTCCAGTCACTGCACTTTGAATCCTCCTCAGCCTAGGATGTGACTCCTCACTGAAGAAAGTTCCTACCACTTTAACAAGTACTCAGCCCCATTTATCTTTAATGGAGGACAGAAAGGCCACAGGGAAAGGGTTTGTCACCATCATGGAATCTATCACTTCTGGGCCACACACTAGGCTAAGTAACATAGGTACTCTTCACAGGTACTGCTATGATGTATACCTGACAGGTGAATGAAGCAAGAAACTAACTGACTCCCCCAATTCATCCAGGTATTCCAAACCTTGTTGTGTGCTAGAGGAGAAACCCACACAGTACAGTACCAGCTCGCAGATGTGCCTCCACCTAGGCCCAAGAGCCATGTGGAGCACTAGCTAATCTGAGAGTGAGTGAGAGTGGAGCCATGTAAGGGCCAAGTCCATCAGCAATCAGGCAGCTCGGTCTTACCATCAGGAAGCCTTTGCAGTCCTGGAGATGATTGTGGCTCAGGTTGAGGAAGCGGAGAGCGGACAGGAGACGCTGAAGGAGATTGACAAAGCAAGCACAGAAAAGTTCTTCACACAAGGGTATCTGACAGACAGATGGCATTCCCTCCAAAGGACCCTTCTTCTCACCCCAAAGGCACCTTCCCTTGGGGGACACTCACCAGGGAGCTGTCTAAGCTCCTGAGCGCATTGTAGCTGAAGTCGGCAGAAAGCAAGGCTAGCCAGGGGAGGGCAGAGCAGAGATCCCCACCACAGGCTGACAAGAGCTCCTGGATAGGGAACAGGCACAACTACATGTCACTCTCTGCCTTCTCCCCATGCATGCTCTATCTTCCAGTCCCCCACTCACATAGACCAGGCTCTACCTGGAGACTCCGCAGCTCTGAAGAAAGCTCAAGGCTCTGTCCCTAAAGAGCAGACTACGGGGACCATATGCAGACCATAGGGAGACAGACACTAGCCGATACACAGCTTGGTGTGACTGTAAACACGCAGACAGGTGTAGAGGGCTGTGGTGTCACACAGGACAGAGGAGGGAAGCACATGAAGCTTGGTCTTCTCAATCTATCAGGACAAGACATCAGGGCCAGCGCTCATCCTCCTTACCTCCAGTGCCTGGATGCTTCTGTTGCAAACCAGGGACTCCAGCTGTGAGTAGATGCCACGGAGGCCACACAGGCTGTGGATAGGGACTCCTCGAAGCTAAGAAGAAAAGGAGGGAGGCAAGCAAAGCTTCAAAGATGGCAAAGGCCTCATCCCTAACTTCTGATGGGGAGGAGGGAAACCATCCAAAGCCCAGCTACAGGTAAGGAAGGAAGTTTTAATGGAAAACATCACTGAGGAGCAATGGGACATTCAGACACCACCTCCCACCAAAAGAGGCCATCTCTCTGTCCTCAGCCCAAGAGGCTCCTTCGCAACAGTTTCTGCCCACCTATACGTTCTAACACTCCCTCACCTCCAGCTGCCGTAGGGACTTGAAGGGGAAAATCTTGATAGGCCCTGGAAGGCCAACACCAGGGATATGGACCAGCTGAAAAAGGAACATTCAGGTTAGCGAGGCAGGGCAGCCTCCCCTGCTTCTGCGCCACTTCCTCAGCATAAGCACCAGCAGGCATCACTGACATCATCTGGCTCTCAGCCTCAGAGCCCTCTCACACCCCATCCCAAGCCCTGCCTTCATCACTCCCTAGGGCTCTCTGCGCATCCTGTCCCCATGCCCCTCCTGGGACCTTGAGTGACAGTGTTTTCTGCAGCACATCGAAGAGGAACTGAAGCTGGAGGATGACGGGTGAGTCTGCAGGGTGGGAGGGAAGAGCCACAAAGCCTGTCTGGCCTGGGCCCCATGGCCCCAGGTACAGTTCAAACACTCTGTTCAGCTGCTGCAGTGTGGCTGTCAGCAGGCTCAGTGTGCTACAGCCAGAGAGAACCGCATCGCCTGCAGGAAGAAGGACAAACGGGGACGAGGACAAAATGAAAGGTCTTTCCTTCTGGGCCCCCAAAATGCACCCACTCTCCTCTGTACTTGAGATATTCCACTGAGAGATCAAACTGTCTACCTCCTCCCCAGCTCAAACATCTTCTACAGTTCCCCCATTTAAACAAGCAACCGAGCAAAAATCCTAGCCTTTCAGCCTGATACCAGAAATTTGTTTTACTATAAGACTCCCAGAGACTTTTCCAAATGCTTTTGCTTTCTACTCTGTAGAAAGTAGCCTAGGGTCGGGCGTGGTGGTGCACGCCTTTAATCCCAGCACTTGGGAGGCAGAGGCAGGCGGATCTCTGAGTTCGAGGCCAGCCTGGTCTACAGAGTGAGTTCCAGGACAGCCAGGGCTACACAGAGAAACCCTGTCTCGAAAGAAAAAAAAAAAAAGAAAGAAAGAAAGAAGCCTAGGCTACTTACAGAGTTGGAAACATAGCCCACTTGGCTCACAGCTCTCTCTCATCATGATACATCCCTTTCTACTGCCAAGGTGGAGACCAACTTCACCCAGCAAGCCTTCGCAAAGCAATACCTCTGGGGGCTGTGCAGATGACTCAATAAAGGTCCAGCTGAAAAAGCTGGTGAATCTGAAGCTGACCTCCACCGCCCACATAGTGGTGGGAACTGACGAGGCAGTCACAGAAAGATCCCTGAGGCTCACTGGTTAGCCAGCCTACTTAATCAGCAAGCCCCAGGTCTCAGTGGAGACCCCTGCTCAGAGAACAAGGAAGACAGCTTCTGAAACATGAGGCCCCTAGCTGTCCTCTGGCCTTGACCCAAAGATGCTCTCCACACACAAAATAAAAATATTTAAAGAAATAACACCCCTGCGCTTCCACACTGCAACCACCCACTTTACACAAAGGCCGACTGTATTTGATCTTTCTGTCTTTTTCTGGTTGCAAGAATGACATGCACATTTATAGAAATTCTCAAACAATATTGAAATGCATGTCGTTGTCCATTACAGCACTTCTATAAAGCTGTTGTACCTAATAAGACTATCAGCCCTGTGAGGTCGTCTTTCAGATATATTCCCCACTTAGCACTCTATCAGGAAAGTACAGTTATAATAACTGTGGACATTTTTTTAATATATTCTGAAACCAGGTGTGGTGGTGCACACCTTTAATCCCAGAATGTGAGAGACAGAGGCAGGTGAATCTCTGTGAATTCCAGACCAGTGCAACAAAGTGAGGCCCTGTCTCAGGGGGATGGGGGGAGAAAAATCAAGAAGTCAAAGAATATTGCAGAAGTCAGGTGGAGGAACATCATATGCCTATATATAATTCCATAGGATGAGTCACTAAAGCAGAAAGATCATAATTTCAAGGCTGGCTTGGGATACCAAGAAATAGCAGAGATCTCCCACACCCTTCACTCAGCTTCCCCCAAATTGACTTACAGAATTATAGTACAATTATCAAAACCAGGAAATTAGGTGTTGATAAAATATAGTGTCAGTTCTATTCTGTTAGTGTAGATTATGACAACCACCACCATAATCAAGACACAAAGTGATTCCATCCCCACAATCATATATGAACTCTACGATTCCGAGCCTGGGAGCCAAGTCAGATCTTTGCTGAATAATAAATCTTACAGCCTTACAAAGAGATTTTTCTATGTACTAGACACTGAGTATAGACATGCACATAATTCAAGGTGTCCCCTGGAAGTCTAGAAAAGGCACAGCATGGGAGTAATTATTAACACAAACCAGAAAATGAACTGCCATCAAGAGACTCCAAGGATGCCATGGTGGGAGTATATAGATATGGAGCACTAATGCCATCGAGGTCACACATTCCAAATGACAGCTGCTTCATCTAGATCTCATCCTTATCTCCTAAAGACATCCATTAACCCCACCTTACAGATAGGAAAGCCGGGGCTCAAAGAAGAATCTCTCCTTTCTGTGTGTGTGGGGAGGATGCTAGGGATTATAAGTCAAAGTTTTGTACATGCTAAACATATGCTCTGCTACTGAACTATATCCCCAGCTCTCAAAGAATCATGATTGTGATCATTTAGCTGATGATGGCAACCACATAACAAACAACATAGTGCCAGGCGTGGTGGCACATGCCTTTAATCCCAGCACTTGGGAGGCAGAGGCAGGCGGATTTCTGAGTTCGAGGCCAGCCTGGTCTACAAAGTGAGTTCCAGGACAGCCAGGACTACACAGAGAAACCCTGTCTCAAAAAAAAAAAAAAAACAAAACAAAAAAACAAAACAAAACAAAAAAAAAAACAAAAACCAAACAACACAGTGATCTTTGCCATGCCCAGGCACTGGGGCAGCAACTATAGTAACACTATCTTTTGAACACTTATTATGCATGCATGCACTGCACTAAATAAGCTAACTAAAATCCCGCTATCTTTTGCGTTCAATACAATCCCTATGCTAACCTATCTGAGAAGAATACTGAGGGTCTAAAAACTTATCCAAGTCTGATAGAGGGTTGGGACTAACCTATGTGGGTCTCCAAATCTCTGGTGTCTAAGGTGCTTATACTTGGCTTTCGGTACAAGTGATTATGTTCTTGTCTGCAAGTGTTTAATCTATTAATGATCCCTTTCCTCTGGAGAGTTAAGTGCTATGAGAGATGGATAGAGTTTAGACTGTCAAAGGCATGACTGTAAACAACGCGTCACAAGGAACACACCCAGAAGACGCCGGCACCTCGTGACCCCGCCGGCAATGACTCGGTGATTCCCGGCGTTTCTGGACAGTATCGAACACACCTAGAACTCCCAACCAAATAAGCCAGAAGTCCACTCACCCGACTCCCGCAAAAGTCCCGCCAGCTTCCACACTACTGAATCCCGCGGAGCGGTCGTCATAGCCACGGGACGCTGGGGGCGGAGCCTGGGGAAAGGGGAAGCGGAAGAGCCTCAGGTGGGCAACAAAAGCCCAGAGCTTTCGTGCAAATGGAGGCGTCGCGCAATGTAAAAAGTAAGCATCAGCTAAAAAGAACGATCTCTCTGACCCCTTTTCCAAAAAGCATTGGGCCTCGGGAGCCCATGGGCCCGCGTAATTCGCACTCCAATCACTTTGGCAGCCGGGCTCTTTTAGGGCAGGAAGTCCCGCCCCGGAAGGCAAAGGACCTACCGGAAAGCATGCCTTCGCTACCGGAAGCCACGCCCTGGGCGAGCCGATGTGTCAGTAGGACGGAACTAGCCGGGATTAAGCCCCTAACGGGGCCCCAGGTCTAGCTCGGCTCTGGGTGGCCCCTTCGGCAGAGAGAGAAACCTGACTCTTGTTTGCAGACTGGGCGGGGAAGCAGAGCTTGGAGAAATGGGATCTTGTATTAGAAGGAAAAGAACTCATCCAAAACAAATACTGATCTTCCAGTTACATAGCTGTCCTGTCCTTGCGAAGTTCTTTTATATCAGCCAGAAGGGCTAAGGCTGGCAGGGATGCCACTCTCAAACCCCCTTTGCTGTCATAGTCCTCAGTCTCTAGACTTATTTTTCCTTAGGGTTTAGCACACTCTCAAATTGGTCCCTGGTCTCTGATTTCAGAGCTCTGGAAGCAGAGGCAGGAGGGTCTCAGTGAGTTCAAGACCAGCCAGCTCTAAATAGTGAGTTCCAGGCTAGCCAGGGCTGCATAGTGGGATCCTATCTCAAAAACAAAAATTAGTCACTGGTAATGACCTGAACCTGTATTTGTTTTGTTTTGTTTTTAACTGTATTTACAGCTCAGTACACCTAACTAAAAGTGGTTTTCCTAAATTTGAAAATAAAATATATCAATAATTAACAAAAGCAAGACTGTTGAGTTTTCTACTTCCAAATTGGCACTGTAGCTTTTTTTTTTTTTTTCAAGATAGGGTTTCTCTGTGTAGCCCTGGCTGCCCTGAAACTCTGTAAACCAGGCTGCCTCTGCCTCCCAAGTGCTGGGATTAAAGGCGTGCGCCGCCACCACCACCCAGCACCACTGTAGTTTTTACCCTGGCTCTTGGTCTGGCAGTTGACATCAACTTCTGGTCTACATTATGAAAACATTTCTTAGGATGGAGTGACTAGCTAGGCTTGGGAGGGGAATGTCTTTTATGAAACAATCCTTTCTAACACAAGAAAGTTAAACATGAAGTGTAGGACTGAAGAGATGGCTCAGTGAATTAGAGCACTGGCTAGGCTTCCAGAGGACATGGGTTCAAGTCCCAGTACCCACATGGCGGCCCACAGCCATCTGTAACTCCAGTTCCAGGTGGTTGTACAATCTCTTCTCATCTCCATGGGCACAGCACATGCATGGTGTAGAGGCATTCAGGCAAAACATTCATACATGCAAGTGTTTGCTTTTAATGAAAAATCTAAAGAGTAGAGTTGGAGTCAGTCAGTTTTAGAGGTGGTGGAAGGCTTCTCTAGCCTGAACAAACTTCCTATATACCGTCTCATGGATCTGGGACATTTTGTGCAATTGATAATCCATTACATAGCAACTGTCAGTCCTTGTTTATCGATCACCTGAAGCTGGCCATGGGGGAGGAGCCATAACAATCAAGTCAACTGTATCAAGCCAAATTCTCATAGGCAGAAAAAGAAACAAAAAACAAAAACTCATTCTTTTGATATCCTGATGTGGTGCCTTGAAACCTTTGCTTTTTGGCCTGGCTTCCGTGGTCCACAGTTATTGTGTGAAAATCCTCCATTCACATGGGTAGCCCCTCTCTCTACTCAGGTTTGTCCTACACTACCGAGCTTCCAGATAAGTGAACGAGAGAAAAATCAAAGAAAACAAAACTGTATTGGGGAGGGGAAAGCTAAGCTAAAGAAGCAGCAAGAGAGTAAACAGCCGAGGCCTGTCCTCCTCCCTGAGAGGCCCACTCCCCTTTCTGTCCTTGGCTTGCAGGCAAGGCCTTGGCTGCCTTCCAAAGAAGTCTCTCTCTCTTTTTCTCCCTCTCTTGCCTAAGTTACATTCTTCTGTAAATTGCTACTTATAAAATTTCTTTTAATCAAAGGGAAAAAGAAAATCCTGTGTCACCAAAGCTACAAAAACAAGTGCACACGCTTTGAGCGTGCACCAGATCCATAGAAGAAAGCAAGAACTGGACCTTCTGGTGACCTGGCCAGTGACAACAAATCATGCTTTGGATGAGACCAATTAGGATTGTAACGGTGTCAGTTCAGTACAGGTTGGATCCCAGTCCCAACACATCTTAGAAACGGACAAGTTGATTCTAAAATTTATCTAGGAGACTAAATACATACAGGGCCAAGAAACTTTGAGAGGAAATAATTGAAAACAAAATTTAAGAGACACTAATAGGGGCCTTGCCCTACCAGGCAGCAGAGTGTCCTCCAAAGTCACAGTGACCAAAGCCTGATAATAGCAAAGAGATAAACAATAGATCGACCGAACACAGAGCAGAATAATTACTAACTCAACAGTCCTGGGGGAAGTGCCTGTCCATCTGGAAAAAGCCAATTACTCTCCTTGCATTCTGCACATGAGGTTTCAGAAATATAAAAGCTCCAGAAATATAAAAGTGCTAAGTGTTTTTTAAAATAATAAAGAACAAATAAATAAACAAATAAACAAACCTGAGTAGGATGGCATATCTTTGTAGTCCCAGAATTTAGGAGACTACCACAGAAGGATTTAGAGTTCCTGGCCAGCCTGGGCTACAGTAGTGAAGTCTTAAAGAAAGAAGAGATGGAGAAAAAAAGGAGACGCTAGAAGAAAAGGAAGAGAGAAGAGAAGAGAAGAGAAGAGAAGAGAAGAGAAGAGAAGAGAAGAGAAGGAGAAAGAAAAACAGAAACTGACTTTAAGTTTGATGCTTAAAAGTGCTTCCCAAAGATTTACCTTAACTGGCCTGGGTAGTACAAGCCTGAAATCCCAGCTACTAGAAAGGATGACGGAGAAAGATCACTTTTGGGCCAGCCTAGCCCAACTTAGCAAGAGGGTCTATCTCCAAAATAAAAAGTAGGGAACCTGGAGAGATGGCTCAGTGGTCAAAAACAGTTGTTACTCTCCTAGAGGATCCATGGTGAATTGCCACAAGGGCCTGTAACTCCAGTGCCAGAGACTCCAGGGCCCCACTTCTGGTCCCTGCGGGATCCAAGTACAGAAGTAGTACACAGGCATACATGTAGGCAAAATACCCATATACATAAAATAAAAATAAAATGTTATAAGTACGAGCTGGGCAATGGTGGTGCAAGCCTCTAATCCCAGCACTCGGGAGGCAGAGGCAGGAGGATCTCTGGATTCCAGGCCAGCCTGATCTACACAGAGTGTAGTTCCAGGACAGCCAGGGCTACACAGAGAAAGGCTGTCTCAGAAAAGGCATTGCCCACAAAACCTAATAACCTGAGTTTGACGCGCCAGGCCCCACATGATGGAAGGAAAAAGCAAGCTGACCTCTGACTTCGAGACACAGCCAGCATTGTTAGCATTCCTTATTCCTCCTAGGCTCAGTCCCAGTTACCTGGCAACAGCCAGGTGAGCCTGACTCACAGTAAAAGGGCCTGCTTGGCCCCTCCTCTCTCCTGCTTTCTTACTCTAGCTCTGACCTCTTGCCCCTTCCTCCTCTCTCCCCATTCCCCTCCCCCTCTCTCCACGTGCTCATGGCCATCCTCCTCTCCTCTCCTCTCCAAAAGGGAAAAGGGAAAAGGGAAAAGGAAAAGGGAAAAGGGAAAAGGGAAAGGGAAAGGGAAAGGGAAAAGGAAAAGGAAAAGGAAAAGGAAAAGGAAAGGAACCCAGGATCTGGGAAAGAAAGAAAAGAACATCAATCAAGCACTACGGGGGGGGGGGGGGGGGGGCGCACAGTGCACCAAGGCCTGGTGCAGTCAGTTACCTGTGTGACATGGGTTTCCTAACTCAATTCTTCCTGCACGAAGAGTGAGACAGAAGAGAAGCGGTTGGTCCACAGCAGAGGGGGAGGCAGCGGGTGAAGAAACACCGAGACATGGGCCACAGGGAATGGAAACTCTGGGGAAAGGTGACTGTGGGGAGGAAGCGAGTGGGGATTTCCTGGGGGTCTCTAAAGAACAGCCATGAGGATTCTTTTATTCATTTGTCTATTCAATATTTTCTCAGCCCTTGACTATGGGCCAGGTCCTATGGGCTAGTATCTGGGTAAATGAAGCACACAAATCAGTCCTTACAGTAGAGGAGACTCCGCCATCACTTTACAATACTGTCTTACATTGTTGTTGTTGTTGTTGTTGTTGTTGTTGTTATAATTACCATTTCTGCTGTGTCCAATGGCACGACCTTTAGTTACCAAGTTTAAAACAACACCGTAGAGTCTCAAGGTAAAGACCCAAACAAATCTCACTGGGTTAAAATTAGTGAATCAGCAAGTCTTGCTCCTTTATGGAGCCTCTTGGAAGAATTCCTGTCCTTGGATTTTCCAGATTCGAGTGGCCACTTGCTTCGCTGGCCTGGTTTCCTTCCTTCTTCACAGCCAGCAGTGGTTGCTCACAACACAGCCGGCTGACCTTGACTCCCTGACTCCCTCTTTAACATCCCTGCTGATTACACTGGACCTGCCCGGATGGTCCAGGATGTAATCTCCCTACTTTAAGGTCAGCTGATAAACAAACGGAATTCTATCTGCAATCTTAATTTCTCCTTGCCGCCTGACAACATGTTTACAGCAACTAAGGCTCAGGATGCAGACGTCTCCGTTTACCACAAACATGAGGCACGTTACAGAGGAGTTAGCGGTTAGAGACATGGTTCTGGTCCAAGGCTGCGCATTGAGTATGCGCTGCAGCAATCCCCACCCCACCCCCACACCAGCTCCGAAAGAGATCTAAAAATGAACAAGTTCATAACCATGCTGGATGTGATTATGGGACCAAAGACCCCTTGATGCACTAAAAACCACAAAAACCTCTTCAGAATGGATGGCAGAGAAGAAAAACCACATCTCAATTGCACACAGCAAGAGATGACCCCGAGGAATGAAAATGAACTGGGGATGAGCACTGCAGTGATGTGCTTCCTAGGAACATGCAAGCCTCCGCATGCGCGTGCGCACACACACACACACACACACACACACACACACACACACACACACACACAATCTAAGAGCAGAAAACATCCTTACATTGCAGATACCAACAGGACCCTAATCTTTCAAGATACTCCAACAGGTACACCTAATGCCCAGCACACCACTCTTGCAGGCCAAGAGAGTAAAAACCTTTCATTTTGTTTTTGTTTTGTTTTGGTTTGGTTTTGGTTTTTGGTTTGTCTTTTGAGGCAGAGCCTATTATGGGCTAGACTGGAACTTATTACATCGTCCAGGCCAGCCTCAAACTCGCAAAGATTGGCCTGCCTCTACTTCCTGAAAGTCTATGTTTTATGTTTCTGTTTTTATATAATTTTTATTTTTATTTAATGTGTATTGGTGTTTTGCCTGTATGTATATCTGTGTGGGAGTGTCAGAAGGCCTGGAACACCTGTTACAGACAGGTGTGACCTGTCATGTGGGTCCTGGGAGTTGAACTTGGATCTTTTGGAAGAACAGCCAGGGCTTTTTTTTTTTTTTTAAATTCTTTTTTTTTTTCCCAAAAGATTTGTTTGTTTGTTTGTTTAATGTATTCACCATTGCTCTCTTCAGATACACCAGAAGAGCATGCCAGACCCCCATTGCAGATGGTTGTGAGCCATCATGTGGTTGCTAGGAATTGAACTCAGGACCTCAGGAAGAGCAGTCAGTGCTCTTAACTGCTGAGCCATCCCTCTAGACCCCCTGAAAGTCAGTATTTAAAAAGCAGATAACAGACTCAACATGCCAAAGAGCCCTTGTTAAGTTGCTTATAAAGAACAGGACTTTAGCTGGATGGGGATGGCACACATCTTTAATCCTAGCACATAGGAGGCAGAGGCAGGTGGACCTCTGTAGATGAGGCCAGCCTGGTCTACAGAGTGAGTTCCAGGACAGCCAGGGATACACAGAGAAACCCTGTCTCTAAAAACTCAAAAAAACAAAAAACAAAACAAAACAAAAACCATACTGGTTTATAATACAATTGCAGGCACTATAATAAGGCCCCCTCACCCCCCCCAAAAAACCTAAGGGGACAAAAACTTCCAATGTTTAGAGGAACATCATATTAACTAAAAGCCTTCTCCAGAGGTCTTGTCACCCACAGACCCACTGGGAACAAAGAGAAACATCGGCATGCAGAAGTGAGCCCAAGAGACAGAGTGGAGCAGACAGTAACACGGGCAGGACTGATAATGCTGCTCAGACCGGAGCATAAGAGGAGCTCGGACAAAACGGGCAGGAAGGTGGGGGAGGGAAAGGAAGGCAAGGAACGCAAAATGGACAAGCTGATTTTAGGTTAAAAGTGATTATCTGGGTTCAGGATGTCCTCATCAATGGACACAAATACTCTTGTCTCTTCAGGAAATAGGAGAGGACCATGATACAGAGGGATACACAAACTTGTGAACGTCTATGACGTCAGTGCCTGCTGTATACAGTTGTTCTAAGCCTTTAGCTGTATTGTGTATTTAACACTAAGCTGGTGAATGGATAATAAAATTAGCAAGACAAGTTTATTTCTTGGTGGGGAAGGGCTGTGATCGTTTACAGGGAAAACAGCTGGAGAATAAAGCTAAAGAAAACTCCCAGTGAGCTTCACAGGGTAAAGGCTCCTGGTGCCAAGCCTGATGACCCGAGTTCAATTCCTGAGACCCAGGTGGTGAGAGGAGAAAACCAACTCCAAGTTGTCCTCTGACAACTGTACCACATGTGTAGCGGGATGCGTGTACACACACACACCACACCCCAAAATGAAACTTTTTTTAAAAAGATTTATTTATTATTATATCTAACTACACTGTAGCTGTCTTCAGACACACCAGAAGAGGGCATCAGATCTTATTACGGATGGTTGTGAGCCACTGTGTGTTTGCTGGGATTTGAACTCAGGACCTCCAGAAGAGCAGTCAGTGCTCTTAACTGCTGAGCCATCTCTCCAGCTCCTAACTGATACATTCTTAATTATTCTTTAATTATCTGGTAGGGCTAGTCTATATCTGCATCTTTGTGAGATTTGACTGTGTCTTCTAGTATATCTTGCCAAGGGTAAATATATATCAGACAGCAAAATGTTAATGGGAATCATTTTAAGGGGCAGAGGCAGGACCTGAAGGGTAGCTAGCTACCAAATGAGAAATGCATCCTTTTAAAGTCCAGAAGATACTGGATTCTGTAAGTGTCTAGTCTTGGGGATTTGAAGGACAGGTCAGGGACCTATTGTTGCTTATTACTGTGCTACTCGGAACTCAGGACTGTTATTAACACGTGGGCAGCGGGGCTCATGTGCTGCCAGGCATTGCTAGTTAGTGACAGTTGTGCTTGCCCTGCTCTGCAGAGCCCCCTGTGCGGATCATATACCCCCAGGACGAGGTGACCTTACACGCCGTGAGTTTGGAATGTGTGGTGCTCACCTGTGAGCTGTCTAGAGAGGATGCTCCTGTACGCTGGTACAAGGATGGATTAGAGGTGGAGGAGAGTGAAGCCCTGGTGTTCCAGAGCGATGGGCCTCGTGCACCTTTAATCCCAGCACTTGGGAGGCAGAGGCAGGTGGATTTCTGAGTTCGAGGCCAGCCTGGTCTACAGAGTGAGTTCCAGGACAGCCAGGGCTACCCAGAGAAACCCTGTCTTGAAAAAACAAAACAAAACAAAACAAAACAACCCTTAACTAACTAAATAAACAAACAAAAACCATAGTGAGTTCCAGGCCAGCCATAGCTATAGAGTAAGAGCTGATCTATAAATAAATAAATAAATAAATAAATAAATAAATAAATAAATAAATAAATGTAAAGAAAACTCACAAATATAAAATAGTCACAACCCAATACATATGGACATAATACCATTTATAGAGATCTCTCTCTCTCTCTCTCTCTCTCTCTCTCTCTCTCTCTCTCTCTCTCTCTCTCTCTCTCTCTCGGTATGTGTGTGTTCATTCATAGAAATATGTGTGACCAGAGAGCTCAGCCACCTAGCTACCTCAGAGGAAGGAGCTGGTGACAATGATTCGGGTAAATTTCATCTTTATTTTTCATGTGAAATCATTACCATGAGAACATATCAACAAATTGTAATAATTTTTGAAAGTTGAGATTAAAGAAGAGGAAGCAATAAAAAGAGACAGAGGACCTCTGCTACTTGTGAGTAAGGAAAGAGGCACGGAAGAGATGACATCAGAGCCATTGTTTTGAGAGAGGCAGTGCTTCAGGCAGGGCAGGAGACGTGAGGGCTCGAGAAATGGGTGTGATTGAGCAAAGACTGGGATTTGTGTCTGCGAAGTATGGAGGGCTGTGGTTGTGTGCTGTCTTAGTTTGCTCCTGCTGCTACAAGATACCTTATATAGGGTGATTTTGAAATAACAAGAGGTTGGACTGGAGATGTCACTGAGTGGTGGAACACTTCTAGCATATGAAAATTCCCAAGACCACACCATATAAACAATAGAAATGGCTCTTTCATAGTTCCAGAGACTGGAAGTACAAGGTCATGGTACTGACAGATTCAGGACCCAAGGAAGACACACACTCCTCTGCCCAGATGGTGCCTTGTTATGGAATCTTTCTGTGGTTGAAGGAAGTGTGTTCCTTCACACACTGTTACAGGGAGGGCTCCTAATACCCTTCCCTGAAGGCTCTGCCTTCATAACCTGATCACCTCCTGTCTCTTTTTGTTGTTTATTTGCTTTTGTTTTGGGGTTTGGTTTTTTGTGGCCCTTACCTATAATTGCAGTACTCTTGAGGCAGGAGAATCTTGAGTTTAAGACTAGCTTGGACTACATGAGACCTTACCTAGAAAGAAGACTGGGGGAGGGGCAGAGGAGATGGCTTGGGAGGTAGTGTTTACTGGGTGAAGGTGAGGGCCTGAGGCTAACCACCTAGCATCTGTCCCTGTAAAGACCTGGTGTGGCAGCTTACATCTGTAACCTCAGCACTGGAGGTGGGGGCAGGGATAAGTGGACTCTGTCTGTGTTCAAGTTCGTGTGACAGAAAAAAGAGAGATCGAAATGAAAAACAATTTCAGAATAAATAATGTCTCTTTGTCTTTTTAATTTTTAAAGATTTATTTACGCCGGGCGTGGTGGCACTCTCCTTTAATCCCAGCACTTGGTAGGCAGAGACAGGCAGATTTCTGAGTTTGAGGCCACCCTGGTCTACAGAGTGAGTTCCAGGACAGCCAGTGCTATACAGAGAAACCCTGTCTTGAAAAACCAAACAAACAAACAAACAAACAAGATTTATTTACTTATTACTATAAGTACACTACAGCTGTCTTCAGACACACTAGAAGAGGGCATCAGATCTCATTACAGATGGTTGTGAGCCACCATGTGGTTGCTGGGAATTGAACTCTAGACCTCTGGAAGAGCAGTCAGTGCTCTTAACGGCTGAGCCACCTCCCCAGCCCATAATGGCTCTTTAAAATGAATGTATTTGCCACTGTGGGAGATCATTTACTTCTTGTACTGTCTTTGTTTTTCTTGCTTTGTCTTGGATATGTAAAAACTTAACTTGCAGTAGCCATCTGGCAGCTAGCCTAGTGCAGGGTCCTGTGGCCCTGAGTATTGTCCCCAACCCTCAGAGCTCTTCTCTCTTCAAGTGACAGAAGCTGTCTAGTGGCACAGGAACATAGCAAGGTCTCAGCAGGAAGAATATGGAGCAGGCGAGTCTTAGAAGATGAAGTTCCCAGGAAAAGGCCTTGGTGTGGGGACCGAGAGGCCTAGGCCGGAAGCCAGACAAGGAAGAAGGGAACATAGGCAGCCTTGAGAAAAAGCCCCTGGATCCCATTGGCTAAGCCTGTGCAGTGCACTTCCCAGCCCTCTGAGTAGGGAGCATGGAACCCTGAGCACAACACAGTTCTAATAACTCTGATGGGGATGGATGAAGATGCTGGAAAGACTCAGCTGTGAACTCTGTCTGCCTGCCCTATGCCTTCAGAGCCTCAGAGGGTGAGTGAACCAAGTCTGGGGGCCCCTGTGCTGCCAGGAATAGAAGCTGCTTCAGGTTTATTCAGGTGGGGGAGGGGTGTTGAAAGGACTCTGACCTTTGGGATTTTTTTCCCTCTGTGTCTGGAGCCTTTGCTGGGCTGCTGGAAGGAAGCCTTTGACAAGCCCCAGGCTCTGCTAGCACAAAAACACACTGGAGTCCTCAGTCAGGATCCAAAAGTGCTCTTGTGTCGGGTGCTGATGGACTGAACACCCCAGCCCACCTCTACACACATACTGTGTACTGCAATAGGACTAATCAGCAGGAAGCCAGGACCCTGGGATAATGAAAAAAAAATTCAGGAAAAGAAGTTCTTAATGCTCCATTCTGGAGGCAAAATGGATTGATAGGAAACAAATGAGAGGGAAAAAGAGAGAAAGAAAGACATAGAGTTTATTACCATGCCCTGCTTTCTTCTGTGTGCATACTAAGTATATGGTCCAGATCACCAAAAATACACTTTCCCCCAGCTGTGGCTTATCTTTCCATCTTTCTGACATTATCCACTAAGTGTTTAATGTTGTGTAAAGATGAAGAGGAAACACCAAGGGAGCCTGAGTCCCACCCAGGTTAGCGAGGCTCTACTTGCAATCCCTAGCTCTTGGGAAGTTGAGGCAAGATGCCTTCAGTTCAAAACCAGTCTGGGCTAGAAGATGAGACCTTGTTTCAAAGAAAGGGTGGGAATCATTAGGGGATGGATGAGAGGTCCAAAACCAGTTTCTTGGCTCTTCATTCTGGTCATCAGATTTCAGTATGACACTGCCTCTCTCCTTGAGAGTTTCCCTGTGACACTGTCAATTCATACATTTCCCCCCCTTTCTCTGCACCCAAGTTCTTAAGAGGCATCAAGATCTGTTCTGCTTGGACAATTGTCCAGTAGGGTTGCGATGTCTATGAATCCCCTGACCTTGACCTAGACACCAGTCAGCCAGAAGAGAGAATGGCTGCATGCTTGGGGGGGGGGGGGGTGCGGGGGAGGGTATGGCCGCCTTAGATGAAACCACTATGATAGTAACTTTCTTTTAGGTGTGGCAAGACAGACAGACTGTGTGACATATCAGGTTTAGCTTGTAAGGGGACAATGTGTCCCTAGAGTGGGTGTCCAAAGCTCTGGGACACTTGGCAGCTTCCCAACTAATTCACATCTAATTTTACCTCTTAGACTGTCGATCTCTAAAGCCAAAAGCAGTTAACTCAAAATCCCACAACGCAATTCTCTCTGACCCCAGACCTCCCCAACCCCATTGTCAAAGACGTGAGGGGAACACATACAAAGGCACACACACTTCCTTTTTTATTGTTATCCACAGGACCTGGGTGGAGCAGGATATGGATCCCTCATACTGAAAGATGTAGGGAAAAGGAAGTGGAAACTGTCTACTTTCCACACTCTGTCCTCCTCCTAGCTGAGGACCCTGGGGTGGTGAATTGACTGTGGCCATCGGCTATGGGAGGAGGAGGCGGAGGTGCTTTTAGATACAAGCACAGTGTTGAGTAATAAGGTTGGGTACCATCTCATACTTGAAAGAGTAACCTCCATCTGAGGTGGTTCGGACGCGTAGGGACCTCATGCTCCCCGGAAGAGCAGCACAGCAGGGCTTGGCCCCTGGCACCAAAAACAGGGGCTGAACCGGGGTAGGGGGCACCCCAGGGACTGGCAGGGGCAGGTCAGATGTGGGCATCCCGCAGCTACCATGGCAGTAGTGGAAGATGAAACTGGGAGGGTGTACGATCCAGCGGTCCCAGCCCAGCTCTTGGAAGGAGATATTGAGAGCAGCTCGATGGCAGAAGGCATGCGCAGCGGGTTCCTCGGGAGGCCTCTGCAGCAAGCGCAAAGCCGCAGGAGACCAAGGCCAAGGCACGGAGGGAGTTGAACGCCGGGCCCTCTCCCCCGCACTGGGTGCTCGAGCCCTAGTGTGGGCTACCAGGAAAGGAGTGGTCTCAGGCCGGCCCGAGCAGGAACAGAGTGGGCATCGCAGCAGCAACACCAGGATGGGGTGGGTCAGCAGAGGGAAAGCAGACGCCGCCAGGTGCAGTACAGCCCAGCGTGGCGGGCCCTGTCCCAAGGACACAGGCACAGCCATGGGCCCCCCAGATGATAGCACCAGAAGATCTAGCAGGGGCGCAGAGCTATTGGCGGCTGCTGTGCTCTTCCTGCCTAGGCCTGTGTGGAACCACAGCTGGGCTGAAGTCACCTGGTGGCTGCGTATGTGTTGGGATGGCCGGAATACATAAGTGAAGAGGCCTTCCTCAGCCTCCTGGGCAAGCCCTCTGGCAGCTGGCTGGTCCTCACAGGTGGCACCTGCAGGGGACAGGCAGAAAAAGGAAAGAGAGGGTAGCCTTGATTTTGCTGACTATATGTCAAAAATCGAGTGTCACTTAGACTTAGACACCCCCCCCTGGAGTCTTGGGAAAACTAACAGAGGCTCCCCAATTTTCTATTCATCATCAAAACACCACATTGGTAAATTTTCTCCCAAGGGGTTTTACCAGTTAATATAAAGGGCAATGGGTAAGAGTCCATTTCACTGTCTACTTCATCCTCAGGTCTATTCATGAAGCTTATTGTGCCCTCCCCAGCCTTGAGCAGGCTGGCTGGCTCAGACCTTCTTTGCCACAGTTGCTAGTTCACCTAGGGTGAAGTCTTCCTACCTAGGTAAAGTTTTGTCTGCCACATCTGTGCACATCTGCAGCTTCCTGCAAGAAGCTACCTGCTGAGCAGCCGAGCTTGTCTTCCTGATGAGAAAGTGGGATCCTGGCACAGTGGGGGATGGATTCCCCCCTCCCTTTAAAGATCAGACATTAGGATATTAAAGTTGAGCCTTGATCAGAGGACTTTATCTTGGCTCATTATTTCTCGCCCCTTCCTCGCCATCCATCCCCAGCTTTCCTTTCAGGAAGCCAGGAACCCGTGGCTGCTGGCGGCTGCAGCTTATGGTAGTGTACATCAGATACCATGGAGTGATTCTCACACCTTGGGTGCATGGGTGTGTTTTGTTGCTTTTGCTCCATCTCAGCATGTCAGAAACTTTAAATGATAAATTTCTTTTTAAAATTATTTTCTTCATTTACATTTCAAATGCTATCCCCAAAGCCCCCTATACTCTCCCCTCGCCCTGAAAAGATAAATTTCTTAAAGGCACCGTGTTTTTGAAAGACAGCTTACAGGGTAGGGAGACAGCTCAGTTGAAGTACTTGTTGTGTCTGCATTAGGACCAGAGTTCAATCCCAGGACCGACATAAAGAACTGGATGCGATCTCACAGGACCGAGGAGACAGACACCCGTCAGGCTAACTAATTAGTGAGGTCCTGGTTCAGTGAGAGACTGACTCAAAAACAATGGTGGAGAGTGACTAAGGAAGATGTTCAGGGTCAACCTCTGACCTCCCCGCATTTCCAGGCATATGCATAAACTAACGAAGACAGAGGAGGAGGAAAAGAGAAAGAATGGAAGGGAAAGGAGAAGAGAGCAGAGGTCAGCCCTTCCCAGGGAAGTGTAGCTGCCATTTCTGGTCCAGTGGACACAGACTATGGGAAATATTATGGGCCAGCTGTAGTCAAGACTGCAATTGGGGCCGTACTAGAACACAGTCCCTCGCGTTACAAATTCTAACAACTGATCCATTCTCAAGACAAGACACTGAGGCGGCTGACAGTCAGCTAGTAAGTGGCAAGACTGGGATTCCACTTGATATGAAATCCATACTTTCGGTACTACTACTACGCTGCCTGGAGATGAAGGCAGGGAAGCGAGGAGACCTCAGAGTGAGCCAGATGGGGCTTGGGGAGAGTAGGGGGCACAAAACGCAGGACAGACCACAGGCAGCAACAGAAGCTGTCTCTACAGAGCCTTAGCTTCCCCTTTTGTATTCCAGGCATGCTAGGCTCACTGGATCAGTCCCGCTTGAGAAGTAGAGGCTACCACCTATCTGATGTTGAGGTAGAGGCTACCACCTGTTTGATGTCGATCAGAGGGGCTTAGGAACTGGCCCCTTGCCGCAAAGCCAGCTGAGTTGTGGGGCTGCCATTCATACCCAGAGCTGCCTGATTCCCAAGCCCATGAAGTAGGTACCGGCTACTCTTCAAAGTTGACCTGCCAATCCCCAACTTCATTACCTGTAGCTGGGAAAAGGATAGCCTGGGAGACATCTTCCTCCTCTGGTTCAGAGGTCCTGTGCATGAAACCCCCAACGGCATGTCTTCGAGGCAGACGCCTTATTCCAGGATCCCCACCTTCCCCATCCATTGCTGGGGGCCCCAAGGCATCTAGGAATAGAGCCTTCACCTTGGCCAGGACGAGCTCCCGGACAAGTTCGGGTCCCTGGCAGCTGTCCACATCCCGTAGGGTCAACAGCAAAAGGAGCAGCAGAGACCGCTGGCTCACCATAGTTCACTTGCCCTGATGACAGGGAACCCACACGCTGCCCTGTGCCCTTTCTGTCTAGGACCTCCCCACTGTCCCCTCCCCATCCCACTGCTGGCCTTCTTCTACCCTTCTCACCCCAGTCTCCCCCAGTCCTTCCCACGCCCCACAGTCCCAGTCGCCCCTGCCCATGGCATTGAGACCTCCTATCTCTGACGCAGATGTCTGTGGCCCTGAGCCTTATCTCCCACTCCCGCCAAGAATGTGGGGGAAGGGGCTGTGATGGGTATTCACCCCAAGTGACCTGACCCATTCAGGCAAGCATACAACCCACTCCTCAAATACACACACACACACACACACACACACACACACACACACACACACACACACATAGAATCTACATCAGGTACCACAGGTGCCTGGGTGCTTAAGGTTGACCAGTCATCAAATCATTTGTCAGAAGGACAGAATGCACCACCCCCCTCAGACTTTCTGGCGCTCTTTTCAATCCTAGCAGCTGCTAGGCCAACGTGGGAGGGTAGACCTAGGGTTGAGGCTCTGGGCCGAGGGCAGGTGGTCCCGCCTGCTCTATACTTAGCCTGGAGGAGCCAGTCTGAGCTCTTGTCCTCCAGCTGTGTCATCAGAGAATATTTTTGGGATTGGCAGCTGCAGGCGACAAAGTCACTCAAGCCCAAGCCAGGCCCGCAGTTGGAGACCTGGAGGCCGGAGGTGGGAGGGAGGGAGGAGAAAGAGGCCCAGGCTGTGGGAGGGGGCTGGAAAGAGAGACTCCCAAGAGCAGGAAGCCCGGCCGCGGGCAGTCTAGGCTGTAGGGCCCCTCGCTGAGCAGGCAAACAGGAAGGACAGCCCCCTGAGCTCTGGGCTCCCGGCCCGGGAATTGCCGCGTAGCAGGGCTGCGGCCAGGGTCCAGGGTAAAGAGGCGAGCGGTCACAGGAGTCCCACCGGTCCCGGCGCCCGCTCCGCCACGCCCTGGTCTCGGCTCCCGGCCTTCCCGCGCGCCCAGGCGAGCCATCTGCAGCGGCCGCAATGAAGGCCGGATCAGGGGATCAGGGGAGCCCCCCGTGTTTCCTACGCTTCCCGCGGCCCGTGCGGGTGGTAAGTGGAGCGGAGGCCGAGCTCAAATGCGTGGTCCTGGGAGAGCCGCCGCCCACTGTCGTGTGGGAGAAAGGCGGGCAGCAGCTGGTGGCCTCCGAGCGCCTAAGCTTTCCGGAGGACGGCGCCGAGCACGGCCTGCTGCTGAGCGGCGCGCTGCCCACCGACGCCGGGGTCTACGTGTGCCGCGCCCGCAACGCGGCCGGAGAGGCCTACGCGGCGGCCGCCGTCACCGTGCTGGAACCCCCGGCCCCCGAGCCGGAGCCCGAGTCCTCCGAGTGTCCGCTGCCAACACCGGGCACCGGGGAGGGCGCCCCGAAGTTCCTGACGGGGCCCCAGTCCCAGTGGGTGCTGCGAGGGGAGGAGGTGGTGCTGACGTGCCAGGTGGGAGGCCTTCCGGAGCCCAAGCTGTACTGGGAGAAGGATGGGATGGCCTTGGACGAAGTATGGGACAGCAGCCACTTCAAGCTGGAGCCCGGCCGCGGCGCGAGTGACGAGGGCGCGAGCCTGACGTTGCGCATCCTGGCGGCACGGCTGCCCGATTCCGGGGTGTACGTGTGTCACGCCCGCAACGCGCACGGCCACGCGCAGGCGGGCGCGCTGCTCCAGGTGCACCAGCCCCGCGAGAGCCCGCCCCAGGATCCCGATGAGAACCCCAAACCCGTGTTGGAGCCGCTCAAAGGCGCGCCCAAGACCTTCTGGGTGAACGAGGGCAAGCACGCCAAATTCCGCTGCTACGTGATGGGCAAACCTGAGCCCGAGATCGAATGGCACTTGGAGGGCCGCCCTCTGCTCCCCGATCGCCGCCGCCTCATGTACCGCGACCGCGACGGCGGCTTTGTACTTAAGGTGCTCTACTGCCAGGCCAAGGACCGTGGGCTCTACGTGTGCGCGGCGCGCAACTCGGCGGGCCAGACCCTAAGCGCGGTCCAGCTGCACGTGAAAGGTAGAGCACCGTGCTTCCAGTGCCCCCAGAGGTCCTTCTTGCTCATGTCCACCCCCATGTCCGGAGGAATATTGAATTCCAGTACACTGATGAATTTCTTAGCCAGCTACCCAGGTGGTAAAAACCACTAAGCCAAGGAATAGACTGTGTAAATCTTAACAATCCTAGAACATTCTTATCCTTTATTCTTTCTTTTAGGCCTTCTTTCCCAACTGGATTCCCATTGGTAGCAATATCTGTAAAATAATAGGAGCATGTTGTGGGAGTAAATAACTAGGGCTAAATTTATAATATGCTAATCGGTGAGAAAAAGGGGGCTGCTGTATTGAAAACACACATTTGGAGTGGAGGCTGTGTTCACAGCTTCGGGGGCCCGGAATCTGTTAGGAAGGCTGGTGCAAACCTCCCAGCAGCCACTGCTCATTCACAGGAGAGGTGGATGTGTCAGAGGAAAAACACCAGCCAGTCTGGATTCTTTTAAGTTTCAAAGAAGATGAAAGCAAAAGAGATGGGGGGGAGAGGTGACCTTACACGTTTTCAGTACCCATGAACAGAAAATCCAGAGAAAACAAGGCACTCTCGAGTCACATTGGAAGCTAAGGCTCCCCTTAATAGGACTTGACCACCACGATTTGAGGGGTTACATTTTCACTGGTGATTGCCCAACTTGTTCCTTCAAGGAAAACATGCTTGGGAAGTTCCCTTGAGTCCTGCCTGACACTTAACCAAGTGTGTGGTATCCGAGCTGTGACAGTGTCCTCACTGCGTCCTGCTCAGACTTGCCAGGCCAGTGAGAAACTGCAATGTCCTCAAGAAAGTAAAGAAACTTCTCCCAGTGGGGCCAAACCTTGTTTTCCTCAGCAAGTTAACTCTCTGGTGGTTTCCAAGTTCCGAAATATGGTTTTGAAATGCTTAGAATGCTATATTAAAATGAAATTCAATGCAGATCCTTGAAGAATTGGGAGATGCTGTGTAGTGTTAGGGACGGTTTGAAAACCACTGATCTGGTTGAATGTTTGCCGCCTCCCCTCCCCCATTTAACACATGAGCAGATTGAGACCCAGAAATGTTATAAGACGTGTCCAAGGTGATATCGGGGTCAGGCTGGGAATTAGGCCAACTAACTTAGCTGGGAATTCGGCCGCCATTCCTAGCCTGCTAGGAAGAGCAAGTATGTGTTATCCTCCTCAGCTAGTCTCTCGCTCCTGCTCCTGCTCCTGAGCCTTCTCTCCTTCTCTTTCTACAGAACCCCGCCTACGGTTCACCCGGCCCCTGCAGGATGTGGAGGGTCGGGAACACGGGATTGTGGTGCTGGAGTGTAAAGTACCTAACTCTCGAATTCCCACCGCCTGGTTCCGGGAGGACCAACGGCTGTTACCCTGCCGCAAGTACGAGCAGATCGAGGAGGGCGCTGTGAGACGCCTCGTCATCCACAAGCTGAAGGCCGATGATGATGGCGTCTATCTGTGCGAGATGCGGGGCCGAGTGCGCACTGTGGCCAATGTGACGGTCAAAGGTCAGCTGGCCAGTGGGAGGAGGCTGAGACCTGGTGGTGTCTCGTGCCTGGGCTGACGGATTCCCATCCACGTCTCAGGACCCATCCTGAAGCGTTTACCCCGGAAGCTTGACGTCCTGGAAGGAGAGAACGCAGTACTGCTGGTGGAGACTCAAGAAGCTGGGGTGCAGGGGTGCTGGAGCCGTGATGGGGAGGACCTGCCAGACACCTGCCAGAGCAGTTGTGGTCATATGCATGCCCTGGTCCTTCCAGGGGTGACCCGAGAAGATGCTGGAGAGATCACCTTCAGCCTGGGCAACTCCCGTACCACCACCCTGCTCAGAGTCAAATGTGAGAGCGTGAACACTTATAAACGGGGGCGGGGGGGGGGGGGCAGGGGCGTTGCCAGTTGCCAGTGCCTGGGTTGGGAAGGTGGATTTAAAGCAGGAGTGTTGATGGGGACGTGTACAAGGCTCAGGTGAAGATCCCACCTTTATCTTAGGTGTCAAGCACAGTCCTCCCGGGCCCCCCGTAATGGTTGAGATGTTCAAAGGCCAAAAGAACAAGGTTCTGCTGACCTGGAAGCCCCCAGAGCCACCTCCAGAGACCTCCTTCATCTACCGCCTAGAGCGGCAGGAAGTGGGGTCTGACGATTGGATCCAGTGCTTCAGCATTGAGAAGGCGGGAGCCGTAGAGGTGCCCGGGGACTGTGTACCCACCGAGGGTGACTATCACTTCCGCATCTGCACAGTCAGTGAACATGGCCGCAGTCCCCATGTCGTGTTCAACGGTTCTGCTCACCTTGGTAAGTTAACCCTTCGCCACTTATCCATCAGTATCTTTATCCAGTCATGCTCTCCGTGACCATTCTTCCCTTCTCTGACCCCCAGTCCTTATGTTCGCCCATCTTCTAGCTTTTGCCCTTTCTGGTTCTTTTGCTTTTCTCTTCTCTTCTCTTCTCTTCTCTTCTCTTCTCTTCTCTTCTCTTCTCTTCTCTTCTCTTCTCTTCTCTCCTCTTCTTTTCTTCTTTTCTTTTCTTTTCTTGGATATTTTCTTTATTTACATTTCAAATGTTATCCCCTTTCCCAGTCCCCACCCCCGAAACTCCCTATCCCATACCCCCTCCCCTGCTTCTATAAGGGTGTTCCCCCACCCCTGAATTCCCCTACATTGGGATATCTATAGAGCCTTCACAGGACCAAGGGCCTCTCTTCCCATTGATGCCCAACAAGGCATCCTCTGCTACATATGTGGCTGGAGCCATGGGTCCCCTCCATGTGTCCTCGTTGGTTAGTGGTTTAGTTCCTGGGAGCTCTGGGGAGTCTGGGTGGTTGATATTATTGTTCTTCCTATGGGGTTGCAAACCCCTTCAGCTCCTTCAGTCCTTCCTCTAACTCCTCCATTGGGGACCCCGTGCTCAGCCCTTTCTGGTTCTAACAGCCGTGCCCTGTCTCTGTTCCAGTGCCCACAGCTCGCCTGGTGTCAGGCCTGGAAGACGTGCAGGTATATGATGGGGAAGATGCCGTCTTCTCCCTTGATCTGTCCGCCATCATCCAGGGCTCTTGGTTCCTTAATGGAGAGCAGCTCCAGAGTAATGAGCCAGAGGGCCAGGTGGAGCCTGGAGCCCTGCGGTACCGCATAGAGCAGAAGGGCCTCCAGCACAGGCTCATCCTGCAAGCTGTCAAGCACCGGGACAGTGGGGCCCTGGTTGGCTTCAGCTGCCCTGGTGTGCAAGACTCTGCTGCCCTCACTATCCAAGGTTGGTAACTGGTGGACACCTAGGCAGATAGGTTCAAAGCACAGAAGTCGTGTTTGCCAAGCGAGGCGGATGCGGTGGCTGTTTCCCACAGCTGGGCTGGAAGAGTAAGAGGTGTTCATGATGGGCTCAGATAGAGAGCTCAGACACTCAGAAGGGCGCTTTCCAACTCCTAGCATATAGAGCTTCTCTTGGGCTCATCAGCCTCATCGCCGTTCTTTGGCATGTTTTGCTTTGCAGTTGGGCTGGGGGTATAGCTCAGTGGTGAGTGAATTCAACTCAATACTACCAAAAAAATAATTATACTTGTCCTCTCATTTAAAAGACATGGATCCTGGCTATAGCCCCTGTCTGCTTTCTGTCCTCTTGTCCAATTGCCTAATGAAACCTTATCTCCTAGCAGTTCACCTTGAACCAGGCACAGCCCTAATCACTTGATTTAGGTAGTTAGCACAGTCCTGCCGATAGCCTCATAGAACAAGTTCTTAGTCATTTCCCACTGTACGTGGAGGAAGACAGGCACAGAGAAGTTAAATGGCCTGCTCAGAGTTACAAAGATGGTGCTGGATTGCGAATCCGAGTTGTTTACCCCCATACTTCCTTCTTAGCAAGGAAGGGGAGTGGATGTAACATCCATCACTCAGGCTGGGGAAGTGGGTGCTGAAAATTCAGAGGCCATCCTAGCACTCAGTTCTCTCGCTATTGCTAGAGAACCTGGGGTCTTAACAGTGGTAGCTTCCAGCAGCAGCGGTAGAGAGCAAAGGCAGAAATCATCAAGTGCAGCATTTCCAAGTTTAACTAAAGACCACTATCACCAGAGGCACCAGGAGAGACAGGCCCTTTTTTGTTGTTGTTGTTGTTTTGGGTTTTGGTTTTTCTAGACAGAGTTTCTCTGTGTAGCCCTGGCTATCCTGGAACTCACTCTGTAGACCAGGCTGGCCTCGAACTCAGAAATCCACCTGCCTCTGCCTCCCAAGTGCTGGGATTAAAGGCATGTGCCACCACTGCCCGGCACAGAGACGGGCTCTTTAAGAATTCTTAAATACAGTAAAACCACTACTCTGCTACTCTGCTTAAGTGGCCTAAAAATCTGACCTAACCTCTTTTCTGTTGCTATAACAGAGAAGCTGATGCTGGGTATTTTATAAAGAAAAAAAAATTAGTTTAGCTCACAGTTCTGGAAACTCCAAAGTTGGTCTTCCCAGTCTTTAATGACACTGTCCAGTCTTTAGTGACCCTACCCCAGTTTTTCACTAAGTCAGACCATGACAAAGAGATGGACAAGCAGGCACGATCAGAAGGAACCAAGTACACAGGGTGGGTGAACTCGCTTTGTAGCAACATACTCAGACTGGGTTCCTTTGAGAAGTACCTCCCGCTAAACCTCACCATTACAAATACTTCTTCCTATTCCTCCTCCCCTAGGCTCTTAGAGGTTCTAGAAACTGCCACCCTGAGGACTATAGTTCCATCATATGAATATCTTTCTGGGAATAACTCAGATCATATCCAAACCAAACCATAGCAGTGCACAAATCTTTTTCTTTTTTTTTTTAAGTCAGAAAACTGAACCTAGCACCTTATCGATAGATGTGCTGCTCCTCTGTTCTCTTCCCCCTTGACCCTCAAACCTGTTTTAAACCCCAACCGACATCCGGGCTTTAGTCACTGACAACAGTTGTCTCCTTCGTGTATTCAGCCCTACACCAGCACGCAGACTGGAGAAAAGGCTGCATATCCGAGGAGCAGAATAGACATTGCAAGTGACCAGCTTTCTCTCCATGCAGAAAGCTCAGTGCACATCCTGAGTCCCCAGGACAAGGTGTCACTGACCTTCACGACCTCTGAACGGGTAGTGCTGACCTGTGAGCTCTCAAGGGTGGATTTTCCTGCAACCTGGTACAAGGATGGGCAGAAGGTGGAGGAGAGCGAGTCGCTCATAGTGAAGACAGAGGGCCGCAAACACCGACTGATCCTGCCTGAGGCTCAAGTCCGAGACAGCGGTGAATTTGAGTGCAGAACGGAAGGGGTCTCGGCCTTCTTTGGAGTCACTGTTCAAGGTCAGGAACCTTGCTGGCTGCTTCTGACCGAGGCTGATTTGGGGAGCTTTGTAAACCCTGCCCTTGTGGTCTGTTGGCTTGGTGGGGGTCCCTTTTTATGGAGTGCTTTTTGTTTTTTTTTATGGTTTTTGGCTGGGGCCTACAGCCTTGTGGGGCTAGGTAAGCATCCTACTACTGAGATACATCCCTGGTCTTACATTTGCATCTTAAATCTCTCATGTACCCACATCGTGTAACACACTTGCCCACCTGTGCATATACGCCCTCTGCTGGATCGGGTGAGGGGCCAAATGCAGTTGCCGGAAGGAAGGGCTGACATTTAGTGAGATCCTACTCTGGAGCTAGAGCTATGCTAGGTCATTTGCGCATACGCTATTTCACAACTTAATAACGCATAATCTCCAGTCCACAGGTAAAGACATTGAGACCTGTAGAAGTATTGTGACTTCCTTGTTATCAGGCAGCCAGCACAGATGGTGGGCTGGAGTCACACACAGCCCTGACTTTTTCCTGCTACTCATGGTGGCTGAAGTAGGCAAAGGTGTTAAGTATATTGGTTCAGGGGTTCTCATAAGGCAGGAGTACGCTAGAAGCCTGTCAGAAGGCAACTTCCCAGGTGTCCTGAGCTATCCAAAGCCGAAACATTCAGGACTGAGCCTGAAGGATCTTCTTGTTAGAAAGCTGACGATGACAGTAACTCAGCTGGGTGACATGCAGATTTGAGGCCAGCCCCAGCCGTGTGAGACACTGACTCAAGCTGACTCTCAAGGAAGTCAGCATAGACGCTACTGACCCTTTTGAGTCAGGATCTTACTTCAACTCAGAAAACCCTGTGACCCCAACCTGAGCATGTTCCATGACAGGGAACTAGTTAGTTTCCTGCCACTGTAGGGAAATACCCAAGATATTCATTGATACTGAGAAAGGATTGTTCTGGGCATTCAAACCCAAAACCACTGATTTGAAACTACAGTGGAGGTGCTGGCTGTCAAAGGCAGGGTTGCATGTGGCAGAACACATTGCTCATCTTCATGTCCAGGAAATAAAGAGGAAGAGGCTGGGATGCCACCAGCCCCTTTGAAGATGGGCCCCAGTGATCTAAGGCTTTCTTACTAAGCAATTCCATAACACTGATAGCACCAGCCTGGTCTGCAAGCCCTTAATATCTGGGCCTCTGAGATACTGCCTGTGTATAAAACACACCACTGCCCAGTGGAGTGGATGCTTGATGCTGCCTGAGTCATCCTCCTCCAGGCCTATCCTTTCTTCCCTGTCCTTGAACAGTAAACTCAGCCAGGTGCCTCGTGGTTGCGATCTCCTTTTTGCCTATGTCAATTTTGGCTACCACTGTATGGCCCCTGGGTGCCTCCTACCCTCTGTACCCCCTACTCACCTTTGAGGGATACCTAAGCTTCTATGCCAACAGGATCTCATGGCCCCAAACTCCTGCATGGCATGGCTTTAATTACCCCCCCACCACTGCCACTGATCTTCTGCAGCCCTTGAGTCTCCTGTGTAAGAGGTGTTTATGACCCATTTCTGCTTCCCATCAAGATCCCCCAGTGCACATCGTGAACCCCCAAGAGCATGTGTTTGTCCATGCCATCACCTCCGAGTGTGTCAGGCTGACCTGTGAGGTAGACCGAGAGGACACAACTGTACACTGGTACAAGGATGGGCAGGAGGTGGAGGAGAGTGACATCATCGTATTAGAAAATAAAGGGCCCCATCACCGCCTGGTGCTACCTGCAGCCCGGCCCTCCGACGGGGGCGAGTTCCAGTGTGTCGCAGGAGATGAACGTGCCTACTTCACAGTTACCATCACAGGTGAGAGCAGCTAGCACACGTGCTCTTGCATGTCACTCTTCTGGTCCCCTCTAGCCTCCTGTACTGCCTAGTCCTGAGCACACTAGTCCCAGCTACTCATCACCAGGGAGCCCCCCCCCCCACCGCCTTTCCCATCCCCCAGGAGTCCCCTGCTAAGAGGGTTCCTTGGGAACAGTAGTTCTGTTACAGAGCAGGTGGTACCAGGTATGGAAGAGGTCAAAAAGTCTCAGAGTCCTATACAGGACCCCAGTTCATCTGAGACCCAGCCCTCTTCTCCCATGATATATATTTTTTTAATTTATTTATTTTATGTATGTGAGTACACTGTAGCTGTCTTCAGACATGTCAGACGAGGGCATTGGATCCCATTACAGATGTTTGTGAGCCACCATGTGGTTGGTGGGAATTGAACTTGGGACCTCTGGAAGATCAGTCAGTGCTCTTAACCACTGAGCCATCTCTCCATCCCCCCTATGTTTCATTTCTCATTTTGTCCTTGTCCCACCCTAGAGACCATAAACTGTTTCTACAGTTAACATTGATTCCTTACTCCCCACTACGCAGCTTCCATACAAAGCTTGGTGTACTTTGGAGATTACGGTCGGATCTCTGTGGCCGTGATGGCTGCTCCCAGGGGCTTGTGTGGTGCTAGCTGTGAGGGACTGCCTAGAGAATGACCTCTTCAACCCGTGGCTGACTTAGAAAGCATAGGACATAGGCCTGGATTAGGAAGGATGGCAGGACACTCCAGTCCCATCCCCTCTTGCCTAGGATCTGATGTCTCTGTCCTTCAGATGTCTTCTCGTGGATCGTCTACCCCAGTAGCGAAGTGCATGTGGCAGCCGTACGCCTAGAGCGTGTGGTGCTGACCTGTGAGCTGTGCCGACCCTGGGCTGAGGTGCGCTGGACCAAAGATGGGGAGGAGGTAGTGGAGAGCCCAGCACTGCTCCTGGAGAAGGAAGACACCATCCGCCGCCTGGTGCTGCCCTCTGTCCAGCTTGAGGATTCTGGCGAGTACCTGTGTGAAATCCATGATGAGTCGGCTTCCTTCACCATCACCGTCACAGGTGTGGGCCTATCCCAGCCCCCAGAGTCACCAGAGGACAACCCTGAGCCTCAGGAATGTTGAGTGAATATTTCTCCACATGCAAGCTTGTTGTGTCTGGGAGGGAGAGTGTGGGTTGAGGGTGCATGCACCAGGGTCCCTGCTGGAAAGAGCCTGGAATCCCAATCAGAAACAGCAAGCCCTTCTCTGGTGTCAACAAGGCCAGGTCTAGCTGTGGTCCACCAGCTCACTGACTGAATGCCATCCAGGCTGGGTGCCTGGCTGGTGGTCAGTTAGCTGCCAGACTAGCTGGGAAGGCAGTTGCTATCCAGGGGTCACAAATGGGGAGACCCCCTTGGACTCTGACTCTATGCAGCCCACAGATGTGTTTTGTTTGGCCTGCAGAGTCATACCAAAGTCAGGACAGTCCAAATAACAACCCGGAGTTTTACGTCCTCTTGAAAAAGCCGAAGACCCGGCGGTTCTGGTCTCATTTCCCCCCATGGCGACGAACGGCTGGCACTGAGTAGCAGCTGCCCCATAGTATGGGGCCCCCATTTCTCTGTCCCACCCTCCCTGCCATTTCTCCTGCCTCTCCCCAGACTCCCTGAGCCATTAACTTAACCTATCTGGCCCTCACATTTGCAACCCCTGTGTTAAACCAATAAACGCACCAATAAACATTCCAAGAAACCTCATGGTAAATAAGTTCAATTAGGGTCCAGGGCTCCACAGAACAGCCAGGCAGGGAGGGCCTGGGCGGAGGTCTCACAGGGTCACTGTAGTATGGGCTGGGCTCCATGCATTCGACAGCATATGAACACACATGTATTTCCTCCTCAAAGAACACAGCCTAGTAAGAAAGCCAGACACATGTCAGGGCATAGGCTGTCAAGGACAGCATAGGAAACCCTGGGCTCGTGGCTGCTAACCTGGTCAGGGTAATGAGGATGTTTACCTACTTGTAATGGAGTTAGGCTGAGTTAAGGGGTGGGCTGAGAATAGTCCGGGTACCGGGGAGTCAAGGACAGCTAGAAATATGGTGGTGATTTGTGCCGGCCACCTCAGGACTACAGCCCACGGCACCATTCCCAGGGTGCATGGTCGTAGGGGCATTTAGTCAGTTCTGGACATCACAGAAGAACCCCAGTGGCAGCACAAGGACAACTACCCTATCTTCACGGTCCTGTTGCCTTCTTCCCTGACTTGCCCCAGGAGCCATGCCCAGGCAGAGCTGCTTAGGGAATTCCACTCACTATACCCCAGATGGAGCCCACAACTGCAACAAGGCTGTGGACACAATCTATTTTACAGCTAGAGACCTTCATTCTCTCAGTCCCAGCCCTGGCCAGACACAACAGCCACAACCACAAAGCACCCTACGCCTCACAGTAAAGTTCACACAAATGCCACCTCACCTCCAGGCCAGAGTGGATCAAGTCCCACACCAAACGGCCCAGCTCACTGCCCCAACATCTTCCACCGCCATCCCATATAGAAGAAGCTGCCTTCTGTAATCTCCTGGCCTTATCATGACTAGATCATACATTTTGAGAAAAGAATGCCCTGTGTCCTGTGGCTGGGTCTGGTGGAGAACTGAAAAATCCTAGACAGGGAAGCCCACAGTTCCCTAGCCAGGCCACAAGGGGGCCAGGTGTACTCTAGTCTTCTGGAAACTTAATTCGTTGGAGAACAAGACAGCGCGTGGTATTACGGGCAAGCTTGGGCTTGCTGACGGTCTACTAATATTGACTTAGCTCCTTTTCTGTGGAAGAATGGCCTGTGCTTGAGGTTGAGCTCACTGAAACAGTGTAGCATCCCTGGGATACTTTTAGACAGGTATTAACTCTGGTATACAAGAAGTATTCCCTAGTTGCTGCACGTGGGTGGCCTGGATTCGCCCCAGTGCCTGCAGCAGGAGAGCCTTTTAGAACAGAATGCTTCTTCCTTCTGCCCAGGAGCTAATAGCTGTCTGGGACCTTAAGGGCAATTCATTGCTTAATCATTGCATGCCTCAATTCTTTCATCTGGAAACCGGAGACAGCACAGTGCTCTCCTCCAGACATCAGCGTGAGGCTAAAGGCTCAAAGTGTTCGGCACAGTAACTGGAGAGTTAGGAGGTGTTCGTTGTTTACAGATCCTGATCCCACTCCTGCACAATTTGTAAAGCCCCCAAACCCTCAAAACCAAATGCTAAAAGTTTAGCAGTTGTCTGGTATGATGGTGTATACCTTTAATCCCGGCACTCAGGAGACAGAGGCAGGTGATTCTCTGTGATTTCTAGGCCGTCCTGGTCTGCATAGTAAGTTTGAGACCAGCCAGGGCTATGTAGTGAGATCAGAGGTTTGACAGTCAAATTTATTACATTAAAACTGAATTTAACTGATGCATTCTCTTTTTAAAAAAGATTTATTTATTATTATATCTAAGTACACTGTAGCTGACTTCAGACACACCAGAAGAGGGCATCAGATCTCATTACGGATGGTTGTGAGCCACCGTGTGTTTGCTGGGATTTGAACTCAGGACTTCCAGAAGAGCAGTCAGTGCTCTTAACTGCTGAGCCATCATCTCCAGCCCCTAACTGATACATTCTTAATTATTCTTTAATTATCTGGTAGGGCTAGTCTATATCTGCATCTTTGTTAGATTTGACTGTGTCTTCTAGTATATCTTGCCAAGGGTAAATATATATTAGACAGCAAAATGTTAATGGGAATCATTTTAAGGGGCAGAGGCAGGACCTGAAGGGTAGCTAGCTACCAAATGAGAAATGCATCCTTTTAAAGTCCAGAAGATACTGGATTCTGTAAGTGTCTAGTCTTGGGGATTTGAAGGACAGGTCAGGGACCTATTGTTACTTATTACTGTGCTACTCGGAACTCAGGACTGTTATTAGCACATGGGCAGCGGGGCTCACGTGCTGCCAGGCATTGCTAGTTAGTGACAGTTGTGCTTGCCCTGCTCTGCAGAGCCCCCTGTGCGGATCATATACCCCCAGGACGAGGTGACCTTACACGCCGTGAGTTTGGAATGTGTGGTGCTCACCTGTGAGCTGTCTAGAGAGGATGCTCCTGTACGCTGGTACAAGGATGGGTTAGAGGTGGAGGAGAGTGAAGCCCTGGTGCTCCAGAGCGATGGGCCTCGTCGCCGTCTGGTGTTGCCTGCTGCCCAGCCAGAGGACGGGGGCGAGTTTGTGTGTGATGCTGGGGATGATTCAGCCTTCTTCACTGTCACTGTCACAGGTGGGTAGTTTCTGTGGACACTTTTCCAGGGAAGTGAAGAGACAGGGTTCTATGGGACAGACATCCACTATCCCTTCCCCCACTGTTTGCCTTCCCCCAGGCCTCTGTTTCCCAGACTCCTCAGTCTTAGCCATCAAAGAACTCAATTCAAGCTGGGACAGTGTCCTCGGGCTCGGGGAGAGGAAGCCTAGCAGTTAGGATCGATCATTCATTCATTCATTCATTCATTCATTCAACAAATGCTTATCAAACAACTAGCATATGCCTTGCACCATATGCTAGGGGTACAGAGTGAACCAGTGAGCTGCAAGTTTCACTATTCATGACGCTCACATTGGGAGGTGGTAGTCAGGCCAAAAAAAAAAAAAAAAAAAAAAAGGCAAAATAACTGGTTTATCAAGGAGCAATAGGTTATGCATCTCAGAGGCAAAGCATAGAATGGAAGGAATGGGGATGGACCTAATGAGAGGTGAATGGGGTTTGAGTATGAGTCTGACTTGGTTCTTTTATCTGTATGATCTTGGGCAAGTCCTTTTCTTCATAGGAGCCCCCAGGTCCTTACACTATAAAGTGTATTGGAGAGGCAGGGAGAGACCATCTGTCAAAACCATGTTCCCTCTTTCTCTGTCCACCCACCAGCTCCACCAGAAAGGATTGTGCACCCAGCGGCCCGATCCCTGGATTTGCAGTTTGGGGCTCCAGGACACGTGGAGCTACGCTGCGAAGTGGCCCCGGCTGGGTCTCAGGTGCGCTGGTACAAGGATGGCCTAGAGGTAGAGGTGTCAGATGCGCTGCAGCTGGGTGCTGAGGGGCCTGCCCGCACTCTCACCCTGCCCCACGCCCAGCCTGAGGATGCCGGGGAGTATGTATGTGAGACCCGAGATGAGGCTGTCACCTTCAACGTCAGCCTGGCTGGTGGGTGTGCCGGTCCAGCCTTGGGTGGGGAGGCAGGGGCTGGCTTGGGCTTACAACTCCCTTTTTCTTTGTGCAGAGCTTCCGGTGCAGTTTCTGGCTCCAGAGGCAGCCCCAAATCCGCTCTGCGTGGTTCCTGGGGAGCCCGTGGTGCTGAGCTGTGAGCTGTCCCGAGCAAGCGCACAAGTGTTCTGGAGCCACAATGGGAGCCCGGTGCAGCAGGGTGAAGGACTAGAGCTGCGAGCTGAGGGTCCTCGCAGAATCCTCTGCATCCAGGCAGCAGACCTCGCTCACACAGGTGTCTACACTTGCCAATCTGGGGCATCCCCAGGGGCCCCAAGCCTCAGCTTCAATGTCCAGGTGGCTGGTGAGTACAACCTGGGCAGAAAGCCTTACTAGTCCCCCCTCCCCCCCATCCAGGGCTCCCCCACTTTCCTAAGACATAACATCTTTCCCTTGCCCTGTTCCCCCAGCTTGTCTCCCCACCCTTCTCACTGCCCTCCCAGTGACCCCTAGCTCTGACCCCACAGAGCCCCCAGTGCGGGTAGTGGCCCCCGAGGCAGCCCAGACGAGTGTTCGAAGCACCCCAGGTGGGGACCTAGAGCTGGTGGTGCACCTCTCCAGGCCAGGGACCCCTGTGCGCTGGTACAAGGACGGGGAGCGCCTGGCAAGCCAGGGGCGGGTACAGCTGGAACAAGCCGGGGCGAGGCAGGTGCTGCGGGTGCGGGGGGCACGGAGAGGGGATGCTGGGGAATACCTGTGCGACGCACCCCAGGACAGTCGCATCTTCATCGTCAGTGTGGAAGGTAACCATGCACCCCTCATACCCACAAAGACAACCTCCCATCCTCTGGACCCTTTTCATCTCCTATACCTCACCCAACTGCTCTCTATGGTTCCCACCAATGCGTTCATGACTGTCACTGTAAGAGGGCATCTTCCTTTTTTCCAGCACCCTAGCATAGCAGGATGTATAGCCCAGTGGATTAAAAGGAGGACTCTAGAGTCAACTTGTCCAGGGTGTAACTCAGACTTGGCTCTCTGGGACTTGGGTGACATTTGCGAGGCCATTTTATTCCCCTGAGCCCCAGCACTGAAATGGGATGGCAGATAGGTTGCTATGACCATTAAATGTTGTAACTGGGCCCATAGTAAATAATGTATTGGTACTAGAGACTTGGGAAGAGGTGCCAGGCTGGGATTTCAAGGAGCTTACTAAGTGTGGCCAGGATTTGGCATCCTGGTCTTTGGGAGAACCCCCACAACCAACACACAATAGGGCCTCACTCAAGCTGTTGTAATTGGTGGGAGAATGAGAGCTTGCATCCTGTAGGGGGATCAGGGTGGGGGTTGGTAGTGGAGAGAGACAGAGGGAGAAAGAGGTATCCAGGTCACTGCCTCACCCCTCCTTCCAGAGCTCCCGCCAGTGAAGCTGGTCTCTGAACTGACGCCTCTGACAGTCCATGAGGGGGACGATGCCACATTCCAGTGTGAGGTTTCACCACCAGATGCCGAAGTCACCTGGCTACGCAACGGAGCGGTTATCACTGCAGGGCCACAGTTGGAAATGGTCCAGAATGGTTCAAGCCGCACCTTGATCATCCGAGGCTGCCAACTCAAAGACGCAGGGACCGTGACCGCGCGAGCCGGAGCTGCTGACACAAGTGCCAGGCTCCACGTTCGAGGTTCAGTGTGACTGAGCATAAAATGCTCTGTTCCCTGTAGCTAACCCCTCACAACCATGGCCTAGAAGTGAGCTAGCCTTCAACCTCTGGGCTCCATGATCTCTCATCTTCCCTTCCAGAGACAGAGCTGCTGTTCTTGCGGCGGCTGCAGGATGTGCGGGCCGAGGAAGGCCAGGATGTGCACCTTGAGGTAGAGACAGGCCGAGTTGGTGCAGCTGGAACTGTTCGCTGGATACGAGGTGGGGAACCTCTTCCCCTGGACTCTCGCCTGACCACGGCTCAGGATGGCCATGTCCACCGCCTCTCTATCCATGGCGTTCTACTTACCGACCAGGGCACCTACGGCTGTGAGAGCCGCCACGATCGCACCCTGGCCAGGCTCAGTGTGAGGCGTGAGTGCCCAATCTTCTCCTACTTCATCACTCACCTGGCTGGCCCAGAGTCCCTGACACTGCCACCACCACCAAAGTGCTCCTTTCTGCTGAGGAAGGTCTGCCTTGGCTGTCCCAATCTGGGGTTAGAGCCAGAAGGCTCCTGCTCAAACCAAAATCCTCTTTTTCTAATGTTTTCTAGTCCCTCAGAAGTCCAAATGGACTCTGCTTTTTACTTCAAAGATGGCTTTGCTAGCAGCATAAATTTTATACTCCAGAAAAACTCTCTGTATTTATTTTTTGAAAGAATGACTGGCTAATAGCATTTCTCACCCACTGCCCCATGCTGGAACACACTACCTGTGTGACCTCATGCAATCTCTCTGAAACAAATCTCCATAAAAATAGGGTTGATCCCTACGTCCAGAGTCTTTGAGGAAATTAGCCAAGGTATCAGACCTTGGTGATTGGCTGTCACGAGTGGTATGTGTTCATCACAGTATAACCCAGAGTGGCACTGGGCTTTAGCATGGTGGTTCTCAACCTGTGGGTCAAGACCCCTTTGCTAATCAAACAACAGGGGTCCCCTATCAGATACCCCGCCTATCGGGTATTTACATTACAATTTATGACCGTAGCAGGATCGCAGTTATGAAGTAGCAATGAAAATAATTTCATGGCTGGGGGTCACCACCAATGAGGTACTATATGAGATGGTTGCTTCATTAGGAAGGTTGAGAACCACTGGTTTAGTGCAATAGGGAAAACTAGGGCTTAGAAAAAAAAAGTCAGAGGAGTTTGCCAAAGATCCCTTGGTACACAGACGAGTTATATGTTAAGTAAAGGCTCTGATCCCAGTGGGCCTATTGTTCCTTCCAGTGTCACCCCACCCCACACTGAGACTCCTCAACCCGTCCTTCTCCCTCCCTCCTTCCCACCCAGTCTGAAGTTGTATAGCCAAGGCCTTTCATGGAGTGCTGGGGTGGCACGTGGAGCATGCTGGAGTGAGTGAGCCCCTGCACCCTGCCCAGAGCTGGTGTCCTCCCTCTCTCATCTCCCCACACTAGCTCGGCAGCTGAGGGAACTTCGGCCTCTGGAGGATGTGACCGTCCATGAGGGGGGCAGTGCCACCTTCCAGCTGGAGCTGTCCCAGGAGGGTGTGACCGGAGAGTGGGCCCAGGGTGGAGTCCGGCTGCACCCAGGGCCCAAGTGCCACATTCAATCAGAAGGCCGCACTCACCGCTTGGTGCTAAGCGGCCTGGGTCTGGCTGACTCGGGCTGTGTCTCCTTCACTGCGGACACCCTTCGGTGTGCTGCTCGGCTCACAGTGAGAGGTGTGGCCTCTGGGCCTCTGCCTGCTAAATCCCTGTGTGTGACTCCTGGCCTAACCATGTTGCCCCTACTGACCACCCTGCCAGAGTGGGGAATTGCTGGACCCTTTGGATCTGTGTGGGCCCCAGTGACCGCTTTGCTTGAGTACAGCCTTAGCCTTAGCCCTGCATCCGGTGCTACCTTCAACAGTCCCATGTCTGCATGGTCTCTTTCGTTTGCCTACCTGGGTATGTCCCCACTGACTATTCTTATTATGACTCAATGGCTCTCTTGGCTCCCTACGTGGGCCCCCTGTAATTCTTCCACCGATGAACCTTCAGAGTAAGCTCTAGTACTGATTCTGCCTGAGGCCCCCACTTTCAGCCCTGAGTTCCCCATTGGCCACACCTCTAGGGACCCTCGGTGCTCTGTAGTGCACTCTGTGCCCATCCCCACCAAGCCCAGTGTCTTCAGCTGTCCACTCCAGCCATGTGGTCACTGCTGTCCATGTGTTTGGGAGTGCTCCTTTTTGGTCTCTCTTCTTCCACTTCTGCCATTGCCCTCCAGCCCCAACCTGTCTCCTGCTGATGACCTCACTGGCTCTCTGGCCCTGCCGTGCCTCCTCCTCTACAGCACCTCCCTTAAATCTCCTGTTCCCAAGCATTGCTCACTCACTAGTGGCCTCCACCACCCACCTGCGTGTGTCTGCCACTGACCTGCTGTGTCTGTGTGTTGTATAAGCTGGACTCTCATTCCTCACCGACACCTGACCCCTTGGCATTGTTCTCCCTTACCCACTCTCAGAGGTCCCAGTGACTATTGTGCAGGGGCCACAGGACCTAGAAGTGACTGAAGGTGACACAGCCACGTTCGAGTGCGAGCTTTCCCAGACTTTGGCTGACGTAATATGGGAGAAGGTCAGAGCATGGCCCTAGTGCAGGTCTATCGACATAACAATATTTCGGGCAAGAAACTAACACTCACTGGACTTGTGAGACTGGTACTGGGCTGAGACTGATGTCACATTTAATCCCTTTTAGTCCTTACAACACCCTGTGAAGGTACACCTTGTCATCACTGGGCTATCTAAGGCGTACATTCTGTGGGATGAACAGTTAGTTGCTCAAGGGCAGACAATAGTAGAGTCTATGTTAAAAACCAACCTTAAAATCCACACTTGGTGGGTCCATGTAGAGCTTTGGGCTTTCTGCGCCATTTGGTGCCAATTCTCTGCTCTAAAGTCCCCAAGGGATGGCACCTTCTCAGAAAAGTGACCAGAAAGGGAAGACGTGGGACAGTCCAACCCTAGCTGGGGAACACACAGAATCCACTAGTGCGCTTCTAGCCAGCTAGGCATCCACAGAGGACAGCGCCACCTTCCAGGGTCACAGCCTCCAGAATCCTACTGGGCTCCATCTGACCTATTACGAATCCCGCCTTTAGGATGGGCAGGCGCTCTCTCTCAGCCCACGCCTCCGGCTCCAGGCTCTCGGCACGCGCCGCCTTCTGCTTCTGCGGCGTTGCTGCTCCTCAGACGCCGGGACCTACAGCTGCGTTGTGGGGACAGCTCGCTCCGAGCCTGCGCGCTTGACCGTACGCGGTGGGTACCCAGAGATGCCAGGGTACTACTTTAACCCACTTCTAGGGAGGGGGCGTGGCGGATGTGTGTCCCGTCTCCGCCACGCCCCCTCCTCACGCTCCTGGCTCCGCCCCAGAACGAGAGGTGTCTGTACTCCGTGAACTCCGGTCCGTTAGTGCCCGCGAAGGAGACGGCGCCACGTTTGAGTGCACTGTGTCGGAGACCGAGATCACCGGGCGCTGGGAGCTCGGAGGCCGCGCGCTGAGACCCGGAGGCCGCGTCCGCATCCGACAGGAAGGTGTGGCCACTTTTCTACCCTCTGTGACCCCTTTTTACCTTGCCCAGGATTTAGGCAGACTCCGCCCTATTCAGATAAGCTCCACCTCCAGCTCCCCGCCCCACCACCCTACTGCTGGTGTCTCCCGGACTTTCTCCGCCGCCAGCTCTGAGTTCTGCCTAGCTCCTCTTCGCGTTCTCTCTCCAATTCTGCGCGCCGACACTTCGGAACCTCCCTGGGACTTGCTCGGGTTCCACCCTCATTCTCGAATTCTCCCGGGAAGCGGCTGAGGCCTCAATACCTCCCCACCCCCACCCCCCAGGGAAGAAACACATTCTGGTGCTGAGCGAGCTGAGAACCGAGGACACCGGAGAAGTCTGCTTCCAGGCGGGACCCGCCCAGTCCTTGGCTCGGCTGGAGGTGGAGGGTAAGCTTCTGAAGCAAAGGCGACAGGGAAGGGCATCATCGCCCATCCTGGGACTGACTGACTAGCCACCGGTCCTAGAGATGCTGCTGTCTTCATCTCTCCTCTTTGAGGCTCTCTTGGGGCAGGTCACAGAGAGCAGCTCATTTCTTCAAGAGGAGATGGAGAGGAAGAGACTTTAAACTGGGCATGCAGGAAAACGGACTGGTGGCACGGAGGGCTTGTGCCAGGAGTGGAGGTGTCGTAGGCAGGGAAGATACATCTCTCCTCTAGGGGCCGTGCGTGTCCTTATTAAGCCCCTGTCCCCCAACCGCAGCGTTGCCTCTCCAGATGTGCCGCCGCCCACCTCGTGAGAAGACGGTTCTGGTCAACCGCAGGGCGGTGTTGGAGGTGACTGTGTCCCGCCCTGGGGGCCACGTGTGTTGGATGCGGGAGGGGGTCGAACTCTGCCCGGGAAACAAGTATGAGACGCGTAGACACGGCACCACCCACAGCCTAGTCATCCATGACGTCCGACCTGAGGACCAGGGCACCTACAGCTGCCAAGCAGGCCAGGACAGTGCTGACACACAGCTGCTGGTAGATGGTGAGTAGCGCCCACTGGGCAGAATCCACAAGGAACAAGCTGACCGGGCAGGAGGGGCTACGTGGAAGCTGCAGTGCCGAGCTATACCTATGGGAGGTTTTCTAGGTCTCAGGGAAGGGCTCTTGGCAGTGGGTTCTGATGCATGTGGGGGATGGGGAAAGGGGCGGGAGAGATCACACTCAAGGTTGAAGAAGAGAGGGAACCCTGAGTCTCAAAAGAAGCTTCCCTGACTTTCCTAGGGCCCTTCTTGCTAGAGCTTCTCCCTTTCCTCTGCTTCTGGCACATGCTTGACTCCCCAGAACACCCCCATTGCTACCAGTTGCTCCTTTCTCCACTACCCACCAGTATCTGCTGGCACCTGTCCTTCACCTCCTCCTGTCCTCTCTCCAGCTGGCTGCTGGTCACCTCAGTGGGCAGCCTGGGAAGTTCCTTCCATTCTTTCCCTCTTGGATGTAGGAGGTGCCCACTCTACCCCAAATCTCTGCATATCTTTCACACATTTTGCTGTGTGTCCCACCCTACCTGCTCCCACTTTCACGGCCTTACAGACATCCTTGCCAGAGGTTCCAAAAGGGTAGGGCCCAGCTCTTCCCATGGGTATCCAGACTCTGCTAGGGGAGGCGATTGGCTTGGCCCAACTCTCCCCACCCCCAGTCCCACATGAAGTCATTCCTCAACAGGTGACTAGAGGACTGAAACACACCAAGCAGGTGCCCTTGGACAATTTGGAAGGAGCGTACCCTTATGCTGGGCAGGGTGGGGAGGGAGGAGCCAGAGGTATCAGGTAACAATAAAGATGCTAATGTTCATGCCCACACCTGTCTGTGTGCCACGAAAGGGCAGACCATGCTTGGAGCCCCTTGTAGTGTCACAGCTCAGAGGCTGCAGTATTTCCAGCTTGGTTGCTGGAAGTACCGGTTACTGAAGACTTCTGGCAGAGACCACATCGTTTGGCACATTTATAAAAGATGTAAAACAGGGCGGGAGGAGACAGAAGCATGAGGTGTCTTACGGTGACATAGCAGACACCAGACATGCACCGTGCATTTAAGCCCTTTTCCCTCCACCCTCCTCCCAAACCCAACCCAGGACAGCACCCTCCCACCCCCATCCTCTGCCACTGCCCTCTGGCTGGTGGCTTTGCAGAGGCCAGGGGACCAGGGTGAGGGGTGCCGTCATTAGTTCCATGGACAGTGACAAGAACCCTTAGATGAATGATTGGAAGATAGAGCAATAGGGGAGGCAGGCAGGCCTCCCCCACCACAGACATGCAGGAGAGTGGCCCATGGGACCCCAGCAGCAGGACAGGAGGCGGGGCTAGCCCTGAAGAAGCCCTGCCAATCAAATCTAAAGCAAGGGTCCCAGTGTCCCCTCCAGGCCTACCCCTTCACACACATGTATGGGCAACACACAACCCTGAGCACTTCCCAGTGGGGCTCACACCCCGAGTCCCTCGGGAGCTTGGACGGGAACTTCTCCCTCAGGCCAGGCCTACCTAACCTGAGACACAGCCTCCCTTCTGGTGGCTGGCCAACCCTTTCCAAGGAGGCGAGACAGCCAGAGGCCACAGGGCCTTGCAGCTTCAGTAGTGGCCTGGCAGGAGTCTCGAAGGTGGCAGAGCTGGTGACTGCAGAGTCCAGACAATGGGGACATGACTACACCCGTACAGGGGGTCCCGAGCAGGCTGTCAGTGGTCCCCGGGACCCATACTCATAGTCCGTGTCTGTAGGGGAGGCCATGAAGGAACTCAGAGAGCTCCCAGTCTGCCGGTCCCGGAAGCTCTGGATGTAACTCTGTGGGGAAATAAGAACAGGTCTGAGTCCTGCCACAGACCCACCTCTCCCTATACCACCCAGGCCCTAAAACCCACCATATACCATATCCATTTGATATCAGTACTTGGGACACCTGTCCCTACCTCCAAAGATGGATCTGTCAGAGCCCAGGTACGGAGGTTCTGATGGGTGGACAAATACATCCAGTCCCGTAAGGAGACTCAGTCCTGCATGCTCAAACTACACATTCCTCCCACCTCGGGGCTGGAGGAGTCCTGGGGCCTCACCGGGGAGAGGACATCTCCATTGAAGCGTTTGATGGGCACTGGCCTGCGTCTATAAGCAGGGTCAGGGGGACCAGGCCTTGGAGGTGCCCGGGGACCTCTGGGAGGGGCCCGAGGGGGTCTCTTCTTCCGCCGCTTCTCCTTGCGTTCTTCCTGCTGCCGGATCCGCATCAGCTGCACTCGCCTTCTCTGCCGGCTGATGACGACTGTAGAGGGATGGATGGGCACAGAAGAGACTCAGGTCCACATAGTTCTTCACGGAGCCCTCTTCCTCCCTTCCCCTCAGAGGCTTTAGGCTTCCACAGTCCCTTGCCCACGACCATCACCCCCGTCCACCCTGTTACTTCCTTTCCTGACTTCCTACCTCCAAGATGGGACTTCCCACAGTTTTTCTATTCTTGCAGTGGCCTGTATGCGCAAAATTGCCTCCCCAACTGTTGTTGCTGTTCCGATTCCCGCCACCCCCCCCCCCAGACACCATCCCATCATCATTTAACTGGACAGCTCCTTCTTCACTATGTCCTCTCTCCATCCACTTGTCTCTCTCTACTAGAGCAGTTCTTAACCTGGAGGTCCCAACCCCTTTGGGGTGGTGAACAACTCTTCACAGAGGTTGCCTAAGACTACCAGAAAACACCAATATTTACATTATGATTCATAGCAGCAGCAAATTAGAATTGTGATGTAGCAATGAATATAATCTATGGGTGGGGCTCACCACACCATGAGGAAGAGTATCAAAGGGTCACAGCGTCAGGAAGGTTGAGAACTGCTGCTCTACTGCATTCTGCATCCTCAGACATTAACCCATGTTCTTCCCTCTCCTACTCCAAGCCCTCCATGGGCATCGCACTGTCCTTGTAACAGATTTCAGCCTAGAGGGTCCATCCTGTCAGCAAAGCTCATGAACTGCACCTGCACCAAGCAGCCTTCCTTGACCACCCTAAGTACAGTGGGCTCCATAAAGTTACCGTTTCAGATCACCTTGTATTTCTCCATAACACGCTGCACAAGAGAAGTTAACTTAGTTGCTTCTTCACACATCTGTTATCTGTTTCTCGGCTACCTTGAATGTACACCCTTCATGAGAGCAGGAACCTTCTCTGGTAGCCTTTGTTTATTTGTTGTCCTGTCTGTAGTCAAGCTCAGACCCCAGCTCATGTTGGGTAAGCATGCTACCTCTGAGCTACATCCTCTGCTCTGCTTTTATTTCATCACTATTACCCCAGCGCCTGGAATGGACTTGACCTAGAGCCGGTGCCCCGCACATTCTTTTGGGATTGTTTCTTGGCCCTGTTCTCCTAGACCCTGATCAAGTCAACTCTCTAACCCATCAAGGCCCCGACTTTTTGTGTGTGGTTTCTGTCCCTTCTCACTAACCACCCATCTCCGTCCACCCCTCCTTCCCATGTCCACCCTAGCCTGTGTCCTCTCACCTTCTGTGTGGGAGTCCCTCTCGGTTGTCACCCTCCACTGCACCAGGACGCCCATCAGGCTAAGTAGAGGCCAGAGTGCCAGCAGGGCCCAGCTCCGCCAGCAGAGGGGAGGCACAGGTGCAGCCCGCAGTCGCTCCACCACGTAGCGCCCCAGCAGTAGCAGTTCAGCAAAATAGTCTGCGGCAGTGGCGATGAGGGCAGCGCCCGTCACGGCAGTGGCCAGGGTGGTGAGTGGTCGGGGCCAGCGCAGCGTGAGCAGGGCACAGAGCAGGCCGCCTCCCAGTAGCAGTCCCAGCGGGCCCCACACGGAGCCCGGCTGGTAATAGGGTGCAGAGCCTAGTAGGGCAGCAGCAGCGAGCAGCAGACCGAGCAGCAGCCCCACCAGGAAGAGGCCCACACTGCGTACCAGCATGGCTACCAGCCCGCAGAGCAGCCCGATGCCTAGTGCGATGCCCGCGCTTGCCCCAGCACTCAGCTGCGTCTCCAGAACCCGCTCTCGGTAGCACAGCAGGAAGATGACCACTGAGCCAAACAGCAACCCAGTGAGGAAGAGTACTGCCTTGAAGCAGCGGTAACCTGGAGGGGAACAGGGCCAGGGAGGGGCCAAAATGAGGTTACCAGGTTAGAAGTCAGAGGGGTTGGGGTCATGGAGGCACAAGAGCATCGGAGACATGGGTGCTAAAGGAAGAATTAGAGGTCATGAGGGCTCAAGGTGGGCCATGGAGGTCAGGGGAGATCGTGCAGATGTTTGCTGAGAATCGTTGTGAAGGCACGTAATTATTAAAATCATGTTATGAGCCTTTGAAGGTCGAAGTTGAGTAAATTGGCCATGGGGCAATAGGGTCTTTAGGATCACAGGGTCCAGAGAGATCACTGGAGTCCCAAAGGGATCAGCACTGGAGTCTCTGGGCCTCTGAGGAGGACTACTCAGAAATGAAGAGTCTGGAAATCAGAAGAAAATGAATGGGGTGAGGTCACCTAGGTTTAGAAAGACTGTCAGGGGCTTCCGAGGTAAAGCAGTGCTGGAAAGTCACAGAGAGGACAGAGCTTGGGGGGGAGATGAGGTCTTTGCAGGTCAGGGGACTGGGCAAGAGTAGTGTCATTAAGATTATTAAAGACAAAGGGGAACACTGAGGGCAGAGAAATAGGAGCACTAGAAACCACCATGCGGAGGATCAATCTACTGACTGGAGTTACAGGGATCAGAGAGAACCAGAGGGAGGGTACTAGGAGCTATGTGGGGCTGCAGGAAACCCAAGAGGACTACATGGAGAATGGGGGGTGGGGGTGGGGGGTGGGGAATTGAAGGGACTTGAGAGACATGAGTGGTGTTTGAAAGAGGAAGGGGGGGTGAGGTGGATCACAAACAATTGGGAAGCTGGAAGAAAGAGTTAGGAGTCAAGGAGAGGCAGGGAGAGCCAAAGAGAAAGATGATGATAAAGAGAAAAAGAGATTTGGTTCCAAGAATGGGGGTATCAGACCCCAGAAGGTTCTGAAGTCAGAGAGGAGCAGAGTTTAGAAAGAGGCTCTGAATCCCTGGTAGGGGCATCCAAGATGGGTAGGATGATTACTAGAGCTGAGGGCAAGGGATGAAGCTATCCAGAGCACCATGCAGAGGGAGGAGGTACCCAGAGCAGGAGGGGGGAATCTTTGGACACCCATACATATCCTAAATCCTTGTGGGGGACATTTTCCCTGCCCACTCTGCAAAATGTAAGAGAAAGACCATCTGATCCCATATTCCACACCCTATATTCCCAACTATTCTAACACACTTCTGGCAAACCACCCCAGCCTCTCTGCCCAAACTGGTTCTGATACATATAATCTTGAAGGCTGCCTTTGGGTCCCTACTCATAGAAGGCTCTCTCCACTGTGAAGTTCTGTAACTTCCTGAAGAATCCACTGGGCGTTTATTTACTCAAAGCTGACACTAGCCCATAGGTCACCTTTGTGAAAATGAGAAAAAGGCATACTGTTTTGTAGAGAAGCCAGCCTTGGTCCAAGACCTTGAGAGTTGTCAAATGGACCCCCACACACCTGTTCGACTGAGCGGCAGTTAGTGCTCACCCACCCAACCTCACTGAACTATGTAATCCATGCTGGCCTTGAGCCTCCCTTCCCTTGCTTTGGCTTCCTGGATGCTGGGATTACAGGCATACCACGCCCTCCCCCATACAACTCTTCACAGTAACCATTCTTATGGGAATCTGCCTTGTAGGCGATCTCCATTTGTATGACTACCATCCAGCCCACTCTGATATGTATCACAAGTGTGAATATTCCAGGTCTCGCCCCCACCATGCAATATGCCCTGTGGTAAGGAACCATGCTAAGAGTTTTTATTATTTTATTTTAGTCTGCTTATCCTAAGTGATCCAAACATATCTTCGCTACGATAGTCATTATTCTTTGACCACCTACTAATTCTTGTCTATATGAGACAAACACTGTTGTCTTTGTCCAAGTGAAAAAGCTGAGACCCAGGTTAACATGCCCATTACATCACAGTGACTAACATACAGAGCCCGGTTCAAACTCAAAGAGCCTAATTCAAAACCTGCTCTCTGTAGAATCTAGAGTCAATGATCTACAAATATACTTGTGATCAGCAAGAGAATGATACCGCCATGAGGGTGGGGTGGGGGTGGGGGTGGGATGGGGTGGAAATGATTCTCGAGACACCAGAAAAAGGAACTTTAGGGAAACAGTAGAAGGCCACAGGTGAGGAACGAGGGGGATCTCACCAAAGAAGCAGTAGACGACTCCAAACAAACAGCACATGATGCAGACGAGGGCCGGCAGTGCCTGATACCTGCGCTCCAGAGGCTGTTCACAAGGTGCACCCCAGAAGGTGTCATCCGGCTCCGGGGGCAGCAGCTGAAACCGCAGAGTTTCCATAGTACCCGGCATAGCGCCGGGAATGGAAGGGGGTCACCCTCCCAGGACAACCTGACAGGGAGGAAATTGGGGTCAAGAGTCAGTTGTGGGTCTCCACTACAATAACAGTGCGAGTGGGGGAATTCAGCAAGGGCACAGTGGACAAAGGAATGGTTGCCCACATCAGGCAGCTCTAGAAGCATCTCTGGAACGGGGAGCAGAGACAAAGGGAAACAAGTGCCTGGCTAGAGGCGGCTGGGATGGACTTAAAAGAGGGACTAGATGGGGCTAGACGAGGAGAGGGAGGGTGCCGCTGGCAAAAAGAGGCAGCCTGAGCACCATCTGTGGGAGGCTCAATTTGGAATTGTCCAAGATCTACCTGGGCCGGAGGTGACCGGAGCTTCCGAGCAAAGGAGGGTGTGCAGGGGCCGGAGGAGCCGGGGTTGTAGGACACCAGAGGCTCTGACTGACTGGGGTCCGGGCAAAGTCTGCCGTGCGAAGGGGGCTGCTGGGCCGGAGAGACGGGTCTCTGTGCGACGGCGTCGTCGCCCCACCTCCGACACCGGCTGGCACTGCAGCTCCACAGACTCGCGCCCGGCTCGGGGAAGGGAAAGGAGCAGGAGCTCGGGCTGTCCCGGAGCCGCGGCCCCATGCCCTGAGCCCGCTGGCGGCCTTTGGTGCTGATGGACAGCTCCGGCCTCTGCTCCTGACGTCACTCAGGGTGCACCATCCTGGCAGGGGCGGGCTGCTTCTGACGTCATCCGGGACGCACCAACCACGCAGGGGGGAGACAGGGGACTCCGCCCCCGGCGTCTGCCTCTCCGGCGCTGAGGAGGGGGCACTTCCGGGGGTCCTTCCCCTTTAACCTCCTCCCCTTCGTCCCTCTCCGCTAGCTGACGGCTAGACCCCACCTCGGGGGCGGGGCCCTGTCGGTGACACGTCGGACAGCGGCCGCCTTGGAGGCCCGGGCGCGCAGTGCTGCTCTAAGGGCGGCCGACCCGCCCGGGGATTCCGGGCTTGAGCTCCTACCTCTGCTCGGCGGGGAGGGAGCGGGCCCGCCTGCTGGGCCTGGGCCCTCCGGATCCGCCCCCTCTTCGGTCCCGCCCCCTCGGAGCCGCCTCGGGCTACGCGGGGGCCGGGGACCCGCTGTCGGGACGCCATGCGGGCGTCGCTGCTGCTGTCCGTGCTGCGGCCCGCGGGGCCCGTGGCCGTGGGCATCTCTCTGGGCTTCACCCTGAGCCTGCTCAGCGTCACCTGGGTGGAGGAGCCTTGCGGACCCGGGCCGCCCCAACCCGGAGACTCTGAGCTGCCGCCGCGCGGCAACACCAACGCGGCGCGCCGGCCCAACTCGGTGCAGCCCGGATCCGAGCGCGAGAGGCCCGGGGCCGGCGCAGGCACCGGTGAGAGCTGGGAGCCTCGTGTCTTGCCCTACCATCCCGCGCAGCCAGGCCAGGCCACCAAGAAGGCCGTCAGGTACTGATCCACTCCGTCCGCCCTAACACCCCCCCCCCCCCCCCCGCAGGCACCAGCCAGGATGCGCGCGCTAGGGAGGCCGCCAGAGGCCGGGTCAGGCTCCGGAAGGAAGGGGCCGGCCGGCCAGGAAGTCCTTGGGCCTCGATTACTTCCTATGACCCTGCTTGCAGGGAGACAGAGGGCCAGTTTGAAGCTTTTTCTGGATCCCGTCCGGATCTGAGCTGAGCTAAACCGACTCCACCCAATTATACTCCAAAGACCCTCTTAGCCCCCCACTGGTCTGTTTAGGATTAGAAAAATGAGTGTTAAAGAGGATAAGTGTATAAAGAGGGGGAAAGAAAAAGGAGGGAACTGGAATTTACCTGTATTTCATTCCTAGATGGGTTTCAAGGGCCACCTTGGGATGAGATGGGAGAGGGAGGAATGTACTCATCACATTGATGTCTCTGCCCACGCATTGAAGTAATTTCTTCTAAGTAACAGTGAATTCCAGTTGTACAACTTACCTTCTACCTTAGGAAGGTGAGTCACTGCCTTAGTTTGCCCCTCTCCAAAAGACATTCTCTACACCACTATGCCGTATGCTTCTACACATCATTTATAGGACATATTGGGGGGGCGGGGCTGACAGCATATTCATGTTGCAGGGAGCATCTGCAACAGTGTGCCAAGCATGTTACTGTTTAAGTGCAATCTGTCCCATTTTACAGATGGCACCGATTAAGTAACATGTTCAGGGACACAGCCACTAGGTTGTGAAATCTGGAAGTAGATCTAGTGTATCTCTTACCTGCATCTGCCTTGGAAGTGCTGTCTCCTAGATGCAACACTTTCTGTGAGACCAGTATATCACTTAAATCATGTCTCGTGGGAGAGACAGTCTTATCCTCCCGTTCGTGGGTGCCAAACAGGTCCAGAGGAGAACTAACAAGTGAAGCTGTGTGCTATCTTGTTCCTAACTGTCTTTTCCCAGAACTCGGTATATCAGCACGGAGCTGGGCATCAGGCAGAAGCTTCTGGTGGCAGTGCTGACCTCACAAGCCACGTTGCCTACACTGGGTGTGGCTGTAAACCGAACTCTGGGACACCGACTGGAGCATGTAGTGTTCCTGACCGGTGCGAGGGGCCGCCGGACACCTTCAGGCATGGCGGTGGTGGCACTGGGCGAAGAGAGGCCCATCGGACACCTGCACCTGGCGCTGCGCCACCTGCTGGAGCAACACGGCGATGACTTTGACTGGTTTTTCCTAGTGCCTGATGCCACCTATACTGAAGCGCATGGACTGGACCGCCTAGCTGGCCACCTCAGCCTTGCTTCAGCAACCCATCTCTATCTTGGCCGGCCGCAGGACTTCATCGGTGGAGATACTACCCCAGGCCGCTACTGCCACGGGGGCTTTGGAGTCTTGCTCTCTCGCACACTGCTACAGCAACTGCGCCCCCACCTGGAAAGCTGCCGCAACGACATCGTCAGTGCTCGCCCGGATGAGTGGTTGGGCCGCTGCATCCTTGATGCCACAGGCGTGGGCTGTACTGGTGACCACGAGGTAGGAAGATAAGCCTCCCAATTAGTGTCTCCTCTCAGAGCTTGCTTATTTCCCCAGGAGAGGTATGGGGTAATGGAGATAGAGGTTGGGGTTTTCTCTGTTAATCTATCTTTTTTTTTTTTTAAATCCCAGTGGCTCTAGGTAAATTACTAGATCTGAGCTTCAGCAGCCTCGTGCATGCTAATGGAAACAATTATTAGGCAGGGCCGTATAAGGATTAGGGAAAAGTAAGAGATCCTTACACACAATATATATTCAGTGTCAGCTATTTTATTTAGCTCTCTGGACACCTCTGAGGCAGCTTTCACAGATGAGCTCACAGAGACCTGACCAGGCTTGTACAACATCAGCTGGTCAAATAGACTTCAAATCCACAGAACTCTGACTTTCCAAGTCCATAACTGGTTATAGGATTTGAAGATGAGACACCAGCTAAGAGAGGGAGGAAGGTCAGTCAGCTCTGTTGTTGTTCCCATTCTGAATGCTTCCTTTCCTCCCTCCCCAGGGAATGCACTACAACTACCTGGAACTGAGCCCCGGGGAGCCTGTGCAGGAGGGGGACCCTCGTTTCCGCAGCGCCTTGACAGCCCATCCCGTGCGTGACCCTGTGCACATGTACCAGCTGCACAAAGCTTTTGCCCGCGCTGAGCTGGACCGCACGTACCAGGAGATTCAAGAATTGCAGGTACAGGCCTGGGCTTAGGGAGTCAAGGGATTAGGGGGAGCAGGTCCTGAGAGACCCCGGGAATAAAAAGTCAGTGATAGAGTCATAGAGCAAACCCACTGCCAGGGCTTTGACCTTTGTGAAACCTCCAGGAATCCCCCCTTTCAACTTTTAAACTGTCTTAATCTGTGAAGAAACTGCGCGCGCATGCGCGTGCGTGGGGGGGTGGGGGGCTTGGGTTTCCGGTAAGCTGCAGGTCCTCTCTGAGTATCACTGCCTGCCCACAGAGTCTCTAGTTGTATACTGGCTCTGTGACCCCGTACTTTGCTCATGGCCCCTTTTTCCCCTGCCCAGTGGGAGATCCAGAATACCAGCCGACTGGCTGCTGATGGGGAGAGAGCCTCTGCCTGGCCAGTGGGCATCCCAGCACCGTCTCGCCCTGCCTCACGCTTTGAGGTTCTGCGCTGGGACTACTTCACAGAACAATACGCGTTCTCCTGCGCCGATGGCTCTCCCCGCTGCCCGTTGCGTGGGGCCGACCAGGCTGATGTGGCTGACGTCCTGGGGACAGCCTTAGAGGAGCTCAACCGCCGTTACCAGCCAGCGCTGCAGCTCCAGAAGCAACAGCTGGTGAACGGCTACCGGCGTTTTGATCCAGCCCGAGGCATGGAGTACACACTAGACCTGCAGCTGGAAGCGCTGACACCCCAGGGTGGCCGCTGGCCCCTCACCCGCAGGGTGCAGCTCCTTCGGCCCTTGAGCCGAGTGGAGATCTTGCCTGTACCCTATGTCACCGAGGCTTCTCGGCTCACTGTGCTACTGCCGCTGGCTGCAGCGGAACGAGACCTGGCTTCTGGCTTCTTAGAAGCCTTTGCCACTGCAGCCCTGGAACCTGGTGATGCAGCAGCCTTGACCCTGCTGCTGCTGTATGAGCCACGCCAGGCCCAGCGGGCAGCCCACTCAGACGTCTTCGCACCTGTCAAGGCCCACGTGGCAGAGCTAGAGCGGCGTTTCCCTGGTGCCCGGGTGCCCTGGCTCAGTGTGCAGACAGCAGCGCCCTCTCCACTGCGTCTCATGGATCTGCTGTCCAAGAAGCACCCACTAGACACTCTGTTCCTGCTGGCCGGGCCAGACACGGTACTCACACCTGATTTCCTGAACCGCTGCCGCATGCATGCCATCTCTGGCTGGCAGGCCTTCTTCCCCATGCACTTCCAGGCCTTCCACCCTGCTGTGGCTCCACCTCAGGGCCCTGGGCCACCAGAGCTGGGCCGTGACACCGGTCACTTTGATCGCCAGGCTGCCAGTGAGGCATGCTTCTACAACTCCGACTATGTGGCGGCCCGTGGCCGGCTGGTGGCGGCCTCGGAGCAGGAGGAGGAGCTGCTGGAGAGCCTGGATGTGTACGAGTTGTTTCTGCGCTTCTCCAACTTGCACGTGCTGAGAGCAGTAGAGCCAGCCTTGCTGCAGCGCTACCGGGCCCAGCCGTGCAGTGCACGGCTCAGTGAAGACCTTTACCACCGCTGTCGCCAGAGCGTACTTGAGGGCCTTGGCTCCCGCACCCAGCTTGCCATGCTGCTCTTTGAGCAGGAACAGGGGAACAGCACCTAAGCCCCTGCACCTGTCCCTGCTCTTCCCCAGGAACCTGGAGCCACGTGCCAGCCTCGCTGGACAGGGCTGGCTGTAGCCTCAGTCCCTAGGGCAGCCCACTGGTCCCTTGTCTCTTGCTTTGTTGGACCCATGGGCTCAGGACAAGCCCTGAGACAGATGCCCTAGAGCCATCCTTTCTTGTCCAGTCCCCCTGCCCCCTTGACGCTGCTGATTCAGGCTGTGGCCTCTGTTTATGCCTGACGCCAGCCTTGCCTCCTGGGCTCCTGTCCTGGGAGCTGGGCTGTAGATGGATTGTTGGAGGAGGTGAAGCTGAGAAAGGAGGGGTACGTTATCTACTGCCTTCTCCCTTCTGGATCCACGATAAAGCTCTGGCTTTAATAAACTGGTTAAGTGTAGAATAATGAGTGGAAACTGGTAATTTAGTGTTGGCAAGGTAGGCATGGGAGGACCGACCCCTAAGGATGGAGGAACCCTGGGTCTGGAGCCTTCTTTTCCTGTTACAGGGATCAAGTCAGATAGATGCCCAGCCTCCAGCAAGTTCATGTGGATGCTCTCCCTCTCCCTCTCTCTGTCCCTCTCCCTCTCCCCCCACCTCTCTCTCACACACACACAGAGAAACAGACACAGAATTCTTTGTGCCTCTTTATTCCCAATTTCACCAGCACTTTATAAAACCAATCTCTAGGGAGCAAGGCCTGAGAAGGCCGCTCCCCCTCCCCCTCCCCCTATGCTCAGCCAAGGTCTGAAAGGTCTTTCCACCCACTCCCCATGAAGGGAACTTGTGGTGGGGCTGGTACAGGGGGAACTGGGAGCTGGGCCAGGCCTGCTGGGCCGCCCACTCCCCCTGCCAAGAGGGAGCTGGGCCTGGAAAGAGGGAAAGAGAACCAGCCCAGCATGCCTGGGTCCCAAGGACTTGCCTTCTGCCATTAGGGCTAGGACCCTGACTGTCCTGTGTCACCCTCCCCTGCAGTCCCACCCTTCTATGTCTGTGTCCCACCCCCACCCAGTCCCTAACTATATACAAATGTACAGAGGGGCTCTGCCAGGGTTCCACCTTCCCCCCCTCTTCCTCCCTCCCCTCCTCAGGGACCTCTAGTCTGGTCTCCAGCCCTTCCTGGATACCTGCCTGGGAGCAGGGAGTATAGACAAGAAGGACCCTTGTGCAAGGCAGCTGAGCCTGGGTCAGGGAGAGCAGGACCCTAGTCCTGGCCTCTCAGTGAGCACCACCCCTTCCCTTAGCCCTGGGCTGCCCCAGACCTTCTGTCCCAGGAATAGGAGATGTGTGGGGTCAGCGTAGAGGCCCAGTTTCATGGGTACTTTCCCCACACAGCACTGTTCTAGCAAGCAAAGTCTTCAAAGAGGCTTCCTGGGGGGCCGTGAGGGTGGTGATGGTTGGGAAGCAGGCTGCTAGCCCCCCCACCCTCAGCACGGCCCCGGCTTGGACAGGGACTCTGTAAAATGAAAAGGTGACAGATGGGACAATGGTCAAGTTGTGTACTCAAACCTCAACAACAGTACCTTTGCCTTCTCCCCTGGGGTGTCTTAGGAACTTTCAGGAAGTGGCTATGGGGAGAGGGTGATCTTCCAGGTTGCCAGGGGGGGGGTGTGGAGAGGCCACCCACCTGTTCCTTCAGCTCCTGCAGCCCCAGAGTGGAGATGCCCCCGGTGGATGTCCGCAGTGGGGTCTTGGGCCGTCGCCACACCCTCTTGAGCCGATCCCAGGAGACCTTGCAGGTCAAGGTGGGGGGTTGAAGAGGCCTCACTTATAGGACTTGTTGCCTACCAAGGCACCAGTAGGGCTCCCCATTCCTCAATCCAGCCTCTTCAGACCCAGGCCCTCAGGCACTTCTAGAACCCTGAGTCCAAGGGCCTGCACCACTCTCTCTGCCTTGTCTTACCTCATAGATGTAGTCAAGGATCTCCAGCAAGGTGAGGATGCTAGCCCCAATGAACAGGCCCATCTGTCCCCCAAGGTCCCCTGAGGAGAAAGAGGGAAGGGTCAGTAGTAACAAGCTGGGCTGATCCACACATGCGTGGAGCCAGGGTCAGGGCTTACCCAGCAGGGCTGACAGGCCATAGGCGGCTTGCTGTTCCATGGCTTCAGAAGTTAGGGCTTCGAAAAAGACATCCAGGACCAAGAAGTTCTCCCTGGGAGACATGAAATGACACCTGTGTGGGGCTGCTGGTCTGGATGCTGGCAAAGCCATCCCCAGTCAAGCTATCATCATTGAAGACTGTGCTGTGAAGCTGGCAACCTCAGGCTCCCAGAGGGAGCTAGGTCCAGCTGTTAGGTTCATGGTTTGGTAAATGGTGTCATATAAGTGGGATCTGTGCAATGGCAGGGATACACGAAGCTGTGGCCGCTCAGACTTGGACTGGGAAGGGCTTTTCTGGGTGAAACTTAGATAATGAATGGCACTCCGGGCAGGAGACCCAATATACACAAAGAGGGCAGCTCCTTCCCAGCCTCTTCTGTGCCCCAGGCCTGCGGAAGGGCTCTCTCCACAAAGCTCGTCTGCGGGCATGGCTTACCTTATATAGGTCTCATTGCGGTTGTACTTCCTTGCCAGGTATCTGGCTGAGCCCCTGTTGGGGATCTTGACCATGGAGATCTCTTTGCCGTAACGAGTCAGGTTGCAGGGTGTAGGGCAGAAGCATGGGCCCTCGGAGCCCCCACCAAGGGAGTCTGCAACACAAAGGCACCAGTTGCAGTAGGGAGAATGGCCCACAGGCACAGTGACTATGGGGACAGGCACAGAGGCTATCCTGAGTTGGCATGTCCATTTAGAAGGCCAGATCATTCACCTTCTAGAGCATGCTGATTGAGGTCCCCCTCAGACCAACTTTAAATGACCCATGACAACTGCATCTACACCTACACATCTCTCCCTCTGTCCTCAGATCCCTGGGACAAGGAGGTCCCATGGCTCAGAAGGAAGAATTAGTCAACATGGGATCTCAGACACACAAGCAATGAATTAGGGAAAGGATGCTGGGATGGCTGGGAGGGAGGATGGGTGAATGGATGGATAAGTGGGTGGGCAGAATCCACACACTTGATAAGCTAGGATGTCTCTGCTTGCCCTTTTGGTCCCCCATTTCACTCTCCCCTTGTCTTATACCCCAGGGGCTGGTCCCTGTGGTCAGGCAGGTCAGAGGGAGTTGGAGGACAGGGATCCGTGTGCACTTCTTTCCCAGTTTCTCCAGTTATCAGGCTACAGATAGGGGTTGCATTCTTCTGTGCCACACTGCTCTCAGACAGCCTCAGGTAAGAGCTCATGTTTGCTCTCCATTTCCCTCCTTTCTCTCTCCTTCCTTCCTTCCTTCCTTCCTTCCTTCCTTCCTTCCTTCCTTCCTTCCTTCCTTCCTTCCTTCCTCCCCTCCTCCTCCTCTTCCTCCTCTTCCTCCTTCTCTCTCTCTCTCTCTCTCTCTCTCTCTCTCTCTCTCTCTCTCTCTCGTTTCATGATGCCCCTTCATACCTTCAGGCCTGAGAGTGTCACCTGTTCTGTGGACTCTCACTACACCTGTGGCTCTTTTATCTAGCTGATACATCTGTTCCTTTGTTTAATGCTCTTCAGTCACACACTTCACAGGTGCAGGTGTTATTGGGGTATAGAGGAGAGCCTGGTGTGCTAGTTGGCTACCTCAGCATTTCAAATGCATCCCCAGTGGCCCATCAAATCTAGATTTCTGCAGTGAGTTCTGGTGCCCTGCTTCAAACTATCTGCTCTGCTCACTATCTCACTCGCCTTTTTACCTTGCCTTAAGTCTATGTTGGCTTCCAAGAACCTCCCTCTTCCATACTCTGCTCCCTCCCTTGACCTCTGCCTCCAGCTCTACTGACCTTTGGGTACCCTAGACAAAGCAAGCTTTCTCTAGCCACAAGGTCTCTGGGACATGGGACATGCTATCTCTTCTATATAGAACCCTTCAAACCTTGACTAATGTGTAAGTAGCTTTTCATGTAGAATCTTCCCTACCCTTCTAGACTAGGGCTACATGCCCCTCCCCAGGGCCTTATAACACCCATGAGATACCCCTATTCAAGAACTATTGTGCTGTGATAGCATCTGTCCTTAGTAAGTGTTCATGGTCAGGGCTCTTGGACCCTTAATCTCAATACCCAGAACAAGTTGAGTAAGTCTAGAGAGTCAATCAATCAATCAACAGTTAAGCATGTGGATGGATGGGTGGATGGATGGATGGCGGGTGGTGGATGAGCTGCAGCTCAGGAGAACCATGGAAAGATGGAGTTCATTTTACCCATACTGACATCCAGCAATGTATTTTTCCTAGGGCTCAGGGAGAAGTCATTTTACTTCCTCTGAGTAAGAGGCAGGGGTAGGGAGTTGCGGAGGAGAGAAGAGAGAATGTTGACTGGGAGAACAGAGATGGGCTCCACTCCCAGTCCTGGTTTTCTGTAGCATCTCCATGGTCTGCCATCACTTACCGAGTATCTGAAGCTATAGAAGCCATTAGGACCCACCCCCACCTCCCTCTGAGATATGAACAGAGCTCAACTTCAGCAAGACCTCTCCAGGACAGACTGGAAGGAGAAGTGATAAGACACAGGAGATGAGCACACAGAGGGGTGAGGAATGATGAGAGGCAGGGAAAGGGAAGGCAGCACACACCCAGTGTGTGGTCGGCACATTCAATGTAGATATTTGGTGGGCAGATGGTCTCGTTGCCTGAAAGGAGAGAAGAACAGTTCTGAGATCTACAGTCCTTTCCCTTCTCCCTCACCACACACCTGTGTAGACATCTACATGTATGCATGTTTACACATATGCATAACAGTTCAATGTATATACACACACACACGCATAAAAACAGTAAAAATGCATACATACACATATGCAGGTAATTGCACATTTGCTTACACAATCATGTTACAGTCTTCGGGTCATGCACACAGCCCCAAAACACATACCCACGAATATATATTAGCATGCACGCAAGCATGCACATCTATGCGCTCCCAAGTATACGAACCCATGTGTAAGTATCCAGACATACACATGAGCACACGCTCATGCGTGTAGATGCGTGTACATGTGGTACGCATGCATCTCTGCCTCCTGGAAGTTCGGGAGCTCAGAAGAGTGGCACCAAAGACTGGCTGGAGGTGCCCACCTGGCATGTGCACCATCCGGCAGTGGCAGCGCTGAAGCACGGCCTCCTTCTCACAGCGCAGTCGGCAGGCAGACACACTATAGGCTGAGTAGCCCTGAAGCTCAGGCTCCCTGAGCTCGCTTTCCGCCCGGCAGTTGCCCCAAGGCTGGGGCAGATAAGTTAGCTGCAGAGATGGGGCATGACAAGGTCAAGGCCAAGCGTGTCCATCAGGGCCAGTCCTCCAGTGTCAATAGCCCCAGCCAGGGCCATGGGGCTGGCAGACTGAGTATCTGCCAGGCAGATGTGGCCAGCATCCCTTTAAGCAGTGAGTTGCCCTGTGCCCAGCCTAGGCCTAGCTGGGGATGCTCACCCGCTGTTCCTGGCAGGACACAAAAGTCTGGAAGCCTGGGGACACGCCAAACCCCAGCTGGTGGATGTAGGGCGGCTCCTCCTGGCTGTGGATCTGCACCCGGATCCCTGCCTCGAATGACGTCTCGTCTGCACAGCAGAGATGAGAGGCTTCAGACCCCCCTTCAGGGGTAGAGCCGAGCCCAGGCCCCATCCCTGAGCTGGCCCTTATCCCCTTCCCGCCTGCATACTTGTCTCCCTCCATATGGGTAGGTATTCCTCCTGCTGGATGTCTAGCATGATCTCCAGGCCACTACCCATGCCGCCTGCCCTACTGGGCAGTGAACTCTGAGGATCTGCATTAAAGGTGTAACACTTCCCATAGCGAGTATAGACCTGGAGGGAGAAAGAACACAGCAGACACAGAACTCTTAATATTTTTTTGGCAGGTTTTTACTGTGTAGTTGAGATTGGATCTGCTCCTCCCCAGGGCCTTGCAGTAACCCAGAAATTCCCCTGCCCAAGATTTGCTACACTGTGTAGCTACAAGAACTCCCTGTGTAGCCGGCCTTGAATTCCCAATCCTCCTGCTTTAACCACCCAAGAGCTGGGAGTACAGAGATTCACCACCACACCAGGCTCAGAACTCTTGCTATCCTATCAATCCTGCTCTCCCTTTCCTGAGTAAAGGGTCCTCCTATTGCTACTTAGGGTCTTTTGAGTAAGGATCCTTAAAGTCTGCATCTCCCCCACTCCCAAAACAATTCTAAAATGGTCTACCTCCTCGGGCTCCCTTCATCCATTCCTTTCCTCTGTTTTCCACACAGCAGTCAAAACACTCAAACCAACCAAGTCCCCTGCCAGATTCTAGTCTCTGTAGTGCACACATCATGTTGTAAAACTCAAGTATACACAATAAAGCTTATTTTATTCTTTGTGCATGTGTGCGTGTTTACATGCGGGGGAGGCCAGAGATTAATGCCCAGTATCTCCCTCAATCATTCTCTCCGTTACTTTTGGAGACAGAACCTTCCACTGAACATGGAGATCATCCGTTTGGCTAGGCTGGCTGGCCAGTGAGCTCTAAGGATGCTCTCATCTCTGCCTCCCTAGCACTGGGATCTCTCTCTCTCTCTCTCTCTCTCTCTCTCTCTCTCTCTCTCTCTCTCTCCCCAGTGCACAGATTTTTACATGGATGTTGGAAAGCAGAGTCCTATTTCTTACACAGCAAGTCCTTCATCAACAGAGCCATCCTTCCAGCCCCAACAAAAGTTATTTTTAAGTGAAACTAAACAGTGACAGCTTCTCGTTTCCTAGAGAATAAAGTCAGACACTTTCCTTAGCGTTAAAGTCGCCCTTCAGTGTGGCCCTGGCCCTCTTCCTCCCTCCCTTTCCACTCCTGACTCTGTGACTCAAACATCCAATCCTTGTGTTCACCTCTGGCCTTAGTTGTTGCTCCGTCTCTGGGAGCGGCAGAGCCAGCTGTCCTGCTTCCCCTGTAAGCCTCAGACCTTGCTCCTCCGCTCATCTACCCATTTTACTGCCCATTGCCCACGTCCCCCACTGGAGAGCAAGCTGTACAGAAGCAGGGGGCCTGAATGTTGTTCCATGCATTTGTCCCATCGTGGGGACACCTTATAAACCTTTACTATCTAAAGCCCGGCTCATGTCTCCACGACCAGCATTCTCTCCAAAGGACACCAGATGGCGCTGGTGTCCCAAAGATGAAGGCACGGGCCCGGACTGGGGATTTTCGTGACTGCCTGGAGTCACTGAACAGCTGGAGTGGGAGAGCTACTGAGAAAGAAAGAGGCGGATTCTAGTCGTTGCTCCTCCACCCCTCCCAACTCACCCCACAGGGATGTGGCCCTGGGTCAAACCCATCACAGGCAGAGCCAGCGAGGGGTCCGTGAGCTCCAACATTATCCCCACCCCTTTTCTTGGCAACGTGTTCACACTGTAAAAGCTGGGAAAGGAACCTGAAGTGACTTGGAGGGAAAAGATCTCCTTAGACTTGGCTGCAGCGGGAAAGTGAGAGCCAGAGGCTGAGCAGAGGGTGGGACTGGGACATGGAGTTCTGAAGCAACCTAAGGGGAACACCAGGGACACTTTGAGGGTAAGGTTCTGTCCTCCCTCCTCTGGTGAGTTGGTTACTTGCAGCTTCACCAACCTTTCTTCTACACACACACACCTCCTCCCCAGTACAGCCTTTACCCAAACTGATTTCTGAAACAACAACAAAATACGCATAGCAGGCACCTTGACATTTACAAAACATGAAAACATCCACTGCTACGCTGTGTCATCCACCCGGTGCCTCTGACTTCAGGTGTGTTTGACGACCTTGGTTCCAGAGAAGGAAACTGAGCTCAGAGAGGTGAGGTGACTCTAATGAAGCCGCACAGCTTCAGAGTGGAAGGCTAAGCTCCCCGATACTCCCATCATTCATTGTTAGCATCCTTCCAACCCAAACCTACCCAGCTTCTGCCTCAGGATGGAAAAAGACGGACTGTGCCTCACACTGGAACTTCTTTCCTTGGTTCCTCTTTCCCTTCAGCTCCATTCTTCAGCCCCATCCTCCCAAGGTCATTTGTCTTTCCCTTCCTCACCAGTCCTTCACAGCTTCTGGGTTCTAGTCTCATCCCAACCCCATCTCCGCCTGTACCCTCCATCACTGCATGTCCCTGAGAGCAGGAGTGGGCATCACAGACATCTTAGAGCATGTTAGGCCGGGTGCTCAGTCTAATGGAATCATCACAACTGCCCCCAAGGGCAGTATTACTATCCTCATTCCATAGACGAGGAGACAGAAGCTCAGAGAACTGGACCAGTTTGCAGAGGTCTCCAAGATCGGTGCTCCTCAAATGCCAATTTGTACCCAGATCCCCTTTGTAACGTGCTGGTTCTGGTTTAATACATGGAAGTAGACGGACTCCTGAGAATGAAATTCTGCTTTTTTTACAAATCTGCTGATCTGTGGACTGCACAGTAAGTAGAAAGTTCTAGATGAACAAGGAAGGCATGGTGGCACAAGCCTGTAATCCCAGAAGCTCTGGACCAATGCAAGAGGACTAGAATTCATGGCCTGTCTGGGCTGCAAACTGAGTTCAAGGTTAGCTCTAGCCACTTAGTGAACCTGTCTCAGAAAGTAGAGGGTCATGGGTCTAGCTCAGAGGTGGAGGGATTGCCTATGTTGGGGAAGTCCTAGGTTCCATGTCTGGTGCTGAAACTGAGAATAACTAGAGGCCAAACCAGAGTCAAGCAAGACAGCTTGGGCCTAGTCACGGGCTCTCAAGACATGCCTGGAGAGAGAGGAACCTGAAGTACACGGGATGCAAACCTCCTGGATCTCTAGCGGTGTGGGAAAGGCAGATACAGGAAACATACAAGTGAGTGCCCAACATCCTCCTGTTTCAGGCCGAGAAGATGCTGGAATCCATTCCTGCCAACTCAGCCTGTTTGGAGTGCATGCTTGAGTTGAGAGGCTAAATGAGGCCCAAGCGACGTGAGGGAACCCCGGGTTTGTGTTGCTCACATGACTGTGTCTGCCACGGCCTCCAAAGCTTAGCCTCACTCACAAGTTTTCAACTCCCTGAAGCCTCGAGTCCTACTTCCTGCTTAGCAGAACAAGGGGCAGAGAACAGGAGAAAGGCATCATCAGACATCCTCTTTTTTGTCCCAGGTCAAATCTTTCTTTCTTCCTTCCTTTCTTTCTTTCCTTCTTTCTTTCTTTCTTTCTTTCTTTCTTTCTTTCTTTCTTTCTTTCTTTCTTTCTTTCTTTCTGTCTTTTTCTCTCTCTCTCTCTCTCTCTCCTTCTTTCTTTCTTCTTTCCTTTTAGAATTTCACACATGAGTACGTGTCTCGGGCCCTTTGAGAAGTGCCTTTGATAGATCTTCTCCTTGAACCCTTTCACACAAGCCCCATGAGGTGATCACTGTTGCCCCCTGGGACGGATGAAGTGATTGATGCTCAGAAAGGGAAAGTGGCTAAGCGTGCACAGCGAGCGAAGAGCTGCAGAGATTTGGACAGGGTGGAACGCTGTATACAGCATAATCAGGACTTACGAGATACCTGCTGCGGGCTCAGTGGATGAAAGATGGTTGGAGGCTCCTAGCCCTTGGTGGAACTGCACTGTAGATGTATGTTATGTTTCAGTGTGTGCACACAGACACATGCTATTGGGCAGTGCGAGCCCCCTACAGGGTGGAACTTAGCCCTGACTTGGGAGTTGATTACCTGGCAAATGTGCAGGTGAAGTATACTGGAGAAGGGACAATGCGTGACATAGACAGTGAGTGAAAGTAGCCCAGGTCCAAAGGACACTCTATGGAGACTGGACAGGCCAGACTGGCAGGACTGGGCCACCTGCACAGCTTGGGTCAGGCCCCACTGCTGAGAAGAGCAGGTCGTTGCCCTGGAGACAGTCTTTGGCCCAGGCAGTGATGGTGGAGCCAGCCACCGGCTCCTAAGTGGTACAATTCTGGTGGCAGCACAGCCCAGAGCTTCTTCCATGGAGACGGCACGACTGTTCAGCCACAAGGTCCCACTGGCTGTCCACTCCTCCCTCCCCTGGAAGGATGTGTATACAAGAGTTGGGAGCCTAGAGGCCCAATCATAGAGAACCAAGACGTGTTCTGATGGTGGCAGGGTCATCTCCAGATAACCTCAGCTTCTAAGCTCTGCCCATGGGGCCTTGATCCTATCATAGCCCTAACACCTTCTCTCTATCTCAGCTTCTGATCCCGTGCTACCTGCCCTCGCTGGAGCATGTGACTTTAGAACTTCCTTGAGCTGAAGGTGAACGGCCACCCTAGGACCCTCTGCCAGCTTCCTTTAGCCAGCCCTTGACTGGTTCTTCTCCAACTCTATCTCTCCCTGCAGCGCTGGCCTGAATCACTGCTTGTTTCCTGTTCTAGGTCTGTCTCCTGACTGCTTCTGTAGATCCCTGGGTCTACATTTTCTGGATGCCCAACCAGTTATGCCTCCAGACTCAGTTTCTCTGCTCCTAGCCCTTGGCTAGCCTGTTTATCAATCTGCATCCCTTTCTCTCCCAAAGCCTAGATGCTGTCTGCTTTCTTTGTCCCTTGTCCCCCGTACCTCCATCCTATTTGCTTTCCTCTCTGTCCATCTTCCATGTAAGTATTCAGTTTCTACATCTTGTCTTTCTCCTAGATTTTACTATAGGCCCAAGGTTGCCCCGATGTCCTCCCTGTTCCCTCTCCCTCCCCATCTGCCCGAGACAATGATCAGGAGCTGGGAGAGATCTGTCCAGAGCTTGCTTTCCTGAGCGATGGCTTCTCTCTCAGCCCTCTGAGCTCCATCCATCCACAGTTCCCATTTCCCAAGATAGCTCTCCCTGCCTGGCTGCTGGCTCCCCTACCCCCACCTCACCCCCAGCCCTCCCTAGCTCTTCTTCCTCCCTATAGACACAGAGCCCACAGGGTTAATAGCCAATTAGTAGGGCCAGGGCTCAGCTATGTGGGAGAAGGCCCTGGGCCTCTGGGAGATAAGAAGCAGCCAGAAGCAGCAAGGACCAGGCAGCTAATCCCACAGCTAATCTGCAGCTTGGGCTTTATCTCCACTGCCTTCTGGGCACCCAGCTTCTGCCAAGACCCCAGTACCTCCCGCCTAGCTACTTCTCTGTGGATGGGAGCCCCTCTCCTTTATCCCTCTGCCCTACTCTGTGAGGTCCACCCCTATACCTCCTTCTTAGGTGCCCCGGAATGGACTCCCCTTCACCCCGCAGTACCCTGAAATCCACTGTATACCAATAGAAGGCGTTGGATTCATCTTCATCCAGCCATGACTAGCATCTAAGGTGGGAGCGCTCCTAAGCCATGAGTTTACTCAAGGGTGACCCAGGTTGCATCCCCCCTCTCACCTCTCCAGGGGCAGAGGAAGAAACTCAGCACTAATTTCTTGGATATCTGTGTTGGTCAGAAGCTTGGGGTCATGCAGACCAACCCCCAACCCCATGCCCCATTGTACAACGGCTAAATCAAAAACCTGTGAGATCTCAGCTCCCCATCCAAGAGCACACAAATAATAAGATTCCGCGTCACAACCCATCCTGCCTCCCCAGCCAGTGTCAGAATTCTTTACTAATTTTGTCCCCTCCCTGGGAGTCAGTAGACACTAAGTCTAGCTGCCTGTAACCTGCATTAGTGATGTTTTTGATGTTTCTGGGCCTCAGTTTTTTTTTTTTTCTTCTGTCAAATGGAATCTTCTAGAAAATTTCCACCTGACTTGCTTCTGGGGGTAGTTGTAAGTCTTGAAGGGAAAAAAAAAGAGTAGCAAGCCCCAAAGCAAGCACCTGTAGTCCCAGATACTTAGGAGTCCAAGGCAGGAGGATTGCTTCAGCCCTGGAATTTAGAGCAACATAGTGAGCTCCCCTTAAGTCAGCAAACATTTGTAAAGTGAGATCATATCCATGACTCCCCAGCATCAGTCTGAGATGCTGGAATAAAAGCCACAGAACATAGGAGAAGGGACAGAGTTTGGAGCCTGACAAAGCAGTGTTCAAATCCTGCCTCTTCCACCAATCTTAATAAACAGCCTGAGACACTACATCAAGAGCTGGGTGCCTGACAGTCTCTTTAGGCCTTGGTTTGTTCCTCCACAAAAGGCAACAGCAATTCCTCCCCCTCAGGTTAGGACTGCAGATCAGAGATAAACTCCAGAGTGATGTATGGCCTCCCTGCCACAGCAGGCGGGCACTCAGCAGGGGAGCAGGGGCTGACCTAGGGAAGAGAGCATCCAGAACAACACTGCACAGCACACACAGCACAGCACACACAGCACAGCACAGCACACACAGCACACACAGCACAGCACAGCACAGCACAGCACAGCACAGCACAGCACAGCACAGCACAGCACACACAGCACAGCATAGCACACACAGCACACACAGCACACATAGCACAGCACAGCACACACAGCACAGCACAGCACACACAGCACAGCACACAAAGCACACACAGCACACACAGCACACACAGCACACATAGCACAGCACAGCACACACAGCACAGCACACATAGCACACACAGCACACACAGCACACATAGCACAGCACAGCACAGCACACACAGCACAGCACAGCACAGCACAGCACAGCACAGCACAGCTCAGCACAGCACAGCACAGCCCAGCACAGCACAGCACAACACACATAGCACAGCACAGCACAGCACAACATAGCAAAGCACAGCACAGCACAGCATAGCACAGCACACACAGCACAGCACAGCACACACAGCACAGCACACATAGCACACATAGCACACACAGCACACATAGCACAGCACAACACACATAGCACAGCACAGCACAGCACAGCACAGCACAGCTCAGCACAGCACAGCACAGCACACACAGCACAGCACACACAGCACAGCACAGCTCAGCACAGCACAGCACAGCATAGCACAGTTCAGCACAGCACAGCACAGCACACATAGCACAGCACAGCACAGCACAGCACAGCACAGCACAGCACAGCACAGCACAGCACAGCACAGCACACATAGCACAGCACAGCACAGCACAGCACAGCACACACAGCACAGCAAAGCACAGCACAGCACAGCACAGCACAGCTCAGCACAGCACAGCACAGCACAGCACAGCACAGCTCAGCACAGCACAGCACAGCACAGCACAGCACAGCACAGCTCAGCACATCACACACAGCACAGCACAGCACAGCACAGCACAGCACAGCACAGCACAGCACAGCTCAGCACAGCAAAGCACAGCACAGCACACACAGCACAGCACACACAGCACACACAGCACAGCATAGCACACACAGCACAGCACACACAGCACAGCACAGCCCAGCACAGCCCAGCACAGCCCAGCACAGCACAGCTCAGCACAGCAAAGCACAGTACAGCACAGCACAGCACAGCTCAGCACAGCACAGCACAGAACACACAGCACACACAGCACACATAGCACAGCACAACACACATAACACAGCACAGCACACATAGCACAGCACAGCACAGCACAGCCCAGCACAGCACAGCTCAGCACAGCAAAGCACAGTACAGCACAGCACAGCACAGCACAGCATAGCACACACAGCACAGCACACACAGCACAGCACAGCACAGCACAGCACAGCACAGCCCAGCACAGCACAGCTCAGCACAGCAAAGCACAGTACAGCACAGCACAGCACAGCACAGCACAGCACAGCACAGCACACACAGCACACATAGCACAGCACAACACACATAGCACAGCACAGCACAGCACAGCATAGCACAGCACACACAGCACAGCACAGCACAGCACAGCACACACAGCACAGCACACACAGCACACATAGCACAGCACAACACACATAGCACAGCAAAGCACACATAGCACAGCACAGCACAGCACAGCACAGCACACACAGCACAGCACAGCACAGCACAGCACAGCACAGCACAGCTCAGCACAGCACACACAGCACAGCACAGCACAGCACAGCACAGCACAGCACAGCACAGCACAGCTCAGCACAGCACAGCACAGCACAGCACAGCACAGCACACACAGCACAGCACACACAGCACAGCACAGCACAGCACAGCACACACAGCACACATAGCACAGCACAACACACATAGCACAGCACAGCACAGCACAGCACAGCACAGCATAGCACAGCACACACAGCACAGCACAGCACAGCACAGCACACACAGCACAGCACACATAGCACAGCACAACACACATAGCACAGCACAGCATAGCACAGCACACACAGCACAGCACACACAGCACAGCACACACAGCACAGCACACACAGCACAGCACAGCACAGCACAGCTCAGCACAGCACAGCACAGCACAGCACAGCACAGCACAGCACAGCACAGCACAGCATAGCACAGCACGTCGATTTTCACACGGTATCCTGCCTCTTCCTAAAGATATCTGCCCTTGGCGGGTGATCAGCACGGAGCTCTTTCAGAGCACAGCTCACAGGCTCTGAGATGTGGCTCTCCCAGCAGATGGAAAGCTCAGCCTGGCTTACCTCCAGGACTTGTTTTTATCGAGGTCTGTGTGATTCAGACCTCTTTGATCCTCCATTTTTCATCTGTGAAATGGGAATAGAATCAGGTACCCTTCGAAGTTGTCATGAGAAAGGAGATAACTACATAACACTTTAGCAACAGCAATAGCAATTTTCTGAATGTTTGCTCTGAATCAAGCAGGAATGTGAGTACTTTACATAGATGAACTCTTTAATGCTGGAGGAAGAAATGATAGAAGCTATTCTTTTTTTAAAGATTTATTTATCTATTTATTTATTTTATGTATATGAGTACACTGTAGCTGTACAGATGGTTGTGAGCCTTCATGTGGTTGTTGGGAATTGAATTTTAGGACCTCTGCTCACTCTGATTGGCCTCGCTCGCTCTGTCCCTGCTCCCTCCCGCCAAAAGATTTATTATTATATGTAAGTACACTGTAGCTGTCTTCAGACACATCAGAGGAGGGCATCATATCTCATTATGGGTAGTTGTGAGCCACCATGTGGTTGCTGGGATTTGAACTCAGGACCTTCAGAAGAGCAGTCAGTGTTCTTACCCGCTGAGCCATCTCGCCAGCCCCAGATAGAAGCTATCCTTATTGTCCCATTTCACAGGTGAGATAGTGGAGGCACAGAGAGGGTAAGACGCTGCCAAGGTCACAGGCTGTAGCAGAGCAGAGAATGGTGGGTGTTGGGATAGCCCATGTGTCAAGCAGTATTCCTTACACCTTTACAATGTTTCAGGCACTGTGTCTGACACAGGGGATACATCCCAGAACAAAACAGTCTTCCTCAACGAGTTTGCTGTGGGATGTGGAGGCATGAGTTCATTTAAAACCCTGAGCACCTACACCATGTGCCAGGCATACTCAAAGTGCCAGGTCTACAAGAAGGAACAGAACACAAACGTAACAATCACACAAATAGATACTACTGGCTGTGCTCCATGCTGTGCTGGAGAGCCCAGCCAAGGCAGCTGCTGCGGCTGCAACAGGAGTTTGCTTCCGGTTGGAGGGAGAGGGATAGCCTCTTTTGAGTAAGCTGGCTGGCCCACTCCCCAGGAAGAAAATCGGATGGACCACGTGTTCTTAGCGCCCAGTTCTCCGTGCCCAGTGCCACCCACGTACTTTTCCAGGAGCCTTCTTCCCTAAGGTGGGTCTGGAAATGGCGGTAGTGTTGGTTCAAACGTAAGCACGAGAGCCCTGGTGGATGCGAAGGAGGAGCTGGCTAAGGTCCAGTAGCCAGAGCATGTGAGAAATTGTGGAAGTAGAAGTATGGAATTGGGAGCTCGGGTTGTTTTCCAAGTAGAAGAGGGAGGGACTCCGGGACCCAGGTAAACAGTTACACCTGTTCCCGAGCAGCCATTGCCTAAGCGTTAGACCCCAGAAAGAATTTTGCAAGCGATAAATGTTTTTAATCAGTAACTAAGTCTTTCCCTGGCATCCCCATCGCCTGATGCAAACAAAGCTGTTGAAGAGTTTAGCACTCACAGTTGGTGGGCGGGAGTTTTCAATTCCAACAAGACTTGGGGAGACTTGGAGTAGGAGAGAGAGAGAGAGAGAGAGAGAGAGAGAGAGAGAGAGAGAGAGAGAGAGAGAGAGGAGGGTGTCCATCCATCCGTCTAGTCGACGAGTGGGTGGGCTCCTATCAGGAACCCCCTGCACTAGGCTCACTTTGGCAGCACAGGCCTAGCTGCCCGCCCCGCACTGCAAGGCCGCACCCACGGGCAACGCTTCCCGCTGGCTGCCTCGCCTGCGGGGCAGGCATCCATCACCGAGCAGCGCCCTCCCTCTGTCTCCTCCGGGCTCCTCGGCTCTCCTCCCTGGGTTCGCCTCATTTGCATTCCCTCGGCTCCGGCTCCTCGGCAAAGTGACCTCCGTGCACACAGCAGCGCCAGAGGCTTCCACCGCGGAGGGAGACACTGTCGCCCGCCGCCCGCCGCCCGCTGAGGCCGGGGAGGAGATTAGAGGGGCGGGAGCAGGGACAGCGCTGACCGGTGTACACTGAGCTCTGTCTGGACCAGAGCTGGGTGTGGCCAGTGAGCCTGGGAACTACCAAAAGGCCTGGTGCTGAGGCAGCACTGAAGGACTTGAGTCAGATTTGAACCCGTGACCTTAGTCTCTAGCCCTGCTAAAGTGAAATGTGGAAGTCACTCACCCCGAGGTCTGGGGAGCTCTGCCCTAGAAATGAAACCTCCTTTTGAAACCAGCGGCCCCTTAACATCCCAACCTCCACTCGCATCCCCGCTAAGGAGAAGCCTACTCCACTGTGCAGTCGCCCAGGAGTCTCCAGCCCTCCCCAGGGTCTGTCCAGTCCCTTGTCCCCACTCCCCTGGCCAGCCAAGCTGCCTCCCCCGCCCCCCGCTTGGTATTTACACCTTTCACACATTTGTAAGCTATTATCCTGTCCACGCTTAGTCACCGCTGAGCCAAGCGCCACGGATTTAGCTCCTTTAATCTTTCCTCCTAAATCAATCCTCCATTTCCCCTTAATCATCCCGTGGCTCCTCTCTGAACTCTCGCTGCTGCCTCGCCTGCCGCAGCCTATGCCTATCTCTCTGGAACTGCTCCCCCCACCCCCAGCCCCAAGCGGTGTCCCAAGGGCACCGTGAACATTTAGGGGATGGACTGGATATTCTGTCCTGCTACCGCCCCCCCTCCAGTCTCTCCCCCCCCCCCCCCGCCCCCTGCTCGGGAGCCAAGGGAAGACACGCAAGGCATCCCTGCCATTTCTGGAAGACACACAGCATTAGAACTTTGCTGTTCTCAGTCTGAGGCTCTCAGCTTTCCTGCCTCCTCCCACTGCACAGGGGGGTGGAATAGGGTGCTCTGAAGAGCCTAAGCCTCTGTCATGGCCCACCAAACACAAAAATAATGACAACAAAACGCATAACAAGTCTCCTAGATGAGGGCTTTTCCCCACTGCCCATGAAGCTGGCTGTCCCACCTCCTTGACCTAGCTGCTCCTGTGGATACAGGAGAGCCAGGAAGTGTGTGTGTGTGTGTGTGTGTGTGTGTGTGTGTGTGTGTGTGTGTATGGGGGGAGTTGCTGTCCTTTCTCCTCCTTAGCCTCCGTCCCCACTTCTCTCCCTGTCCAGGGCTGCATCCAGTAGCCTAGAGGCTGGACTTTCTTTGAGATCTCTAGGATCCTTTTGCCTCCAGGTTTGATCCTTTCTACCCCTCAATCCTGACCTGGACCTCGTAACCCTGCTCTCAACCACAAGAGGGGGCAGGTTCCTCCTGGAAACCCAAGGGCAGGGATGGGGGTTCGGGAAGGAGGCCAGGAGAGGTACCGTATGGGGGCCATTTCTTCAGATGCTAATCAGCATCTTCCAGCAGTGCGAGAAGCTGGGCTGATAATGAGCCCAGCTCGGGGCTGATTCCTGATTAATGAAGAGGCTACAGGGCTTCTTGAGTGGGGCCGGGTGGGGCATGTCTCTCACGACCCTCCCCACTGCCCTTGAAGACCAGCCCTCTGTGACGATTTTCCCTGTTCTTCCTTTCAGGCAAACTACCTTAATCCGATCCACCATCCTCACTGCCAATGCGGCCAGACCGAGAGCGCCCCCTCTAGGAGGACTCGAGGAGCAGCAGCCAGTACAAAGCAAGAGGTGTGCTTTACCCACCTGGGTTCTACAGTGTAAGTTGCAGGCAGTCTACAGGATGGTTAAACTCTGGGAACCTTTTTTATTGAAATAAACTAGATTTGGAGCTTCTTTTGACACCTTGGAAGACTACCGACATCCTCACGGGGGCAACAATTGGTTAGAACTGAGGTGGAGACCCGACCCTTTGCCACAGATGGTCTCATTAACTTTTCCCTCCTAGGCAGGAGCAGCCTTCATCCAGATGTTCACTAAATGTGCTCAAGGGTCACACCTCAGGACACAATTGGACTGTAGGGGAAGAGGACTGCCTGGGGGATTCAGGCAGAGTTAATAAAGTTGATCTGGAAGGTAAGAGGCCTGAACAAACATTAGAAGAAATGCCCCCCCCCACCCCCTGCTTCTAGAGTCAAGGGTTATAGGAAAGGTCTGGAGTTGGGAGGTGTGCATGGATGGAGTCGCCCCTTTGATTGACAGTGGCAGTGGGTTAGAGATTGAGCCTGCTAATATTGGCTGATCTACAGCGCTAGACAAGACCAGGGACCAAGGAGGAGACAAATGGAAAGAGGAGATTGCTGAAAAGCCCCAAACTGGGCACCAGGGCAACCAGAGTAGCTCAGGGCTTACATCAAGTCCTCATTGCCTCAGAGCTGTCCTGGGTATCGGATAGGGAGGGCTGTGAAGGGAGGGGGAGGGCAGGGGGGGACTGCCCAGCTGGAAGAGGCCTTGTCTAATTGTGCCTGATTAGTAGAGAGGAAGAGAACAGGGCTAGTGATTAATAGTCACGGCAGTCACCAGCGTGCGGGGAAGGAGGACTGGGAGGGGGAGGGAAGCCTGGGAGCCAAGGGGGAATGGAGAGAGTAAGGTGCCCATGGAGCCTTGGCCTCCTGCCCTTCTAGGGGCTGTCTGTACCCTTGATCTTGTGTGTGGGGGGCTACAACGAGGAGCTGGGACCTTCCCCTACCTCCTAAGGGAATCCCTCCTCCTTTCTGCTTCAATTTTCCAGGCAGGGGCATGGAAGAGAAGAGAGCAAGGTCATGCCTGCCTCTGGGAAAAGTAGTATCTGTGTGATTCACATGATGCTTTGGACACCCCAAAGCCTCCAACTGTCCCCAGCTTAACCTGGGGCCTCGGCTTGACTTTGTCATACCCTACAAAACACCATCGTTTAGTCCTCCCTGTAATCCTAGCCCTGACTCAGCCAGGCAATCTGAACCTTAGTCACCAGTATGGTGTCCAAGATAACATGCACTGGTTGCACATGCCAAATCACATTTTAAATGCTCAACAGCCATGCATGGCTAGTGACTACCTTGTTGGAAAATACAGACGAAGGATGTCTCCATCTTTGCAAAAGGTTTGTCACCTAGCACTGATATATATATATATATATATATATATATATATATATATATATATATATATCATATATGTGTGTGTGTGTGTGCGCGCGCGCTTGCTTGGGAAGTCAGTAACCACACGATGGACAGCAAAGGTCTAAGGGACGACCGGAGGATAGAAAGCAGCATTGCTCCAGAGCAGGGATCAGAAGCCATCAGATGATACTGAGGACAGTGAGATAAAAGATGGCCCAGAGCTGCTGCGGTGGCATTTCTGACAACTGGCACTTGCAAAGTACACATTGTGTGCATGTCAGGCAGTGTACTAAACTCTTCTCAGGCATCTTATCCTCAAAGCCACCCCAGAGACAATGTAATACACAAATGGATGTTCATAAAAGCATTTTGGTTTCCTCGAGGCCACATGACAGAATAGAACTGAGGTACAAGTCCACATGGTCAGACAGGTCGGTCAGACAGCTCCAGAACTCACGCCTATGTCCTGTCCCCTGAGGAGAGGAGATGCTTGGCTTTTAGAGCTGCCTACCACCTTTGCATTTGTACGGAGCAAGCGAGCAAGCATGGAGGCTAGGGAGAGAGCTAGGAGAGAGCTACTGCCTCCTACCAAGCTGACTGAGAGTGAGCTATGATGGGGGGAGGAAGAGAGCCAGCGCTTGAAACATAGTTGGGGGATAGTGGGAACAAAGAGGAAGGGAGAGCCCCCTACAGTGTCAGGTGAAGGGAGTGATGGGGGAAAGTATGAGGTGCGAGTGGGAGAGGGCTCCTGTGAGCTGACTGGAGGAGAGAAGGGAAGAGAAGAGCTGGGGGCCCGAGGGAAGACAGTGGGGGGTGGGAAAGGCCATAGTAGGCTTCTTCAGAACCCCTGACTCTCTTTCTCTCCTCTCCAAACTGCACTCTGTCTCCCTCATCCTTTAAGCCTCCCTAGCCCTCTTTTAGCCCAGAGTGGCCTCTCTCTCTGAACTCAGGCTCTAACCATCTACGCACCTCATCTGGCAATTAATCCTGGCACCTTATGACATCGCTTGCATGGCTGATTAACTCTTGCATGGTTGCTTAAGCTTTTGAGGATCCCTGTCCCTCTTCCACCATGAGACTGAAGGCATCTTGAGGACAGGGCTTGAGGACAACGGCTTCCCTTCTCTGCTGTCCCCCACAGGTCCTAGCAAGGAGCCTAGCGTGTATCGGTCCACAGACCAGCCTTTTGAGTGCCTGGCTAGGAATAAATGAAAGGATATTTGGGAGTGTGGTGTGGTGTGTGTGTGTGTGTGTGTGTGTGTGTGAGAGAGAGAGAGAGAGAGAGAGAGAGAGAGAGAGAGAGAGAGAGAGAGAGAGAGATCTCAGTGGCACCAGAAGCAAGAGTGGCTGCTTAGGGGACTGGGGGAGGGCACATTACCCAGAGTAAAAATAGGCTGGAAAATGTGACATTTATTAACTTGGATTCCGGAGGAAAGGTCACAGCAGAGTGGGGAGTGGGAAGGAGGAAACAGGGAAGGCAACAGAAAACACAGAATAGTCCCTTACTGAAGCTTGTCTGTCACCATCACTGGCCATTTCCCTGTCGCCCACTCCCTGGCAGGTGCTACCTCAACCAGCTCACATCTTCATCACCTCACCAAAACCCTTCAAATCCCCATCATGAACCCCAACACCCTCACCGCAGAGCTGAGTTATGGACTTCATGTCCTCACCAGAGGCCTCCAGTCTCACCCGGGCAACACATTCAATCTTCACCAACACCATGGCTCTCAGTCCAGTTCCTGACTGTCCCAGACTCAACCGAGTACTCTAGGTCCAGGAAGAATTTATATGCAGCAGGTGGGGGGCAGGGTGTGAGCAGGAGGTTATGGGTCCAGGCTAGGGTGGGCATGGGGGTGTAGGAATCTCAAAGGGGAATTCTGTCCCCCAAGGCTTGCTTTGTCCCTCTTGCACTGATGTCCCTAGAACAGCCCCACAGCACAGCCCCACCAGCTTCCCCTCTGTCTCTCTGTCTCTCTGTCTCTCTGTCTCTGTCCCTGTCTCTCTCTGTATCTGTACCCCCCCCCCCCCCCAGGATACCAAAGGACCTAGGGAAAGCTATCCTCGCCCTTCCTCTTCCCCATCCATCTCCCAGGATTCCAAGAACTTTGGTCAAGCTTTGATCAAGGGAATCCCTGCCCCTGTATTCTCTGGACACCTCTTATCCTAAGAGAAACCCTTTGTCACCTTCCCTTCACTTTCTAAGTGCCCTCCATCTCTCCTCCATTGATTTGTGTCATCGGTGCCCTTCCCCTTTCCTGCCCACCCCAACTGGAGCTAAGACACAAACTCAGGGACACAAAGACCCCATTGATTTCTGCCCCAGCAGCACCTGCTGAGACTGAGTTCCTCACCACCCCCATCACAGAGGGGTGAGGCCACAAGGCAGGAGTCCCATGGATTCCCAAGAGCCACACTCACTTCACACATCACACCGCTCTTAGCTCTGGTCTTGGAGAGCAGTGTTCTATTTTCCTAGAAGTCAGAGCGTGTAGCTAGCTAGACAACAGACTGCTATTCCCTAATTCCACTCCTGGTACAATCTTCCTTCCCTCCTGCCCCTCTCTTTATGTTAATTCCTCCCACCAAACCCACCCACACAAGCCAAAGCAAGAGGCCCTAGACACTGCGGATGTGGTGGGGCCAGGAACCTGGCTGATACGTGTTCCCTGGTAACACCGAGGCAGGGAGAGGAAGAGCTTATGGGTGAGGAGCTAGGCTCTCAGGAAGGAACGTACCCATTGCTGCTGGTGGCTGGGTGTGAACAGGCACCTCGGTGCCACTATACATCTGCTCATGTACCAGCCAATAGCCACAAGGATGAGAACACACACACACAGAGGCATCGACTGGGGACAAACTCAAGCACACTGTGAATCATAGCTTGTGAGTGTGTGTGATAAACCTGACAGCATCCTAGACACATCCCCCACGCTCATATACCTGATGGCGGGAGGTGTGCAAGGAGAGCAGGCAGGGCTGGCACTTCACTCCTGCTGAGGGCACATGTGTTTGTGTTCACATACACGGGGATGATGGTGCTAGTGGTCTCTGCCTGGAGAACGGTGGGCAGAAGTTGGGGTAGGTTGGTGTCAGGAGCTGGGATGACATCCCCAGCGTGACCCCCATCCTTGGCAGCTATGAACCTGGGTACAGGCATGGAATGAGTAGCTCTCTGGATATGTGGGTGTGCAGGTGTGCATGAATGTAGTGACAGGGACACTAGGCGTGCATGGCAGGGAGTGTGCAAGGAAACCATGTCCCTAAGTGTGTGTATCTGTGTGCCAGCTCTGAGGATGAGTTATGTACAGAGAGGGAATGAGTGATTCCCAGTGTGAGAGCCAGAGCCAGGCAATGGAGCAGCAGGAACAGGGACCAGAGGGGGTGGGGGCACTGGCAAGCAGGACCGACCAGGGGGAGCATGAAAGAGGGGTGTGTGAGAACAGCTGTGAAGGGCTGAGTGTGTGTGTGTGTGTGTGTGTGTGTGTGTGTGTGTGTGTGTGTGAAAGACACAGAGACGAAAGAGACTGGCATCCAAGATACACGAAGACCATCTCCAACCAGCTGGCTGGCCGGGCCAGCTCCCCAGAAGGCAGCCCTTCTCCCCCCGCCCCCCTCCAGTTCTTCCTTAGACAGGGACACCTCTCCCCTCTAGCAACCCTCTCCCTGTCACTTTGATTTGGTGGGAAGAAGAATCCAGTAGCCCCCGAAGAAAAGGAGAACAAGAACAAAGTGGGGCTCAGTCTGTCTGGCCTTGGGATGAAGACCAGCTTCAGGGCCCTGAGTCCATCCCGAGGAATAGCCCTGGCCCCTGAACCTTGAACACTGCAGCAGCAGCAGCAGCAGCAGCAGAAGAGGAGGAGAAGGAGCTGTGCCACGGGGTAAGCCCTTCTGAGCATCCACTGCTCCTGGACTGAGGAGCCAGAGGGAAACACCAGCTGAGGGAGACACGAGGCCCGCCTCTGGTGGCAGAAGGAAGGGAAGCCCTGTTGAGGATACCCTCACGTACTACCCTCCACCCCCCACCTTAGCTTCTGGCCACCCCAGGTTCAGGTGGCCCAGCTGGTAGAACTCACCACAGAGAAGTTGCTGGCGGAGCAGTGGTGCCCACTGAAGTTGCAGCTCTTGAGCATGTCAGCAAGCTGGTGGCCAGTGCGGTTGAGGATGTCTACCATGTCAGGCTCTGGATAGCGAAGGCCAGCTGCACGGTGCCCGTCCCGGTCTTTGGGGGGCAGCCCTGTCAGATTGGCCAGGTGGAAGATATCAGCATCGCTGAGTGCCGAGTGCCGGAAGCGGTTGATGTTGCAGAGGGTGACAGCCGGAAAACCCGCCACTGGGGCTGGGGCAGCAGGGTCCATGGCTACCAGGTGAGGCCGGGTCAGGTAGCCCCTGGCCAGGCTGGCTGCCTGGTACAGAAAGGCAGCCAGTGAGGTGAGTAGGGCCAGTGCCCACAGGGTTCTGCGCAGTCCATGGGGGCCAGGGCCACAGGCCCGGCCCAGCCCATGCAGAGTGCTGGTGCTGGCAAAGGTGGCCAGGTCCCGAGGGGCTGCTGGCCCCTGAGCAGCCCCCAGGAGGCTCTGTTCATCCCCTGCCTCCTTCTCCTTGGGTTTTGCATCCTCCTCAGCAAATTTGATTTTGCACACAATCTCGATCGGCATCTGTCCCCGGCTGCTGGGACTGGCCAGAGCCTCACTGCTACTGTCCCTCCCTGGACAGCAGCCCTGGTGCCCTCCGGAGTGGTGGTGGCGGCAGCGGCTGCTCTTCTAAACTCAGGGCAACCAGGAGGAGGACGGGGACAGGGTGGGGGCCCGAGGTGGGGGCGTCACTCCCACTCCCAGCAGCTCCGCAGCCCCGGCGCTGCCTCTGCCGCTGCTGCCTCTGCTGCCGCTTGTCTCTCTCCTCGATCGTCTCCTTGTGGCTTCCCTTATCAGCACCCGCACAGCTGTCAGCCCCTGCGTGTGTCCCTGCGAGCAAGCGAGTGAGCGAGGGAGCAAGCGCTGCTCCGCCACGCCGCGCAGCCCCAGCCGCTCCGCTCAGCATGTGCTCTGGAGCCCACCCCGTGCTTAATAATTCAGGACATGTCAACAGCGTTTCACCGTCGGGCACTGGCACGGGAGGCAGGAGCCAGGCCAGGGAGGGAAAAGCCCCACCCTACCCCAGCCCAGGATGGAGATTCCAGGATCAGGGGTGCTTCTGAAACTCTCTCGCTGTACCTTAGTCAAGCGTGGGGGCCACGGATAGCCTAGTCTCGGGCCAAACTGGGAATGGTGCTATGCTGACTTCTCAGCCCATTCCTTGCCACTTCTTCTGGACCACACCCCACGAAGGGTCAATCAACCCCACTTCCCAGCTTCCTTGACTCCTGACTCCAGCCTTCCAGGGATCTCACTGCCCCACTCAAAGCAGCTTCCAGCAACTCCTTGTGAGAGCCACTTGTTTGAATGAGGGAGGGAAGGAAGGGGAGGGCAGGCAAGAGAGATGAAGAGACAACTGTGGCTTCACTCAGACTCCCCTCCCCTAGAGCCTTGCTGCTGATTTCAACATCCACCGCATCCCTACCCCTTCCAGGAGGGACCCTGGTTCCCTTTTTCTGACTTTGCCCCATATCCCAGGTTCAGTCATTCTTGTGACTGAAGCAGAGGCCACCCTGCCTGGCTCACTTGTCTGTAGCCACTTTACTAGTCCTTTAGTCTCCAAATCCCTTGCTATGACAAGGCTTGGGGGAGAGGAGGGGAATCTGGATGAGCCAGGCCGGGGAGCTAAGAGCTCAGAGGCAGGGTAGAAGGAAATGAAGCGCCCAGGAGAGCTATTAGAGCCGGTGGGAAGGTGAGTGGGGGCTTCAATGGAAATACTATGCTAAGGAAATCAGTGCCCAGAATGTCCTGTCCTCTGGCAGAGCTAGACAGGGTTGCCTTGCAGGCTGCTATCTTGGAGGGAAATCAGACACATGGGTTACCATCACGAGAGGAAGTGGAAGCCCCTATTGGCTCACCGGGAGGGGGGTACGTTGGCACCTCCCGCTTGGGGGTAGCAAAAATGGTCCACTTGTGGCCCCTGGGGGTGTGTAAAAGTGTGAGTCCTCATGGGGGAGAGGAAGCACTTGTCCTGGGAGGAGAGGGGGGCTGATTAATCGGGGTGCTAATGAGCAGCAGGGAGAGGAAGCTCAGAGGGGAGGGGGAGGCGGCTCCATCGATCCAAGCCGCGGAACCAGCAGCTGAAAAAAAAAAGTGAGAAGGGAATCGATCTGAGGGAAACGGCAGCTGCTGGGGATTAGAGCCCGAGGTCCACACGCTGTCCAACGGCCACCCCTCCCCTTCGTCAGCCTGGCCCTGCAGTCTCAGGCTGGCCCCGAGGGAGGGTCATCAGCGTAGCTCCCCTTAGGGGATTCAGGCCGCTGCTCGGCCCACCCTGGCTGCAAGGCTAGGTCAGGCTCCTAGTGAGGGGCACCCCAGTGTGTCATCCACCCACACACCTGGTCCTAGCCATGCATGGTGCTCTAACTAGATGTTCCCAACCTTTCAGCAAAGTGGCTTCCCAGGGCCCCACAGCTGGGTGTCCCTACACGCTTCCCATGAGTCTAGGTCAGCAGGCTCCCAACACTGGGAGGAAAAGACCCCCACCCCGGGGGGGCAGATTCAAGGGCTGCTTTTGGCTGGGACACAGCAGAAGTTGACTTGGCACTGGAAGCAGGCGCTGAGTTCCTATGGAAAGGTCCAAGTGACCACAGACAGCTAGCCCCCTCTCTACTTGGTACCCTGGCAGTAGTCCTCCATACTCTTCCCGCCCCCCCCCCCCGCATCCCCGTCGACTTCCAGACCTTTCCAAAGTCCCCCCCACCCCCACCCCCTGCACCACATACCCACCATCCCTCCTTTTCTTTCTTCCCTTTTCTCCCAATATTGATTTTTCTTTACTGGGTTTTAAAAAAAGGGTGATTTAATTGCTTTTTTAAGGTTACTTCGGTCTGGGACTCTGCCAAGAAAGTGGGAGCTGCCCCCTAGTCTCCCCCAGCATCCACCACTGCCCTGATATCCTGTCTGAATTCCGCGCTATCGGCTGAGCGCTCAGGGTCAAGCTGTCTCCACAGCATGCTGACCTCCATCGTGATACCTCCCCCTGCCCCCCAACTTCAGGTCAGCAGGGAGTCTTCCACCTCTAAAAGGAAAGACGTTGGGTGGTAATTCCATACCGGGCTGGGGGGTGGGGTGGGGTCTGTGGGGGAACTCCAGGGCACTGGAATGAAGCAGCAGCTTGTTACATGCAGATTCCCACCATTGCCCGGTGGCCAGCTGTCTCTAATTGTCCGCAAGTCCCTACCATCCAGTCTCCCAGACCTCCTGGAATCAGGCTATTCTCAGTGGGGACCCCCATCCTTCCAGCCCATCTCTTGGCGGTTTCCACTCACTCTCTCCCCACCCCCAGCCCCTTCTGGCCCCCTTTCTATCCCTCCATACCCCCTTTGCCTCTGGCCCTGTCCCCTCTCCCCCCCTTCTCCCTGCTTCCCTGCCTGCCTCCTTCTCTGCCCGGCTGCAGTTGGGTGATAATCTCCCTCATTTAGCCTCCCGGCTGCTTCCCCGGCTCATTGCCCAGCTGGTCCCTGGGGCCCGGCCCAGTTTCTTCCCCACCCCCACCCCAGCCCTGCGCCCAAGCTCCCTCAGCCTTTCCGTTTCTCTCACCCATTCCCTAGGGACCAGCTTGCCCCCTTAGGGGTGGAGCAGGGGTAGGGGTGGGAAGCAGGGCTGAGGGAAGCTGGTTAGGACCTGAGCTAGCTGTAAGCTAGTGGGAGGGGCGGCTAGGGAATACGGAGTTTGGAGTGTGGGGAGGGGCTACCATTCAGGCAGAATGTGAGCCCCCACTCAGACTGCTCTGCCCTCCAGTTATCCCCATTTCCCAGATTTGTTCATAGCCCAGTTCTCCCCACCCTGGGATTTGAGTTAGGCTTCCGGAAACTGGGAAAGAGAAGGTTATTGAGAGAGGTAAAGGTCAGAGTACATTGGGCTAGGCAAACTGGGAAAGGGGTGGAGTCAACAGGGTGGGCAGGATGGGTTAGTCAGAGGTATTGGGAGGATGCTTGGAAGTTTTACTTGAGCAAAATGACTCCAAAGGGAGACCCGAGACTCCCTGGGCAGAACCTGAGAGGTTTCCCAGGGAGCCTCTTCACAGCCCAGGGACTCCCCCCACTCCCCACAAAGGAAGCCTTTTCTGTTCTTTCCTGTCCTGTGGGGGCTCCTGACTCCCCTGGCTGGCTGGCTATCTTCATAAACTATACAACCTTTGAACTCCTAAGGAGCATTCTATAGATCCAGTCCCCAGTCTCCAGATCCCAAGGGCCACTTCCTTGACCCACCCCAGCTCAGAATTCTGGACCTGGTGCTGACCAGGGGGTGGGAAGCTAGCGTGGGGCAGACGTGAGCAGGAAGGGACAGGGATGGAGGGGTGTGCCTGGCCTGGCCAGGCCTGGCTGGCGAGCGAGCAGCAGTGACAAACGGGCTGTGCGGGGGCCGAGGGGCGGGGGGCGGACGGCGGCTGATTTATCTGGGTTATTTATGCCACGGACGAGGCAGGAGAAGCGGTTAATGAGAGTCCCGGCCAAGGGGGGATGGGAAGGACCGGACGTGATCTGAGGCAACTGAAGAGGGTTAGCATCCCACCGCCAGGCCCTGCCCCCACTGTCACCGGTACTCTCTGCACCCCGACAGGGCCCTCCCGGGGCTATCCCAGGGAAGCATCCACTCCTCTGTCAGGCATCTATTCCTATTTGGGTATTCTCAAGCGGAGGTCATTGGTCACCAAGAATGAAGAGGGTGGGATTCAAGCTTAGGGAAATCCTGGAGGAACTAGGGAGGGGATGTGGAAAGGGAGGACAGGAAGAAAGATACATCCTGACTGGCTAGAAACAGACAAGTTTGAGGGGTCAGTGGAGAGGGCTGAGGTAGAAGAGGGAGGGTGGGAGTAGGTAGGCACCCCACAGACCCTAAGCAGATGCCAGAGAGAGGGCAAAGGGCCTCTAGGCACTCATCCCTGGTGTCAGACAGGGAGCCCTGAGATGGGGGTCTGAGTGACAGAGAGGCTAGGCAGGAGGTGGCGCTGGTCAGAGAGCAGAGAGAGCAGGAAGGAGGGAGAGAAGATCCCGAGAAGGAGGGGGAGAGGGCTTTGCAGCAGCGAAAGCTGCTGGGAGCAGATAAGGCAGCACGGCAGCAGGAGGGATTAAAGCTCCGAGGGGCATGGGGGGGTGGGGGGTTGTTGCCGAGTGGGATGATGGGAGGGGGCAGGGAGGAGAGGGTTGAGGGCAAGACACCCGGCCGCAGAGACGAGCAGAGAAAGGAGAGCTTTGAGGAGGCAGGTTTAATCAGGGGCTATTAACTAGGAGAGGAGAAAGAAGAAAACTCTTGATCATTCGTTCTGGGAAGGAGGACTTTTCTGTCTACACCCCACACATGCCTGGGGTGGCAAAACTAAGCCAAGCGATGAACTGGGGAGGATAGAGGACTGCCGAATAATAGGGTTGGCAGAGGCTGGCCCCAGGAGCCGCTCAGAACGGATCTGGAGATACCGAGGGCACACAGCGCCTCCTCGCGGCGGTCAGTGGAACACAGGCGCGTCAAAGGAATAGGTCACTGATGCTCAGTCCACTGGGGTAGACACCCCACCTGACTAGGGGTAGGCCTCCTTATGGGGAGGGGTACAGTCTTGGAAAAGAGTAAGTTGCTACCCAGGGTGGGCTCCCAAGGCGTCCCTTACCATCCCTTGACCTACCAGAAGGTGTTCTTGGTGCCAATGAAACCCCTTGCTCCCCTAAATCTAGCCTAGGACAGTTCAGAGATGGCTTGGTGACAGAAGGCAGCCTTAGTGGGAAGAGAGGAAAGAAGAGGGGGGTGCGGGAGGGGAGCGGAGGTGGCAGGCGGGGCTGGGTAATTGCGTGTTTGCCAGTTCTCAGTCTCTGCACACAGGGAGCGTGTGTTGGTGGGTGTTGCTTCCCTTTGAGGAGTGTCTGTTGGCAGAGGTGTCAGTGTGTCTATCTCAGGGGTCTGGGCTCTCCTTGGTTCCCACCCCCTTTGTGTTTTGGGGAGCATGGCTCTGGGCACACCCAGCTGTGTTCCGTGCTGATGCGGCAGATGTGGCGGGCCCCAGCTGTGCCTGCTTCCCAGAGAGGGGGAGGAGGCTGCAATCTGCTCCCCCATAATGGCTGCTAAATGCCAGGGGGAGGGACTAAGATGGAGGTAGGATTGGGACCTGGGCAACCCCAGCAGGACATGAGTGAGAGAGGGCACTGCTCCCCCCACACAACCCCACTCTGACCAGTCCCTCCCCAACACTAGCCAGCATTCTTGGCTCTCTATCTCGATTGCTCCTGAAGCCCATCCAAATTTTTCTCCATACTCAGTCCCTGTCCTCAGCTCTCCTCCCCTGTCACCCCATCCAGCTTGATGCCAGGGACCCAACCCCCCCTCCCCGGCCCCCAGCTCGCTCCCCTTCGCTGATTTTACAGAATAATCTTTTTATGGAAACTGGGAGGAAAAAAAAAGCACTAATGGCTGGGAGCACACCCCTCCCCCGCATCCCTCCCCCTGCTCACTGCCACCCCACTTCCACCCCAGTTCCTTCTGGCTTCTCCCTTCTCAAACCCACCCCTGAACCAGTACCCTCCTACACCTATATCTCCATGAGGCTAATGAAGGTTGGGTGCACATCCCCAGAGTAGCAGATAAGGGGGCTCCCTGCTACCTCTCTGGAGGCAGAGTGGCTCCCACATCATGGGCTGTGAGCTCCTCCCTTAGACAGACAGATGGGGCTTTGGCTTCTCCCAGTGCAGAAGAGTGGTCGGAAGGAGTGAGGGCATTACCCCCTCACCCTTAAGACACGGTGCACCTGCGACTCCCTCAGCCTGGGCAATGTTTTGAAGGTCTCAGCTTTCCTCCTCCATACCACCTTCACTGACCCTTTCCCCCTTCAGAGACTCTTGCCATCATGTCTCCACCCCCACTGGGTCTAGGAGGGGGGTCCCGGGGGCCAGGGCCTGACACAGACTTATTGGATTTCACGGTGTTTTGCTGAGAAAATAATTAAATTATCATATTTATGATGGAGCTGCCATGGCCTCTGCCAACCACTTGGAACAGAAGGGTCAGGGTAGGGGGAGGAAAGGAAAGGAACACAGAGCTTGGCCTTGTGGTCCAACCCTCTCCTAGCCCCTTCCTTAGGGAGGTGACCCCAGGCTGAATAGGTTTGCATCTCTGCTGATGGTTGCAGACGTGACAGGTCTGTGCTGGAGGCAGGCTGGGAAGAAACCAGGGAAAGGGGCTGTGGTGATGCCGATTATAGTTTAGGATTGCTAAGACCTTGGGCCATCTCCCCACCCCCACCCCCCACCCCCAGCTCTCAGCCAGCCCTCATGGCATGGGAGGTCATCTCTAGGGCAGTCCCCAGGTCAGCTGTGGTCCAGTCCCCATGTATCTTTCTAACTGCCTGCCCGGAAAGCTATGAAATCCTGAGCTTGGTCCCAGACCCTGGGGTTAACAACAAGGTCCCGACACCCTGCTGCCTGCCACCCAAGCTGGCTGCCAGGACCCCCTCCTGTCTCCCACCCAAACCCTGCCCCCCTATTCTCTTCGGGTAATTAGATTCCTCTCAATTAGCAGATTACGATCATTACCAGCTCATCTGGCAACTAAACTCAGCACCCACAGCTGTGGAAAGGGGGGTGCCAAGAGGGGCACACTGGGGTCATGGGCAAACATGGGGATGTGTGGAGAGCAGGGCTATGATCTGCCAAAATGTATCAGACTGCCAAGGGGTAAAGGGGCCTCTTTGAAATCAGACCTCTGCCGGAGAAGTGGGGGGTAGATCCTGGAAGACCCCTGGGTAGGGGCAAAGCCCCCAACTCCCCGAAGCCAGCCTGGGAGCAGATGGGGCTGGCAGAGCGTTAAACAGGCCAGGGCTGGGTCTTGGCATGGAGCTGAGGAGAGCAGGCTGCTGGGTGTTCAGCCTGCGTCCCAGCCTCCCAGCAAGGGTGCCCACTGAAATCCTTCAGCTTTCAGCATTCTGGAAAGCCAGGCCCGGGGAGGCAGGCCAGCGAGCAGGGTGAAGGTCGTGGGGGCCAGGGAGCCTGGAGGGCCTTCCTCTAAAGCAGCTAGTGCAGAAGGCTGAGGCAGTGGGAGGGGGAGATTTACCAAGACTCCGAATTCATTATTCATGAGCCAGCAGCAACGACTCCAATTTAAATGCTAATGTGGGGGGGCCTGACTCAGCTGCCCCTCTTGTGCCTCCACTCCCCCCCCCCCCAAGTCCAGGCGCAAGTAGGAGTCCAAGCTGGCTCCAAGGTTCATAGGGGTTTATTTGGCAGTAGGGAGGGAAGCCAGGTGTCCCTGGCCACACACAAGGCTCCCTACAAGGTGGCTTCCTCAGGTCCTATCTGGACAGAGCTAGCCAGGCAGGCAGCAGCCCAAAGGAGTGTGGGCGGGAGTCCTGGGGGCCTTTTGGCAGCATCCTCACAGGATGATTTGGTTGGTGAAGCTTCGACTTAGCTCCTTATGTGGTAGAACAATTGAGTTCAAGATGAGCACCTCGGCAGGGATCCGAACACGGCAGCCTGGAGCGTGGATGAGGGCACCAGGAACAGGTCGAGAGAGGTGATGAGGCAGGGAGCTGGGGCCATGGCCAGGCCTGCCCATCTGTGCTCCAGCCTCATCCCCCAGTGATTCCCTCAGGCTGGGTACATGGCAGGATCTTGGTAAATGTTTGCTTAAGGAATACATACACACACTCATGCACACACACGCACAATGCACACAAGAACAAACGTCCCCTGCAGACTCCAGCCTTCACCTGTGGAGCTTGCTAACCCTCAACCCGCCCCCCAGGCCCCAACAAACCATACCCAGGATAGTGATGGCAGGAAGCAGCTTTCCATCTTTGAAGAGGCTCTCACTGTCCATGCGAGCTCGGGGGTCATTCGGATTGGGGTCATTGGGAGTCCCCTCTACACGGGCCCAGCGCCCCACAGTGCTCCCCCAGCCCACAATGCTGTGAAGGACGCAGGTGTGTTCCTGTTGGGATAGAATGGCTCAGGGTGAGTGGACAGGTGGCAGGCACAGGAAGGTGTGGAAGGGAGATGCAGGGCCTGGGGTGAGGCTCACTCCTCTTGATCTGGAAGGCATACCTGACCCCTCCCCTTTTCCCCCCCAGCCTCTTGGCTGTGTGCCTGGTTCCTACCTGCAAAGTGGCTCCATGGAGGACAATGCTCTCTCGCAGACGCACACCCTCGCCTATGGTCACCCCCTTCCCAATGGAGACATTGGGGCCCAGCTGTGAAGATCATCATACTTTGAGAGTGAAGGGACTTGGGGATACAGCAGGTATTCCAAAGCAGGGGGACAGACCGGCACCTGAGCTTGGTCCCTTGTTCTCCCCACGGATCCCAACAGCCTCTCCCTGAAGTTGGGGCCACAGCTTACTTACCACAGCTGATGGGGCCACTTTAGCGGTTGGATGGATGTAAACATTTCCTAAAAGCAGAAGAAACAACCTGGGGGGGGCAGATACCCCAAAACACATCTGGATAGGGAGGGGAGGAGACTGAGCCTTCACCTCCACACCTGAGGTGAAGAGTGTAGGCCCAAGGATGTGGGAGAGTAAAGGGTAGTAATGGGACGGGGTAGGTACCTCTGATGCGTGGGCCCCCTGGAGTGTGTCTGGCTAGCCGTTCTGGGTGAGTGATCTGGTATCGCCCCAGATAGAGGCGGGAGGCATAAAGGGCTGAGCTGGGGACCAAAAGGGAGAGGGGCGCTCAGGGTCCAGCAGGGCCTGTGCCTACCACCCCAAATGCCACATTCTTAAGTCTCAAGATCCGTGGTACGGGGTCTTCCCCAGCCCCCACGTACCCTGCAGACTTGATCTGGCTCCAGATACCATCGGTGAGGTGCACGTAGATTTGGCCCTGCCCAGCCAGGGCTGAGAACACGTCCTGTTCTAGTCGGATGGTCCCTGCGCCAGGCCACGAGCCTGGGGACTCCTCCCTGGCCGGGAAAGGGGGAGACCTTACTCAGATCCCTAGGTAAGTCCAAATATGGAGTCTCTCCGGGAAGGAGTGGAAGGGGTTTTTGCCACTCCTTTCGCTTAGCTGCTTTACCAAGGTCTATTCAAATCCTAGGTATCTCTTCTACTCCCCTTGACTGCTCTCACTGGGGGGGCCCAGGCCTAGACCCCACTCCTCCTATCCCTGCTTATGCCCACCCTCCCCCCATTCACCCAGCTAATTCCCCTCCCTCACTGGATGGCACAAAAACAAAAACAAAAACAAAAAAAACCAAACTCACCCCAGAGCAAGGCAGCTGGTGAGGGCAGAGACAGTCACAGAGAGAGGGAGGGGGGGTAGAGATGGTAGAGATGCCAGCTCAGAGGAAACAGAGATAGAGAGGCCAGGAGAGATGGAGAGAAGCAGAGACATGGTGGGGTGAGAAATGTTGTCAGCAGATGAATGAGGCGTGAGATGGGAGCTGGGTGTGGAGGGGGAGACCTAGTAGCCAGCTTTCAGGCTTGGGAGGGACAAACCTGACATTAGCTGGCAAGGCTCTGGGCAGCCCGAGCAAGAGTGTGTGTGCGCGCGCGTGTGTGTGCATGTCTGCACTTGAGTGCATGTGCACTCAAGTGTGTGTTGCCTTCTGTTCTCAAAAGATGTCTGTGGGACAAGCAGGGCTGGAGAGAAATGGACCAGAAGCGGAATGGGCAGGTGGTGACAGAGGAGGAGCTGGGGTGTATAAGGAAGAGGGACAGAATGGGTTAGGAGGGGAGGGACTTAGGGAGGCAGACTACAGATGACAGTGGGAAAGGGCGAGGGGAGAAAGCCAGGGAGCAGGGTGACCATGGGACCTACAGAGCCTGGCAGGGGACACGGGTCTGGGTCAGGGATGCTTGGGGTTAGGTCACAGGGTCATGGAGCCTGCCTCACAGTTGCCCATCCTGTTGGTTACGCTGGAAAACATCCCGGAGAGGCTTCAGGGCTTCTGGGGAGAAAAGGTAGATGCCACAGTTGATGATGTCACTGATAAAGGTGCTGGGTTTCTCCACATAGTGCAGAACCTAAGGAAGTGAAGGCAGAGTTCATAGCGGAGGGCAGACCTCCACACCACCACCTCATACTACATCACCCTCAGGCCCCTCTACCGCCAAGAGCAACGCCCGAATGGGCTAGTTCATACCTTGGCTTTACATCCCCAGGGGGCTACCTGTGCTCAATCCTCCCTAACCATTGGTATTCCAGGAAAATAACTGGAAATAACTGGCCACTGGGATGTCCTTCTCTGCCTCTTCCTCTGGGAAACCCTCCGTTTGGAACCAAGTTGACATTGTTACTCTTTGTCACTCGGCTATCAACTCCACTTAGCTCTTCACACCTGACACCCCTAGCCTCTGGTTATACCTCACCCAGGCCATTGTGCTAAGGATTGGCTTTTGACTGTTCTTCCTACTAGACTGGGGTTTCCTGAGAGGTGGGGAATGTGTTTATTCTGTGGTTCTTTTTCTTTCATGTCTAACTGGTGCCTGCCACAAAACTGCATACGCATGTAAGCCTACACATATATATTCCATGTAGAGTTTATATATATTAAACTATGAACAAGTAAAATGGCTTGTGTGTCTAAGTCCTTAAGACTCACGGGCAGGGATTTTCATAAACAGGGACAAGGCTCTTCTTGCCCTAGCGACTATGCTCCTACCTCAGTAATTATGGGTCACTGTGGACTTCCTGCCTGTCTTTGCACAAACCGTTCTCTCTGCCAGCAGTCTCCTTCATCTCTACCTGTTTCCTGAAGGAAGCCCTGACCCCTCACGTCAGACTCTTGCTGGGCTTCTCTCTGTGTTCCGGTAGTGCCCCGTGAATACATTTATTAAAACATCACTCCTACAGAAACGAGCTGGCGCCCCTTCCCCCTGTCTTTCTCTCTTAAAGAGCTACAAGATGATTTACTAGAGAGGGGGAGGGGGATGGCACACAAACTGTCCTATCTGTTTGATATGATGGACCCCTCCTGAAAGCGTTCTCAGCATCCCCTAGAGATGCCAGGTACGCCCCATCCTGCTCTCACCTCATGAGTCTGTGGATTCTCAACGATGCAGCCGTAGTTGAGGGATTGTGTCCTGTTAGCCTGCGAGACAGACATATCCAAGACAGTGACCTGCCTCCTCCGGGGCGGCTGAGGCTGTTTTCTCTCCCTTCCTTCCCTTCACCGTTAGCACCTGGCATGCAGCGCTGACACTGACAGGCCTTCAGCAGAGCTGAGAGCTGACAGCCGCCCTCCCCCCCCCCCCCCCCCCCCCCGCCCCTCTACTTTCCAGCAACCAAAGGGCTCAGGGTTGCCAATGACACCTCTGTAACTGCTGGAGTAGCACATCTCCCTCCCAACTCCACCCCTACCCAAGACCTAGAGTGGCCCCAGTCTCTACAGCCTCCAGCCCTCTCACCGTGGTGCCAAGGAGTAAGAAAGGGTGGCGCTGGCGCCTGTGAGCCTCCAACATGGCGCTCAAGGGGAAGTCAGAGCAGACGTCAGCATTGAGCACGAAGAAGGCCTCAGGTGCCCCAGCCAGGATCTGGTCCCGAAAATGGTAGAGGCCACCCCCTGTGCCGAGGGGGGCAAACTCCTGCAGGTACCTGTCCCCAGGAGCCCCAGCCAGCTCAGTGAGACACCATGAGTCAGGAGGGCACCTGACCTGCCCCCCCACCATACCTCCACCCTTGTCAGCAGTACTTCTGCCCTGGGTCTGCAAGGAAACCGCATATTAAGTAATTCTGTAAGTAATTCTGGGGCTGGAGAGGCCGCTCAGCGGCTAAGAGCACTGACTGCTTTTCCAAAGGTCCTGAGTTCAAATCCCAGCAAGCACATGGTGGCTCACAACCACAGATGTAATGGGATACGATGCCCTCTTTGGTGTGTCTGAAGAAAGTGACAGTGTACTCGCTTTCATAAAGTAAATAAATCTTTTTTTTAAAAAAAAAGTAATTCTGATGCCCAAAATAAGTACCTTTTGGGTATGGGGTGAACCCTGGTGACTCAACCCATTCCCAAGAGCTTTGAGACTCAGACCCACACACACACACACACACACACACACACACACACACTCGCATGTTCAAACACCTGACTGGAAGGTTAAACTCCTGCTGGGCAGCTTCCAGGAACTGGGTGAGGGCCTCATCAGGCTGGTAGAAGCCAATGAGAAGAATCTCCTGCATCCCTGGGACCTAGGACAAAGGAAGAGGTTGCCAGAGAAACCTCTGATGGGAACTGGGAAGATCTGGGTACTGGTCCAGAAGTCTAGAGGATAAAGGTTGAACTCTGGTGTGTATCCTGGGTAATCAGCCTTTCTACCCCGCTTTTCTTTTGGACAGTGAGGAAGTTAGAACTCTCAGCTGTGACCTTTCCACCTTTTTTTATAGTCTCCCATGTACCTGGACTAGAACGAACCTTGTCCACCAAGCCACAGTCATGTATAATCCAGTCATCTTTTCTGCCTTTCCTTCTTTGTCACCTCTTCCCACACCCAGCACTGGGAATTGAACCCAAGACCTCACGCATACTAGACACACGCAGTGTCTCTGAGTTGTATGTGTAGCTCGTGTAAGTGTGCCCATGCATATGTGGGGGTACACAAGCCCCTGTGTAAACAACCACATGGAAGCCAAAGGTCAATCTTGGATCTCTACATGGCTCTGTCCTCAGGAGTAGCCCACCTTCTCAGGGTCAGCGCTCACTGGGGTCTGGGACCTAATGATTAGGCTAGCCTGGCTGGCCAGGAAGCCCCAGTGATCTACCTTCTCAGTCCTAAGATGGCAAACCTATCACCAACACTGGCTCTTTAAAAGGGTGATGACAGGGATCAAACTCACAGCCTCACATTTGTGCAAGCAAGCACTTACCCACCAAACCATCTCCCATTATATATTATTCTAAGTTTGGTTCCAGCCTAAGATGACAGGGTCATTTATCAGGGGTCTGCATTGAATTAGGCATTTTACAGCTTCAACACTCTGCACGGGAGGTTTAATCTCCTTTACAGATAAGAAAACTAGAGCTGAAAGAGGTTGAAATTTGGCTTGCTCCAGGTCCCAGCAGGAAGACAGGACTCAGACTCAAACCTTGTCTATCCCAATAATGGAGCAATAAAGAAAAGGAGCTACAGCATAGGTGCTCTGCGCTTTATCACTGATTCCCCCTGCTATGGCTCTAGCTTATTCTTTAAGATCCCTGCCTGGCTTCACATTCCATACTGTAAAACTAAGTGTGAAATCTGAGCAGCAGCAAGAGGCAGGGAAGTCACCAGGACTGGCTGCCCAAAGCAGTGCTCAGACGCCTGTGAATGGCAGCCCGTGGAGCCGTAGTTGGTGGGAAAAGATGGCAGCTGGGAAATGGAAGACAGACACACACCATGAAGGAGAGGGGCAGGAAGTGTGGGGTTACCTGGGCACAGGCTTCTATATGGTGCTGGATCATGGGAACGCCTGCCACAGGAAACAGAGGTTTGGGCACCTCAAAAGACAAAGGCCTGAAGCGAGTCCCTGAGAGGACAGGAGAACGTTTTAGCTTCCTATTTCCTTGTGTCCCAACCCCACCGACCTCTCCAGCCTACCCGCTCCCCTGTCCCCCATCTCCTCACCCTTCTGGGGGCCTCCAATGAGAATCACAGCTTTGAGCATGATGAGCGCTATTACCTAAACCTCAAACCACAACAGAATAATTACAACACATAGTCCTTTCCTAGGATGTAAACACAAAAGTTCAGTATAGTCCCTCCTTGGGCACACAATCACGAAATTCATCCCAATCCAGAACTCAGATGGCTTCAAAACCCTGCAGCCCTCCCTTTTATCTCTAATGACTTCTCTTTGGCCGTGAACAAATTATGTAAACACGGGTACTCAACGGACCCCCTTCTCTGACCCCAGATCTCAAAACCCTGAAACCTCTAGTCCCAGTGCCTTGCAAATGACTGCTTCCTCCTTCTAGCTGTTCAACTCCGAATCCCAGCGGTGAATATGGAACCACAAACCTTGAGTGAGCTCTGGGTATTTAATTTTAATCCTATGAATGCGCCCCAAGTACAGAACTAACATCAATCTGCATTTGATGAGCACCAACCCTAACACCTCTAGGTGCTGACTGTGAATTCTACAACTACCTACATGTGCTCGAATCAAAAGACAGGTTCCGTTGACATGTCAAACGCTGAGCCTACTACTCCAGCCGTGCGCATACCGACCACTGGTGCGGAATCTCTGGATTCCAAAGATTGATTGCTGACCTGGACCCCACAACTGAGTCAGTCCAATAGACGTCAGTTTCTCGTAGCCATTGGTTATAGAACCAACACAAGCGTGGGCATGAGGAGAGAAAGACAGGCCCTGTGAGCCCTCCCTACGTCCAGGGTCCGTCTGCTACACCTTACCCTGCCCACCACCCCCTCCACCATGTAGATCCTTTTACCACTAGCTCCCTTTACGCCAGCTCTGCCGCCTGCCACTGCTTGCTCCTTCCGCGTACGTGTCTCCTTACAACCCGCGAGAGCTCTTTCGCGGGGGCTGCTGGGAATTGTAGTTTTGAAAACGTTCTCTCTCCAACTCCAATAAGACACTTGGGAAACGTGCTGGAAACCTGGTGCGTTCCGTCAAGTCACCGTAGGACAAGGCTTAACTGAGGAGAGAGAGGAGTAAGGATGGGGGCTAAGAAGTTAGGCCTGGAAACTTGAGATTGAGACCTAAGCTTTTCCAGTATGGGCTCAGGGGCAGCGGAGCACTAAGTCACAGGACAATCCCCTGGGTGGCCAGCTTTGGAACAGCCTGGAGGGGCTGAGCCTAGACTGAGCAAAAGAAAAGGAGCAATCACAGTTCCAAAATTTGTCCAGCTGAGAAATTTGACACTGAGAGAAATCCTATTCCGGATGACTACTACCTGTAAAATGAGCTTTCCAGATTTCCTAGTGACTCCAACATTCTGTGACCTTGGCCTGTGGGTCTTGGAATAAATATGGGGGGGGGGGCAGGCAGGGAGAGGAAATGGCGATGGAAAACAAAACAAACAAGCACGAGGAGGATCAGAAGGAAAGCAATTTTGTTTTATTTTTGTTTTTTAGATTATATCTAAGTACACTGTAGCTGTCTTCAGATGCACCAGAAGAGGGCGTTAGACCTCATTAACGAATGGTTGTGAGCCACTATGTGGTTGCTGGGATTTGAACTCAGGACCTTCAGAAGAGCAGTCGGTGCTCTTAACCACTGAGCCATCTCTCCAGCCAGGAAAGCAGTTTTATTAAGCAAGGCAGAAGAGGGTTTGGATCCCACCAGCACCTGGGATCGCAGCCAGGGTAAAAAGGTCTGATGGTCCCTTTCAAGCCATGTCCACCTGAGGAAGCCTTGGGCCATGTCCTGGGGTAGTCCTGGGGAATGGTAAGGCGCTGGTGGTGTTAGGACCAATCTCTACACCCTGGGGAAGGTGTGGAGAGACGGAGGGCAGATCTGTGGGTCAGTTTATCTGTGTGTGTAATGAGCGTTAATTATAAAGCTCATTCTTTGCAGTCCAGTTTCTGGGAACAATACTACACAGGTCCCAGTCTCAGCCCTGCCTTAGCTGCAGATCCTAGACCTCCCTGTCGTGGTCCTCAATGTCCTACCCGTGCTTGGTCTGGCAGACATGGAGTGGGCAGTCAGTGCTGCCATGGCGTCTTTGAGGTCCCTTTTATATCTTAGCATGGACTCAACAAAGGACAGGGGAACCTGACCATAGGACACGAGCATCACCATGAGATGAGGAATATCTGGCCCTAACTCCACACGATGCATTTGAATTCACAGTATGTTATTGGACAGATGACTAGCCTTTACATTTTATCTCTTTCGTTATTAAACAGGACTTATCCCTGTCCCTTTTTCTCTGGGTCAAGTAGAAGATCAAAAGAGATACAGCTCTCACAAGTGCTTCGGAGACAGCTCTGTGTAAGGAAAGCGCCCTGGGTTGGGAGCCAGAAAACTAGATTTTAAATCCTGGCGCACGCACACTGTGACCTTGGGTCCTAGAATCCTAGGATGGGAGCCCCGGGCTGACTTCTCAGTCTGGGTGGGATCAGGACCTGAAGGAAGGGAGGAAATTGCTAGGCTTGTCATGCCCTCCAGTCAGTGTGGAGGGTGGGTTCCTCCTCACTCGGTCTGGACTAGGCCCAGCTACAAATGCACTCCCGCCTGGACACTACCACTGCAGATGCCCACAGGGTGACGCTGTTCTGAACCTAGAGCACATGAGCCTTCCATAAGGATGCCCATGGAATCTGAGCACTGGTTGGCATCGTTGATGCTCTATACTGGTCCAGATGGCCAGTTATCAGTATCTTGCACTCCCAGAGCCACCACTACCTCTGGATCCTTGGAGACAGTACTACTTAGGCCTAT